>NC_069499.1:626265570-626615070 GCF_027579735.1 Bombina bombina | reverse complement strand
ATATATATATATATATATATATAGCAAATAACTTAATACACACCAGAGGGATTTACTTATAATAATAAGCCTGCCTTACAAATATGAAACACAAAGGGCCTTTATCTAGCAAACAAATTACTTAGAGCTAAATATGACTAGTTTTAAACTACACAGGATATGAGCTTAAAATACAAAGCGTGCTATTTAAAGTTGCTAGCTGTAATCTAACTATTTCCTTAGAATGCCTTTGATTTAAATATTATATATACTTAACAGTTTCTTATACTTTACCCAAATAACCAAATCAATATTTCAGCTACCAGAGTATCTTGTGGGTCATCTATGGAGGGTTTACTCCCAATGTGCAAAGGTACAGACCTCAATAATTGTTAATCTTCCTTTGTTCAAGAAAGTGTCCCCAATATGGCAGAGAATATACTTTGCACCAAAGCCCATGTATTTTCCTCTCCAAAAGTTAATGCTTCTTTGAGTCTCTCTGTCCTTTCTTAGAGTGTGTATGCATCTTTATCTAAAAATATAGAAAACCTCCTCCTTTGCCTTAATCACTCCCACAGAATTTTGATAGGCCCTTGGAGCTTGTCTTTGGATTGGCCCTAACGGAGCTGAGCATTGATTAGCCCTTCAAGCTGAAACATTTGATTGGCCTATTGGGAGCATATGTTTTAAACAGTCAATTCATTTGGCTGTCATACCAGTTTTAATCCCCTAGGGGGCAGCAAACAACCAGAAATGCAGTCTCATTATCAATATTGCTAACAGCTTAATTATCTAACCTTTAAAATGTTTATCAAATACTTTAATTTCCAGTATCAATCACTTACAATTTTAATATAGATGGGACCATATAGTGCCATTTTTTCTGATTATTTTAATATGAAACATGAGCTTTTATTTATCATATTTTATAAGCTGCTTTAAAAGTTGCATTTTTTGAGGGACTAGTAGCATCAATCAATGAAATATATATTTGTAATCTGACTTATTCTGTATATCAGCTCATTTGATATACTGGCACATATTTAATTTCCTAGTCGCATCTTATATCATAGATATACATGAATATTATAGTTATTTATTAATATATGTCTCAACCGTGTTTTTAAACACGGTTGAGACATATATTAATAAATAACTATAATATTCATGTATATCTATGATATAAGATGCGACTAGGAAATTAAATATGTGCCAGTGATCATGGGCCCAAGATCTATGATGCATCTATATGTCAACCTATAGCATCTTATTTAGAAATCTCATCTTTACATCATTTCTTTCTTGCAATTTTCACTAGATTTCTGGAAAACAAAGAAAAATATATTTATTTTGAAATAACTTAAAGGGACATTATACACTCATTTTATCTTTGCATAAATGTTTTGTAGATGATCTATTTATATAGCCCATAACGTTTTTTTTTGTAAAAAATTGTATAGTTTTGCTTATTTTTAAATAACATTGCTCTGATTTTCAGACTCCTAACCAAGCCCCAAAGTTTTATGAGAATACTGTCAGATACCTACTCCAGCTTGCTCCTGTTTGTGTCAAGGGTCTTTTCATATGCAAAAGAAGAGGGAGGGGGGAGTGTCTTATTTCCACTTGCAGTGGGCTTTGCAGCTACCTTTTCAACAGAACTAAACTGAGAGCTTCTAAGTAAGTTTTTAAACAGTTTTATACTGGATTTTTATATCGGTATCTGTACATCTTATTCTTTATAGTAGTGTCTATTATATGCAGGTATATGTAAATGAGTGTATACTGTCCCTTTAAGCATATATATATACTAATGTAGTTATTCATTTAATTTATTACAAATCTGCAATGCATTTATCAGATCCATGGAATTATACATTTTTATACAGTATTGAAAATTATACAAGTTGTACTTAAAAATGAATTTAACAGCTACGATGCAACGTGTGTTTCTGCTTGGCTCAGTACAGATGTGTATCTAACACAGCAGGGGTAATCAACTCTTGTTATTTTCCATTTGAGATGTATGTCTGAGCTTTGTGTATTCAAACATAGCAGGGGTAATTAACTTTTGCATATATTTAAGCCTCAAAAGAAATCCAGTGAGCAATTGTGTTAAATTATCACGTGTCTGTTAGTGAACGCTGGCATATGTTTCTCCCAGATTAGGATGCATATTTAGAATCTTCAAGGTGCTTCTGAGCATATTTTCCACCAAAACACAGAATATTTGGCTCAATCACCCCAGGGGTTTGTGCTGAACTAATGAGACCAATGCTCTCTTTTGATTCCTTTAGATGTATAAGGTAGAGAGGGGGGTCTACTGTAGTTACAGCCTCACAAATAAATGGATCATTTGGTGTAGACCAATATATATATATATACAGGTAGCCCTCAGTTTACGCTGGGGTTAGGTTTCAGAAGGAATGGTTGTAAATCGAAACCATTGTAAATTGAAACCCAGTTTATAATGTAAGTCAATAGGAAGTGAGGGAGATAGGTTCCAGGACCCTCTCAAAATTGTCATCAGTAACACCTAATACATTTATTTTTAAAGCTTTGAAATGAAGACTTTAAATGCTAAACAGCATTATAAACCTATTAAAATAATCACACAACACAGAATATATAATTAAACTAAGTTAAATGAACAAAAACATTTGCTAAACAGCATTATAAACCTAATAAAATAATCACACAACACAGACTTCACTTGCATTTTTCTGCAAACAGTTCTATCTATGCATTCCAATCTGGACTGATTTATAGACAGGGAGATCTTGTTCCTTTGAAATCTGCTTGATAGCTCAGGTCTGGTTAAACTGATTAATTTCAGCTTGCTTGGCTTTGCTGCAACACAAGCGGACAGCTCCACCTACTGGCTATTTTAATAAATGCACTGCTTCTCAATGCTTTTCAATAGCAGTCACATGACTGGAAAAAAAGGTTGTTATTCTGAAACGGTGTAAATTGAACCGTTGTAAAACAAGGGCCACCTGTATGTATATATATATATATATATATATATATATATATATATATATATATATATATATATATACATATACATATATATATTTATATATATATATATATATATATATTTTAATAACACTCACAGATATCCTGACATAAATCCCCCTTCCAATTTCAAATAGATGTAGGACACATGTATTTGAATTGGCTTATAGTCAGTAGTACTTGGTGAGTGTATTGACAGTATGCATTATAGACAGCCTTCTATGAAGAGAGTTTGTTATTTTTGATCCCTTATGCTCATTAGCTAGGCATCTTTAAACTACAATATTTCTTTAGTGCATCTGGGGATATGACACTTCATTCTCCCTCTATGACTTGTAGTTGGGATCTAGGATGCCATGCTTGTAACTGATTAATATTGACCCATTTATATATAAAAGTATAATTTTTAGGTATCCTAATTTTATAGGTGACCCTTCCATGATGGAAGAAATTTCTTCTCCTTAACCTGATCTCTTCCAAAGTTATAAAGATAAATGTTATAATTTTTTTCATATTCCTTTTTGGATGTTTTGAGATAATAATAGGTTTTAGTGGCAGTTGCAGCTTTCTCTAAGTTCCTTTGAGCAAATGCAAAGGCATATTGCAGGTGCTTCCTTAGGTTCTCCACATATTGATGCATATTGACAGCGTTTATCCAGTTCTGGTCTGATGTACGGTCCAGTAGATGCTGAGGTAGAACAATTCTTCTACCAGTCATCAATTCAAAAGGTGACATCTTGGTAGCACTACTTGGAGTTGCTCTTAATGCCATTAGGACTAGAGGTAATTTTACATCCCAGTCTTTACCTGTTTCATTTACAACATTTTTGAGGATTTTCACAATGGATTGGTTGTAACGCTCTACAACACCACTTGAGGCAGCTCTATATGCAATATGGAGCCTACTTTTGACCCCTAGTATTTTCCTCATCTTGGTCATCACTTCGCTAGTGAAGTGGGTTCCCCGATAGGATTCGATTCTCTGGGGTAAACCAAATCTGGAAAATATGTGGTTGATGAGCAAAGCTGCACATGTTTAAACACTATTGTTAGGTGCACTGATGCACTCTACCCATTTAGTGAACAGGCATGTCACTGTCAACATCTATTTGTTACCTCTTGATGACCTTGTTACTGGACCAATAAAATCAATTTGTATATCTGACCATGGCATTACCATCCCCTTTTTCTGCAATGGCGCTCTATGTGTTGGTGCAGTGGGTTGGAAATGTGGACAGATTAAACAACCTTGACAGTAAGTTTGAACATCTTTCAACATGTGCGTCCAAAAAGCATAATCACACAATATTTCATACGTTAATTTGGTGCCAAGATGACCAGATGTGGGGGCATCATGGGCATCTTGAAGCATTAGACCTCTAAAATTTGTAGGTACCACCCATTGCTGGATGCCAGTTTTGGAGGTTCTAATTAACAAGCCCTCCTGTAACTTGAATTGTGATTTGGATTTCATTAAGATCCTAAGATCTTCCTTGCCAATACCATCCTCTTTTGAGATAGGGTTGCTTTCTGGATCTTCTATGTGTTTATAGAAGATGCCTACAATGGGGTCTTCCTTTTGACTAGTGATCAGGTCCTCACTAGGAGAATCCTGACTCCATTGTACCAGGTTTGGCTCACTCTGTTGTTTAGCCTGGTTTCTGGTAATGGCTTCTACCTGAATTGCACCCATTAAGTGGTCGATATTAAGGAGTTCTCCAGTTATGGCTCCTTGTTTGGCTAATGAATCCGCAAGATCATTGCCTTCCTTATCAGGACCTAGAACCCTGGAATGACCCTTGGTCTTCTTCCAGTGTATGGTTAACCCATTGGATATCACTAGATTATCAATCTTTCAGAACAACTTGCCATGTTTGACTGGTTTGTTGTTAGTTTTCTGCATGCCATTTCTTTTCCAAGTTGGCAGGTATTCAACAAAACTGTCACGCATGTAATTTGAGTCAGTAATGATCACAATTCATGAATACTGTGTTCAATAGCAATCTCAATGGATTTAGAACAGCAGTTAGTTCTACAAATCTTGGTCCAATGTTGAAACCTACAGATATATTTGGGAATCCATTTGCCCAAGTTATACCAATGCCGGCAACTAATCTGCGCTCATTATCAATAGTGGCATGGTAAGAAAAACCATCAACATATACCCAAGGTAATGTTTGACAATGGTCCTCATTGTATATTTTATACAGGGAAAGCAATTGTTCCTCCAGGAAATCATCTTCTAATCACTCTTCCCCATGATCCTTAGCAGTACAGTCATGGAGGTCAGCAAGCCCCTGTGTGACTGGATTCTTTTTGTTTTGCTTATAGCAAATTTCTAAAGGCCAGCCTTGTAAGGAAAGGGTCCAAGCTGTTATGCGGCTGTTAGAAAAATTTCCATCTCTTATTCTCTCACATTGCAGATATAGCAAAGGCTGGTGGGCCGTTTCTACAATAATATTCTCACCGTGTATATAGCTGCGGAAATTTTGTAGAGCCCATACAGTAGATAAGAGGGCTTTTTCGCAATCGCTAAATTTTATTTCTACTGGGGATAGAGTTTTGCTTGCATAAGTAATGACTTTGCTTAAATTATCATGCTCTTGGTATAAAACAGTACTCATGCTTATATCTATGTAACCTGTCTCTAAGTAGAAAGGTTTACCCCCTTCAGGAAACGCTAAACAAGGTGCTTGAGTCAGTTTTCTCTTCAGCTCCTTGATGGATGTCTCTTGAGTCTCACTCCAGTGCCATTTCACATCCTTCTTAGAAGAAGTAGCAGTGGTTTTGCTAATTCTGCATAATTATCGATAAATTTGCAAGAATAATTTGTCATACCCAGGAATGATCACAATTCCTTTAAGTTATTTGGGTTTTTAGAATTTATTATAGCTTCCACCTTTTTCTTCTAAGGATTTAAACCTTCAGAAGTAACTTCATGAAGAAGTTTACAAGAAGTTTACACGAGAGCGGCACCATTGAGCTTTTTGAAGGGATAATTTGACACCTGCCCTTTTAAGTTGGCTGAGGACGTGTTTAAGCTCTGTGATGTGTTTTTCAAAGTCTGTGCTTTTGATTAGAACATAATCAACATAAGATAAGGTCCCCCTTTCCAGTGCAGCAGGCATAGCCTTATGCATGAATATAGCAAATTCATGTCCTGAATTTATGTATCCAAACGGGAGCCTTTGGAATGCATACTGGACCTTTTGGAATGAGAATGCAAGCTTATACTGATCCTCTTCATGTACTTTTATGGTCCAATATCCCTGTGCACAATCAATGGCAGTGAATATTTTAGATCCCTGCATCTGCGCTAAGCACTGGTCAGTATATGGCACAGGCCAGCCAGACATGTACACTCAATTGTTTAGCTGTCTTAAGTCAGCACACAAATGCCATTAGCTATTGGGCTTAAGAACACCTAGAATAGAATTGTTATAAGAGTTATGCACCTGTCTGATAATACCTCTTTCTTCCAGATTTCTTATGATTTCTGCAAGAGAATAATATGAGGCTAAAGGAAGTCTGTATTGTTTAACAAAGACAGGCGGTGCATCGGGATATGTTTGAATTCTTGCAATGTGCAAGTCTGTAGTCCCACAGTCATAAGAATCCCTAGCAAAAATATGATACTCCATCAGGAGTTCTCAAAACTGTTGGCGTTCATCACTGGAATAGCCATTAGCTAAAGATATTTGCTCTTTGACTATTTGCTGAAATCCTGGAAAGATTTCAGGCTGTCATATCTTATAGGCTTCTTCCAATCTAGAGGTGAGATCCCCTTGATTATAATTTACATTGCACACATGACTCTGGGTATTGGGGTATTCTTGATCTTTGATCAGCTGATCAAACACTAGAACGGTTTCTTCAATTTTATAGATGCCTTCCTCTGAGCTGAAGGGATAAATAGACTGAATTGTAAATAGTCCCTCTGGCATAGATGCAAAGGATTGTTCTATTAATTGTTCTTCAGTTAAGTATCCTTCAGGTATTAGCCCAATTACATTATTCTGGAATTTAAAAGTGTAATAACTTGATTCCAGTGCATATCCTATGGTAGTTCCCTTGGATAAGGTCATGTTATGCACAATAACGTATTGGAATACTTCCAATATTTACCATAGGAGTATGGGTCATTGTTATACCCAGACTTTGTATTCTATGGGAGATGCAAATTAGTGTTTCAGACGTTTTAAATTTCTGACCTCTTTTTACCTCTAAGGGTAAAAGAATTTATCAGTCCCAGCAGGGATTACAACATTGTTAGACACCTGTATATTCACAGCATATGGCATTTGCTGGTTTGATTTCAGGGCTGTATTTTCATCCTGAAATACTTCAGAATCCCCTTTAACCTGCTCCAGAGGCAAGAGTTAATCAAATCTATTTGTATGGCATATCTATGTAAAAGATTGCTGCCAATATACATTTGATTACGGGCAGTATTTAAAACTAAAAACAGGTTCTTTGCTGATTTATTACCTATAGAGATAGATAATAAACATTTAGCTGTGACATTATAGCTTTCAGACCTGTCATCCAGGCCATGGACACAGTGATCTTGGGGAGAAAGGTATTTAATCACTTTAGGTTCAGTTATTTGCGCTAATAAGCCTTTGCTTACATAGCTAGCTTCCTGTTTTAAGCTCAATTTGGCATACTTGGTTTTCCCAAGGTCATGCACTTGCATAGAGATAAATAAATCCTCTAACTTTCGCAATCTATGCGAGGATTTGCGAATGATCTCCCCCTTTAGAGGATTTAGGGTCCCCCTATGGTTAATGCATCGCCGTCTAAGGAAATATTGGCTATCTTTCCAGGCGAAATTTTAAAAGTATTACCACCAGAGCCACTTAAAGGAGTCTGATTATCTATTTGTAGGATAGTGATTTCAGGTACAGAGTCATTCCGGTTTCTCTTCCACCACGTGACAGTTATGTCTGGTGCGAGATATACCGGACCGCTCATAATTAATAGTCCTTTTTATTTGTGACCAAATTACATTATTTGTGCAATCAATTATGGTGCTTAATCGCTTCAGGAGATCACTACCAATTATCAAACGATCAGTTGGCAGATCCACTATAATGACAGGGTGCCTTATAACCCTGTTCCCCAGCTTTAATTTTAACCACGCAGTACCGTAGACTGTGAGAGAGTCACCCCCAACTCCTATTAGTGAACCATCAAATTCTTTTATCTGTGGTTTGTGGGGTGTTAGCTCATTTAGCTGTGTGTAGTAGCTGTGTGTAGTACCTGTGGGATAAAATAGTTGCCTGAAATCCAGTATCAATTAATCCCATGAAAGGGTTAGCAAATAAATCCTGAAGCTCAGCTAATACATAATATCTCCCTGCAGTTTCTACCATTTCACACATTTGCAGCTAGATTACGAGTTGTGCGTTAAGGTAAAAAAGCAACATTAAAAGGTCCTAACGCTGCTTTTTTACACCCGCTGCTATTACGAGTCTTGCAGGTACAGGTGAACCGCACACTTCTTTGGCCTTAACGCAAAAAGACTTGCGTAAACTTTGTAAAGTCTTTTTTCTATGGGACTTCCATAGCGCCGTTATTACGAGTCTGTCCTGGGAGGCCAAAAAGTGAGCAGTACACCCTACCCTGTTAAGAGTCCTAACGCATTTAAACGTCAGTAGTTAAGAGTTTTTACTCATTACTAAAGTGCTAAAAAGTACACTAACACCCATAAACTACCTATTAACCCCTAAACCGAGGCCCTCCTGCATCGCAAACACTAAAATTTAATTTAAACCCCAAATCTGCTGCCCCCAACATCGCCGCCATCTACATTATATTTATTAACCCCTAATCTGCTGCCCCCAATGTCGCCGCAACCTACCTACACTTATTAACCCCTAATCTGCCGTCCCTAACATCGCCACCACCTACCTACACTTATTAACCCCTAATCTGCCGCCCCAACTGTCGCCGCCACTATACTAAATTTATTAACCCCTAAACCTAAGTCTAATCCTAACCCTAACACCCCCTAACTTAAATATAATTACAAAAAATCTAAATAAAAATTCCTATCATTACTTAAATTATTCCTATTTAAAACTAAATACTTACCTATAAAATAAACCCTAAGCTAGCTACAATATAACTAATAGTTACATTGTATCTAGCTTAGGGTTTATTTTTATTTTACAGGCAAGTTTGTATTTATTTTAACTAGGTAGAATAGTTATTAACTATTTCATAACTACCTAGCTAAAATAAATACAAAAGTACCTGTAAAATAAAACCTAAGTTACACTAACACCTAACACTACACTATAATTAAATAAATTTACTAAATTAAAAACAATTACCAAAATTAAATTAAATTAAATTAGCTAAATCACAAAAAAAACCCCCACTAAATTACAGAAAATAATAAACAAATTACAAGATAGTCCTCAACAAAGCCGGGAGAAGTGGTCCTTCAGACGGGCAGAAGTCTTCATCCAGACGGCATCTTCTATCTTCATCCATCCGACGAGGAGCGGGTCCATCTTCAAGACATGCAACGCGGAGCATCCTCTTCATCTGACAACTAAAACCGAATGATTTAAGTTCCTTAGATTCTGATTGGCTGATAGAATTCTATCAGAATTAAGGTAGAAAAAATCCTATTGGCTGATGCAATCAGCCAATAGGATTGAAGTTCAATCCTACTGGTGATGCAATCAGCCAATAGGATTGAGCTCACATTCTATTGGCTGTTCCAATCAGCCAATAGAATGCAAGCTCAATCCTATAATAGTTAAAATAAATACAAACCTGCATGTAAAATAAAAATAAACCCTAAGATAGCTACAATGTAACTATTAGTTATATTGTAGCTATCTTAGGGTTTATTTTACAGATAAGTATTTAGTTTTAAATAGGAATTTAGTTAATAATATTAATTTTTATTTAGATTTAAATTATATTTAAGTTAGGGATTGTTAGGGTTAGACTTAGGTTTAGGGGTTAATATATTTAGTATAGTGGCTGCGACGTTGGGGGCGGCAGATTAGGGGTTAATAAATGTAGGTAGGTGGCAGCGATGTTAGGGGCGGCAGATTAGGGGTTAATAATATATAATGTTTATGAGGTAGGAGTGGGCCGGTTTAGGGGTTAATATGTTTATTATAGTGGCGGCGACGTTGGGGGCAGCAGATTAGGGTTTAATAAGTGGTTAGGTTGCGGCGACATTGGGGGAGGGAGATATGGGTTTAATAAAGTTAATGTAGGTGTTGGCGATGTTAAGGGCAGCAGATTAGGGGTTCATAAGTATAATGTAGGTGGTGGTGATGTCCAGAGCGGCAGATTAAGGGTTAATAAATATAATGTAGGTGTCGGCGATGTCGGGGGTGGCAGATTAGGGGTTAATAAGTGTAAGATTAGGGGTGTTTAGATTTGGGGTTCATGTTAGGATGTTAGGTATAAACATAAAATGTATTTCCCCATAGGAATCAATGGGGCTCCGTTAAGGAGTTTTACGATGCTTTTTGGCAGGTGTTAGGCTTTGTCTCAGCTGGCTCTCCCCGTTGATTCCTATGGGGAAATCGTGTACGAGCACATACGACCAGCTCCCAGCTGACTTAAGCAGCGCTGGTATTGGAGTGCGGTAAGAAGCACAATTTTGCTCAACGCTCACTTCTTTTAATGCCGGGTTTGTAAAAACCCATAATACCAGCACTACAGGTAAGTGAGCAGTGTGAGAAAACTGCTTGTTAGCAACACACTGCTCAAAACAAAAACCTTGTAATCTAGCCGTAAATTAGCATGATTACATATCTGTGGGCTTCGCCACAAGTTACCTGTATTTGCCCTATTACCTGATGCAGAAGAAATTTCATTCTTACCAGTCTATCCCTCTGTAATATGGTCGACAGGGTTCCTGTGTACTGCATCTGTGGGAATAAGGTTAGGAGAATACTGCAAAGGAAGAGATTTGTTAGAGCTTCCCGGCTGAGGTTGCTCGTCATCACAGCCAAATCGACCGTTTCCGGTCTGTAGGGAGAGAACACGATTAGTACCATTATTGACATTTATCATTTTATTTGGTATATCTCTCCCCTCTCTTTCAGGTAATACTGCAGTATTTATGACTTTGCCTGTGGCCCACTGCTGGCCACTGGCTGTACCCATAAAAAAGGATTATTAGGGTTCTGAGCCATCAAAGCTTGACTCATATTAGTAAATAGTGTACATAATTGACTTATTTGTGTACTGAGTTGGCCCACTTGAATGGACAAGCCATTTTTACACATGGACCGATTTTTTTATATTCCAGGGTATTGATTCCTGGATCCTTGGGATCACTCAGAATCATAGCTATTATTCCTATTTTGACTTTGTTGTCTTTGGGGTTCAACTTGTTCAGCGTTAATGTCTTGGGGAGCAATATTTACTTGGGGTGTCTGGTTACCATGAGAGTATTTTTGCCATTTTTGGTATTTATTTTTACGGGGATACCAATAACTTTGTGGGTTTCATCTCTTTGAGGATAACTATTTGTTTGGGTATGCCCCCCATTTTGAGTTTATTCTCTCTGCACCTCAGCCCGTGATGGGAGAGGGGCAGAGTTAAAACTTTGTGGGGAAGGCCTGTTTTCTCAGGCCACTTCCGCATAAGTTTTCTTGTTAGACTCAAAATTGAGGGGGCTAGGTGACACCCTAGTTTCTGCCACAATTTTGAGGCTGGCCCTTGGTTCCTTTTTAACCCCCTGTTCAACGGACTTCTGAATAGAGTATAACTTTGTACTCTCTTTGATCAGCCAGTCCAATGAGCAGTGCTCATCAAAATCTCTAGCTAAATTAATTTTGATGTGTCAGAAAGAAAGTAGTTAAAGCGCCAATTAATTATTTTTTAATGTTTAACATACATCATCAATATCCACATCTCAGATCGTAAATTAATAGACCCCTTCGCAATTAGCACCATAACAAGAATAGGAACGAATAGAATAACGTTATTCAATACACACCCTTAAATTTTACAGGCTGACAGCGCCCACTGAATAAACCGAGGGACACAGCTAATTTGAAACTACATATACCAATAGCCAATGGGAGCTATTATATGGAACACGCCTCAAAATCTGACCAATAGAATAACAAGAAAAACGGGAGTGCGAACCAAAAGCATATACAAAAGAATGCCCCAAATTATATAAACCTAAGGTTAAAAAGCACAAGATTTCACCAGATAAAATATAATATCAACAGAAATGTTATAATAAACCAAGACAAGAAACATTATCGCTACCCGAAACCGGAAGTAGTAAATCCCGCTTCCGGTATTACGAAAACACGAAAAAACAGTAATCAAACAGGGTATATAAAGACCCCAAACATAAGGTAAAACCAGTCTTGATAAAGGTTAGTGCATGACCGAAACGCGTCGACTGGTAAGTGACACTCTGGTAGGATTATTTTGTTTAAAACTTCTGCACTATTATTGTTTTTGTTTTTTTGGCAGAAAGGACTAAAACTGCAGAAAATTGAACTGACCGTTTGGGTCACCTCTTAGGAGATAGATTGCACTTTACACTGGGAGAAAAAACACTGGGAGAAAACCACTCCATCTCATTTGGGAGGAAAAACAAGTATACACATATATCTCAATCTGACATTTCCTATGGTTGTGTGATTGCTCACACTTATTCAGGACTATTTTTCCTTTTTCTTTAACTTGCAAGTTTTTTTTTTTTTCACCATTTTTTTCACCATTTATTGTTATTTTCTTTGAATATTACTGCACATAATTTGAAGATCGTTGATTTATAATTGTTTTATAAGATTGTGTGTTCACACTGTTCTTTGATTATCATTTGTATGGTTTGTTTTTCAACTATTTTTTAAAAAAATTTTCAACACTCAATTTGAAGACACGATTACTTTTTGGCACTTCCACTCACAAAAGTTTATTTGAAGACATCCACAAACTGCCACACAAGCACATTTATATTGCACAAATCCATTTATCATATGATGCGAAATATATTCATTCAACAGCAGACAGATCCACTACACTGAATTGTCTCTCAAGCAGAAATATCTTTATTAAACACATCACACAGCCAGATACTCCACACGATTGATTTTTAATTGTTACATGGAAAGACTGTCTAAAAATTGTTTCAATTCTAATTTGGAGAATTGGTTTTAACTTATTGTAAAATCTTGGATCCTTGATTATTATTTTACTGTTTTAATGGTATGTTAATTTTTATATGATATTGTATTGAATAAATTGATAATATTTTTTATAAATTTTGGACCCGGCCATTTGTTCTTTGGCGCTTTAACTACTTTCTTTCTGATTATCTATTCGTTTGACCGCTAGGGGTCAATTTATTAAAGCAAAGGGTCCCAATAGCATTAGGCGCTTAGTGTTAATTCATACCTCATTAATTTTGATGTGTGCGGGCAATGCTTCGAAAAATAAATTTACAAATTCTGATCTTTCAAATATGGGGTAATCTTCGGCCATACTGTACGCAATTTTTAGTACAGAAAGGAATATAATTTGGCTATTTTCGCAGTGGTTTTAGTGCGATATTGCCCAAATTCTTTTCTGCACTGATTTTTTGTTTCACTCCAGGAATGAATATTCATATCCTTTAGTGAAGCAAAGAATTTGTGATGTTTACCTTCAAATACCCATGGCAGAAATTAAATTTTTGACTGCTCACTAGTAACATTCATTATGGATAAAGCATTTTCATAAGTCACTAAGTGGTCAATTATAGAATGTGTTCCCTTGTTGAAAAACTTAGGTACTGCACCAATTAAAAATGTAATTATTTTAGGGGTGTCATATATATTATTAGATGTATCTTGGGCTTTCCTAGGGACCTTATTTTTGGGACTGGAGTGTTCCTTATCTGCCCTTTTACTATGGGGAGAGCCCTTACGCATATTAGCATTATGGGGGCTATTTGAGTAGCTAGCTCCGCCCTCTGACTCACTATGATCACTGTCCTCCCCCTCTGAAGTGTAGCAGTTCTCTGAATTTAAACATGAGGTGATTGTCTATGTGGGAAGTTTATCTCTGAGCTAATCAGTGACCTGTGTTTAAATTCTTCCCTAAAGTTCTGTAATTCACTTCTCATTAATTCTTTAAAGGTTTTTAAAATACCTGCATTATTATTTTCATCATTTGCTTAAACGTAACAATTTTATTTTTGGCCATATCTAAACTCTCTTTGCACTTGCGTGATGAGCGAATACTATCATCTAGCCCCTGTATTTGCAATTCTTTTTCTATAAGAAGTGTAGACATTTTGTCAATAATGCATATTACAAGGGGCTAAGATTTTAGTATTAGTTCATCCCGTTTTGAGATTTTTGCATTGATTCATTTTTAATAATTCTTGGAATAATTAACTTTTTTCATTCCACCATCCATCATCAATAGCAATATTTTTAGCCTTAATTGCAAGCATATCCATGTAATCATTTAAATCACCTGCAATATTAAACCTCTTTGTAATGTACCCTATAATGACCATCTTAAGGACATCGCCCTGAGTGAGGGGTAATCTTGGAGAACATATTTCAATACTATGTATAGATTCATTTGATTCACTTCTAGTAACAGACATTATTATTTTGGCTTTGTATTTGGTTAAATTAAAATGCTAATACCATTTTTACCAACGGAAAAAAAAAATCTTAAAATTAAAAAAAAAATGAATAATAATTTTTTTTTAGATAATAATTTCTATTTACTACAAAATATATTATATCAATGTGATAAATGTAATAATATCTACTGCAGCGCCTCAAAATAATATGTCAGTATATGGCCGGGTTATAATACAATTTTTTTTATAAATTATTATTTTTATTGAGAATTTCAAAACATACAGCGTGATTTAAAAGAATATAACGTCAATAACAGGAGTTATCCAGTAGCAGGTGACAGTTAACATAGTCTGAAAAATAAAGTTGGCTTAGGAGTGACTGCAACATTAAATGCATTATACCTGTAACACTTGAATGAGATTGTTATAACGATACATCATTACTTTTTTCCTCTGTCCCTACAACCTCTAGTTCACCCTCTTAAACTGTTCAAGCTTTTAACCCAAGATCCCTTGTAAAGGATCGAGCGGACTAAAATGTTCAAACAAGGAAAATAATACAATTTTTTTTATTAATTATTCTTTAAAATAACCCCCAATTAAAAATGCATATACGAAACAATTAAAATCAATATTTATTCCTAAATTCTTTACGATAAGTTAAAGTTATAAACACACTGAATTATATTTATAGAAACCAGATTATTAATCAAATGATACACACTTATGCTGTTATAATATTCTATACAAAGATCATAAAAATATACCTTTACAATTTACCTTATTCGCAATAATTGTATTAAAATACCACAATAAAATACTAGAATCTTCTATTATTAACCAATAACTCTAGTACAGTGCCCAATATGGATTACCAATTTACTATGCTTACTTAATAACTACCAGGGATTTAATCACAATGACCAGTTTATGTACAGTTCTGAAAGTGTTAACTATAACAACTGAATTATAAATCTGAGTGTAAAACCCTATCTAGCAAATAAATAATTTTAACTACAATAAGGCAAATTCTAAAATATATATATAGCAAATAACTTAATACACACCAGAGGGATTTACTTATAATAAGCCTGCCTTAGAAATATGCAACACAAAGGGCCTTTATCTAGCAAACAAATTACTTAGAGCTAAATATGACTAGTTTTAAACTACACAGGATATGAATATGAGCTTAAAGGGACAGTTCACCCCAAAAATTCTCCCCTTTAAATTATTCCCATTGATCATTTTAACCTGCTAGAGTGTATTAAATTGGTTACAAGAAGCTCCTTTACTCCTATTTCAGCATTTGAAATAGCTGATTTAGCCTGTGGTATCGCCACCTAAACTGAACAAATTAATACTGGAGTATAGGCTATTGAATAGCCTAAGTATAGACAGCCAGCAAAAGAGATTACACTCTCAGTGGGATGCAGGATAGTTAAGTAATAAAATTATCATTTTCCATTGTTCTCTCTATGTATTGAGCTTTGGTGATCCAGCTAAATAAAAGATAAGGAAGCAAGTCTGTTTACACATACTTAGAACATAATGAGATATATCATCACCTTTAAGTTCAACCCATTGTAATAGGCTGTGGTTTCAAAGCACAAAATCAGCTACTTCATATACACAAATAAGCATGAAAATGGAATTTCTCAAATATTTTATACTCTGCAGTTGGTATAACAAGTAATTTAAAATACCTTAATGGAAAAACAATTTTACAGTGTACTGTCCCTTTAAAATACAAAGTGTGCTCTTTAAATTTCCCAGCTGTAATCTATCTATTTCCTTAGAATGCCTTTGATGTAAATATTATATATACTTACAGTTTCTTATACTTTACACAAATAACAAAATCAATGTTTCTGCTACCAGAGTATCTTGTGGGTCATCTATGGAGGGTTTACTCCAAATGTGCAAAGGTACAGACCTCAAGAATTGTTAATCTTCCTTTATTCAAGAAAGTGTAACCTTTTCCTTTCCTCTCCAAAAGTTAATGCTTCTTTGAGTCTCTCTGTCCTTTCTTAGAGTGTGTATGCATATTTATCCAAAAATAAAGAAAACCTCCTCCTTTTCCTTAATCACTCCCACAGAATTTTGATAGGCCCTCTGGGCTCGTCTTTGGATTGGCCCTTCGAGCTGAAACATTTGATTGACCTACTGGGAACATA
This sequence comes from Bombina bombina, assembly GCF_027579735.1. Classification (NCBI taxonomy): domain Eukaryota; kingdom Metazoa; phylum Chordata; class Amphibia; order Anura; family Bombinatoridae; genus Bombina; species Bombina bombina. The sequence continues at coordinate 626,598,309 of NC_069499.1, read as the reverse complement.
TGTTTTTAACAGTCAATTCGTTTGGCTGTCATACCAGTTTTAATCCCCTAGGGGGCAGCAAACAACCAGAAATGCAGTCTCATTATCAATATTGCTAACCGCTCAATTATCTAACCTTTAAATGTTTATCAAATACTTTAATTTCCAGTATCAATCACTTAAAATGTTAATATAGATGGGACCATATAGTGCCATTTTTTCTGATTATTTTAATATGAAACATGAGTATTTTATTTATCATATTTTATAAGCTGCCTTAAAAGTTGCATTTTTTGACTAGTAGTATCAATCAATGAAATATATATGTCTAATCTGACTTATTCTGTATATCAGCTTAATTAATATACTGGCACATATTTCATTTCCTACTTGCATCTTATATCATAGATATACATGAGTATTATAGTTATTTATTAATACATGTCTCAACTGTGTTTAAAACATGGGCCCAAGATCTATGATGCATCTATATGTCAATTTATAGCATCTTATTTAGAAATCTCATCTTCACATCAGTTCTTCCTTGTAATTTTCACTAGATTTCTGGAAAACAAAGAAAAATGTATTTATTTTGAAATAACTTAAAGGCATACTCAAGTCAAATTTAAACTTCAGGATTCAGATACAGCATGCAATTTTAAACAACTTTCCAATTTACTTCCATTAACAAAATATGCAGTCTTTTTATATTTACACTTTTTGAGTCACCAACTCCTACTGAGCATGTGCAAGAATTCACCGCATATACGTATATGCATTTGTGATTGGCTGATGGCTGTCACATGATACAGGGGGGGGGGTGGAAATAGACATAACTTTGCAATTTATTTAACAAAAATCTACAACTCATTTGAAGTTCAGACTAAGTGCTTTTGCATTGTCTTCTTATCATGCATTTGTTGATTATGCAAATCTACAGTGTTGACTGGTCCTTAAAGCATTTATATATACTAATGTAGTTATTCATTTAATTTATTACAAATCTGCAATGCATTTCTCAGAGCCATGGAATTATACATTTTTATACAGTATTGAAAATTATACAAGTACTTTAAAATGAATTTAACATCTACGAATGCAATATGTGTCTCTGCTTGGCTCAGTACAGATGTGTATCTAACACAGAAGGATAATCAACTCTTGTTATTTTCCATTTGAGATGTATGTCTGAGCTTCGTGTATTCAAACACAGCAGGGGTAATTCACTTTTGGATATATTTAAGCCTCAAAGGAAATCCAATGAGGCATTGTATTAAATTATCACGTGTCTGTTAGTGAAGGTTGGCATATGCTTATCCCAGATTGGGATGTATATTTAGAATTTTCAAGGGGCTTCTGAGCATATTTTCCACCAAAACACAGAATATTTGGCTCCATCACCCCAGGGGTTTGTGCTGAACTAATGAGACCAATGCTCTCTTTTGAATCCTTTAGATGTATAAGGTAGAGAGGGAGGCTGTAGACTGTAGTTACAGTCTCACAAATAAATGGATCATTTGGTGTAGACCAATATATATATATATATATATATATATATATATATATATATATATATATATATATATATATATATATATATATAAAATATATATATATTATTTAATAACACTCACAGATATCCTGACATACACCAAGAGAACGAAGAAAAATTGATAATAGGAGTAAATAAGAAAGTTGCTTAAAATTGCATGCTCTATCTGAATCATGAAATAATTTGACTATACTATCCCTTTAAGGGCTAGATTACGAGTGGTGCGCTAATTTTTGTGAGCAAACGATAAGGGTTTAATCGCGGCTCTTTGCATGCGTCGGAAGTAGCACTCATATTACAGGTTGAAAGTAAATGCATTTGCTTGAGCGCAAACGTTAACAGAGTTCTAGTTAATAGTTATGCTTGACTAACAAAATGCACAAAACACATCAAAATTATATTTAAAAGTCCAATTACACTCATAATAACACTAATAAAAATAATTTTAAAAAATATCGCATAAAAATGTTATAAGGGCTGTCAGGGTACCTGTGAAATAACATTGAATAAACTACAAATATATCACATAATCTAATATTTCATTTTAGCTAATATCTAATTTGATAAGAAATGGTCTCACTATAGCCCCTGTCCCCTCACTGCTTAAGACAATATGAGAACAAAGGATTTAGAACTTTGTATAGATAAGACCAATGGGTCACTTCAAAGTAAATATTAGCATTATGGAACCCTCAGATGTGTATGCCCATATATAGGTTTCCTGCCCAAAATGGATGATAGATTTACAGACCCCCTCACTGCTCAATACATCTAAGAGAGAGACAAAGGAAAAAACATTTGGTTCAATTAGTGAATATAGATAATTAACCAATCCAGGATACATCATGGGATGTTGGAGACATGATTCTCTACATAAGTCAGATAAGCAAACAGAAATTCTGAGAATATAGTAATTAGCACAGGCCTGTTAATTGCCCCTGAACATCAGATACACATCTGTACTGGCTAACAGAAACACATATTTTGCATTGTAACTTTGAAATTCATTTTAAAGTACAACGTATGTGTAATTTTCAGCATTGTATAAAAATGTATGTTTATGGATCTAAGAAGCAGTGCCTAACAGCATTTTAGATAAGTATTTGCTGAACTTAATAAGTAGCTGTAAATAGATAAGTCTAAGAGATTGTTTGTTTGGATAATATTAAATATGAAATGAATTGAGTATAAATTCATATAAGTTAACATTCTCGACACCCAGACTATATTAACAACATATATGTATATGTATTGATCTGAAACATACTATATTGGATAAATAACATAATTTATGCTTACCTGATAAATTCCTTTCTCCTGTAGTGTAGTCAGTCCACGGGTCATCCATTACTTATGGGATATTAACTCCTCCCCAACAGGAAGTGCAAGAGGTTCCCCCAAGCAGAGCTGCTATATAGCTCCTCCCCTCTACGTCATACCCAGTCATTCGACCGTAAACCAAACGAGAAAGGAGAAACTATAGGGTGCAGTGGTGACTGGAGTTTAATTTAAATTTTAGACCTGCCATAAAAAACAGGGCGGGCCGTGGACTGACTACACTACAGGAGAAAGGAATTTATCAGGTAAGCATAAATTATGTTTTCTCCTGTTAAGTGTAGTCAGTCCACGGGTCATCCATTACTTATGGGATACCAATACCAAAGCTAAAGTACACGGATGACGGGAGGGACAGGCAGTATCTTTACACGGAAGGAACCACTGCCTGAAGAACCTTTCTCCCAAAAACAGCCTCAGAAGAAGCAAAAGTGTCAAATTTGTAAAATTTGGAAAAAGTATGAAGAGAAGACCAAGTTGCAGCCTTGCAAATCTGTTCAACAGAGGCCTCATTCTTAAAGGCCCACGTGGAAGCCACAGCTCTCGTAGAATGAGCTGTAATTCTTTCAAGAGGCTGCCGTCCAGCAGTCTCATAGGCTAAACGTATTATGCTACGAAGCCAAAAAGAGAGAGAGGTAGCAGATGCTTTTTGACCTCTCCTCTGTCCAGAATAAACTACAAACAGGGAAGAAGTTTGGCGAAAATCTTTAGTTGCCTGTAAATAAAATTTCAGGGCACGGACTACGTCTAGATTGTGCAGAAGTCGTTCCTTCTTTGAAGAAGGGTTAGGGCACAATGATGGAACAACAATCTCTTGATTGATATTCTTGTTAGTGACTACCTTAGGTAAGAACCCAGGTTTAGTACGCAGAACTACCTTGTCTGAATGAAAAATCAGATAAGGAGAATCACAATGTAAGGCCGATAACTCAGAGACTCTACGAGCCGAGGAAATAGCCATTAAAAACAGAACTTTCCAAGATAACAGCTTGATATCAATGGAATGAAGGGGTTCAAACGGAACACCCTGTAAAACCTTAAGAACTAAGTTTAAGCTCCACGGTGGAGCAACAGTCTTAAACACAGGCTTAATCCTGGCCAAAGCCTGACAAAAAGCCTGAACGTCTGGAACTTCTGACAGACGTTTGTGTAAAAGGATGGACAGAGCTGAGATCTGTCCCTTTAAAGAACTTGCAGATAAACCCTTTTCTAAACCTTCTTGTAGAAAAGACAATATCCTAGGAATCCTAACCTTACTCCATGAGTAACTCCTGGATTCGCGCCAGTGTAAATATTTACGCCATATCTTATGGTATATTTTCCTGGTAACAGGTTTCCTAGCCTGTATTAAGGTATCAATTACTGACTCTGAAAATCCACGCTTTGATAAAATCAAGCGTTCAATCTCCATGCAGTCAGCTTCAGAGAAATTAGATTTTGATGTTTGAAAGGACCCTGAATTAGAAGGTCCTGTCTCAGAGGCAGCGACCAAGGTGGACAGGATGACATGTCCACTAGATCTGCATACCAGGTCCTGCGTGGCCACGCAGGCGCTATTAGAATCACCGATGCTTTCTCCTGTTTGATCCTGGCAATCAATCGAGGAAGCATCGGGAATGGTGGAAACACATAAGCCATCTTGAAGGTCCAAGGTGCTGTCAGAGCATCTATCAGGACCGCTCCCGGGTCCCTGGATCTGGACCCGTAACAAGGAAGCTTGGCGTTCTGGCGAGACGCCATGAGATCCATATCTGGTTTGCCCCAACGTCGAAGTATTTGGGCAAAGACCTCCGGATGAAGTTCCCACTCCCCCGGATGAAAAGTCTGGCGACTTAGGAAATCCGCCTCCCAGTTCTCCACGCCTGGGATGTGGATGGCTGACAGGTGGCAAGAGTGAGACTCTGCCCAGCGAATTATCTTTGAAACTTCCATCATCGCTAGGGAACTCCTTGTCCCTCCCTGATGGTTGATGTAAGCCACAGTCGTGATGTTGTCCGACTGAAACCTGATGAACCTCAGAGTTGCTAACTGAGGCCAAGTCAGAAGGGCATTGAGAACTGCTCTCAATTCCAGGATGTTTATTGGAAGGAGACTCTCCTCCTGAGTCCATGATCCCTGAGCCTTCAGGGAATTCCAGACAGCGCCCCAACCTAGTAGGCTGGCGTCTGTTGTTACAATTGTCCAGTCTGGCCTGCTGAAGGGCATCCCCCTGGACAGATGTGGCCGAGAAAGCCACCATAGAAGAGAATCTCTGGTCTCTTGATCCAGATTCAGCATAGGGGACAAATCTGAGTAATCCCCATTCCACTGACTTAGCATGCACAATTGCAGCGGTCTGAGATGCAGGCGTGCAAAAGGTACTATGTCCATTGCCGCTACCATTAAGCCGATTACCTCCATGCATTGAGCCACTGACGGGTGTTGAATGGAATGAAGGACACGGCAAGCATTTAGAAGTTTTGTTAACCTGTCCTCTGTCAGGTAAATTTTCATTTCTACAGAATCTTTCTACAGGGAACTCTTGTGAGTGGCAATAGAGAACTCTTTTCTACGTTCACCTTCCACCCATGCGACCTTAGAAATGCCAGAACTAACTCTGTATGAGACTTGGCAGTTTGGAAATTTGACGCTTGTATCAGAATGTCGTCTAGGTACGGAGCTACCGCTATTCCTCGCGGTCTTAGTACCGCCAGAAGAGAGCCCAGGACCTTTGTAAAGATTCTTGGAGCCGTAGCTAACCCGAAGGGAAGAGCTACAAACTGATAATGCCTGTCTAGGAAGGCAAACCTTAGGTACCGGTAATGATCTTTGTGAATCGGTATGTGAAGGTACGCATCCTTTAGATCCACTGTGGTCATGTACTGACCCTTTTGGATCATGGGTAAGATTGTCCGAATAGTTTCCATTTTGAACGATGGAACTCTTAGGAATTTGTTTAGGATCTTTAAATCCAAGATTGGTCTGAAGGTTCCCTCTTTCTTGGGAACCACAAACAGATTTGAGTAAAACCCTTGTCCGTGTTCCGACCGCGGAACCGGGTGGATCACTCCCATTAGCAAAAGATCTTGAACACAGCGTAGAAACGCCTCTTTCTTTGTCTGGTTTGTTGACAACCTTGAAAGATGAAATCTCCCTTTGGGAGGAGAAGCTTTGAAGTCCAGAAGATATCCCTGGGATATGATCTCTAACGCCCAGGGATCCTGGACATCTCTTGCCCAAGCCTGGGCGAAGAGAGAAAGTCTGCCCCCTACTAGATCCGTTTCCGGATCGGGGGCCCTCACTTCATGCTGTCTTAGGGGCGGCAGCAGGTTTTCTGGCCTGCTTGCCCTTGTTACAGGTCTGGTTAGGTTTCCAGCCCTGTCTGTAACGAGCAACAGTTCCTTCCTGTTTTGGAGTGGAGGAAGTTGATGCTGCTCCTGCCTTGAAGTTACGAAAGGCACGAAAATTAGACTGTCTAGCCCTTGGTTTGGTTCTGTCTTGAGGCAGGGCATGTCCCTTACCTCCAGTAATGTCAGCGATAATTTCTTTCAAACCGGGCCCAAATAATGTCTGCCCTTTGAAAGGTATGTTAAGCAATTTAGATTTAGAAGTCACATCAGCTGACCAGGATTTTAGCCATAGCGCTCTGCGCGCCTGAATGGCGAATCCGGAATTCTTAGCCGTAAGCTTAGTTAAATGTACTACGGCATCAGAAATAAATGAATTAGCTAGCTTAAGGACTCTAAGCTTGTCTATAATTTCATCCAATGGAACTGAGCTAATGGTCTCCTCTAGAGACTCAAACCAAAATGCCGCCGCAGCCGTGACAGGCGCAATGCATGCGAGGGGTTGTAATATAAAACCTTGTTGAGTAAACATTTTCTTAAGGTAACCCTCTAATTTTTTGTCCATTGGGTCTGAAAAAGCACAGCTATCCTCCACCGGGATAGTGGTACGCTTAGCCAGAGTAGAAACTGCTCCTTCCACCTTAGGGACCGTCTGCCATAAGTCCCGTGTGGTGGCGTCTATTGGAAACATTTTTCTAAATATAGGAGGGGGGGAAAAGGGCACACCGGGCCTATCCCACTCCTTGGTAATAATTTCTGTAAGCCTCTTAGGTATAGGAAAAACGTCAGTACACGCCGGTACCGCATAGTATCTATCCAGCCTACATAACTTCTCTGGGATTGCAACCGTGTTACAATCATTCAGAGCCACTAATACCTCCCCTAATAATACACGGAGGTTCTCAAGCTTAAATTTAAAATTTGAAATGTCTGAGTCCAGTCTATTTGGATCAGATCCGTCACCCACAGAATGAAGCTCTCTGTCTTCATGTTCTGCCATTTGTGACGCAGTATCAGACATGGCTCTAACATTATCAGCGTACTCTGTTCTCACCCCAGAGTGGTCGCGTTTACCTCTAAGTTCTGGTAATTTAGATAAAACTTCAGTCATAACATTAGCCATGTCTTGTAAAGTGATTTGTAATGGCCGCCCTGATGTACTTGACGTCGCAATATCACGCACCTCCTGAGCGGGAGATGCAGGTACTGACACGTGAGGAGAGTTAGTCGGCATAACTTTCCCCTCGTTGTCTGGTGAAATTTTCTTAAAATGTACAGATTGGCTTTTATTTAAAGTAGCATCAATGCAATTAGTACACAAATTTCTATTGGGCTCCACATTGGCTTTTGAACATATTGCACAAAGAGATTCCTCTGTGTCAGACATGTTAAAACAAACTAGCAATTAGCCTAGCAAGCTTGGAAAATACTTTTCAAATAAATTTGCAAGCAATATAAAAAACGTTACTGTGCCTTTAAGAAGCACACAAAAACTGTCACAGTTGAAATAACAATGAACCGGATTAGTTATAGAAACCAAATTTTCACAGTAAATGCATTAAGTTAGCAAAGGATTGCACTCACTAGCAATGGATGATTAACCCCTTAATATCAGAAAAACGGATAACAATTGAAAATATAAGCGTTTTTATCACAGTCAAAGCACAGTCTCACAGGTCTGCTGTGAGAGATTACCTCCCTCAAAACTAGTTTTGAAGACCCCTGAGCTCTGTAGAGACGTTGGATCATGCAGGGAGAAGAAGGCAGACTGTGAATGAATTTCTAATGCGCAGTAAAAGCGCCAAAATAGGCCCCTCCCACTCACAATACAACAGTGAGGGAAGCTCAGTAAACTGTTTTAATTAAAAACGACAGCCATGTGGAAAATAACGCCCAAAACAATTTTTCACCAAGTACCTCAGATAAATAAACGATTAACATGCCAGCAAACGTTTAAATATAATTTATGAAATGTCATTAAAAAGCCTGCTGCTAGTCGCTCACACTGCAGATTAGGCTAAAAGTTATATGTATACAGTATTTTCCCAGTGAAGTGCCATTCCCCAGAAATACTTAAGTGTAAACATACATACATATCAGCCTGATACCAGTTGCTTCTACTGCATTTAAGGCTGTACTTACATTACATCGGTATTAGCAGTATTTTCTCAGTCAATTCCATTCCTTAGAAAATAATATACTGCATCATACCTCTTTGCAGGTGAACCTGTCCGCTGTCCCCTGTTCTGAAGTTACCTCGCTCCTCAGAATGGCCGAGAACAGCAAATGGATCTTAGTTACGTCCGCTAAGATCATACACAAAACTCAGGTAGATTCTTCTTCTAATGCTGCCTGAGAAAAAACAACACACTCCGGTGCCGTTTTAAAATAACAAACTTTTGATTGAAGAAGTAAAAACTAAGTTTAACAACCACAGTCCTCTCACACATCCTATCTATTAGTTGGGTGCAAGAGAATGACTGGGTATGACGTAGAGGGGAGGAGCTATATAGCAGCTCTGCTTGGGTGATCCTCTTGCACTTCCTGTTGGGGAGGAGTTAATATCCCATAAGTAATGGATGACCCGTGGACTGACTACACTTAACAGGAGAAATCTGCTGTATTGAATAATAGCTGCATTGATAGATGTATAAATGTTTGACTCATTTCAAAATAACATCTGTTTCTTTATTTTTCAGACAACAAGATAACCATAAGTCCATGCACTCAAAAATTATTAGAAACATGAAATATACTGTATTCATATTAAGATACAATACAACGCCAGGATGTTGAATGCTATGATTCTGTGAAGAAAAATAATTAACAGTAAATTGCTTACTAGTATGGTGCTAGTAATATACTTATGTTTAGTCTCTATAGATACATAAGAAGTCATATTAGATGGGACAGATATGTGACCAGACAGGTTTCTTAATATCAGGAAATAATGAGTATATTAAATATACAATTAATAGATACATATTAGTAAACTGTAGCAATTATTGATAGCAAAACTGTTTTTTTTTTTGTTTGTTTGTCTGCTGCCATCTGGTGGTTTGTGCGAGAATTGCAATCAAGGGGAATTGTGGTCTTGGATAGCCATGTATTCCCAGTAACCTATCACAGACAAGCACAGTGGGAAGCATCCCAAAGAGGTTCACCAATGATTAGAATCAAAATTTGTGGGGTATATCACTTGATATAACCTTTTGCAAGGAGAAAGAAAGGGTCTTTTGCTGCTGAGTTTTGAGTGACAAACTGTTGCCTTGGAATCCAGTCTCTATAAAGCAGATCTGGGCCTAACTTCCGTATCCATATTGTAAAAATACCTCTCTTAATTTATTAGGTGAACTTCAATTTTATCTGGTAACGTATAAAAGGTTACTTCATACTTTTATATTTAAATTGAGGATATTCTAAATCTTTAGTTAGATTGTAGTAAGTATACTGGTATTAAATATTAATGTTTTGAAAGAATTTCGTATTTTAATATCATAAATTAATTATAATTATTTCTATATATATATTTTAGAATTTGCCTTATTGTAGCTAAATAAGAGATCATTTCAGGTTAGACATATTGGCATATAAATTGGCTGTCTGCATTAATAATATATATAATTTCTGATGTTTTTAATTAAAGTTATATAGAATCATTTGTGGGCTAAATAACAATTATACTTGTCTGAAAGTTATCCTAAATCTATTGAGACCTAGTAAGATTTGTGTGAAGTATATTGGTATATTGTTTATCTAAACACTGTGAAGTTAGCGGTCCATATTCTGGTATTTTATTGTGGGTTTTTAATGTGATTCATTGTGAGTAAAGTTAATTTTAAGGGTATATCTTTTATGATCTTTGTAAAGAATATTATAACAGCATAAATGTGTACCATTGATTGATAATCTAGTTTCTATAAATATAATTCATTGTGTTTATAAATTTTAACTAATCTAAAGAATTTAGGAATAATTATTAATTTAAATTGTTTCGTATATACATTTTTAATTGGGGGTTTGTTTTAAAGAATAATAACAAATAAATTATATTTATAACCCTGGTATATACTGACATATTATCTGGAGGCACCCCTATAGATTATTATATTTATCATATTGATATAACATATTTTGCAATAAATAGAGATTGTTATTTAGAAAAAAAATAATGTTTTTTTTTAAAAAATTAATAAAAAAAAGAATTTTAATTTTTTTATTAATATTTCAAAATTAATATTAATATTTTTTAAAAAATGTTCTCTTGTTGGTCAAAATTGTATTAGCGTTTTAATTTAAACAAATACTAAGCCAAAATGATAATGTCTGTTACTAAGAATCTATACATAGTATTGAAATATGTTCCCCAAAATCGCCCATTAGTCAGGTAGAAACGCTTAAAACAGAAGCCATTAATCACCTTAAAAATAGATTAAGTATTAAGGGAGAATTAGGCACTTACATTAAGATGCTGAAGACTAAGGCCAGAAATATTGCAAATAATATATGGTGTGGCGAAAGTGAAATATTTCAAGGGCTGTTAAAATTTGTCCGACCTCAGAAACCGAGGAAATCGGATGAAATAATTTTCAAAACTTGGGGTCTGCTCCTCTATGTGAACAATTAAATGTACAATAAGATTGAAGTACAAAACTCATAATTGAAGCAACTGAGGGGTGAAAATTATTCCTTAAGGTTAGATGAGGAAGAGGCAGAATGAGTCCAGGATAAAATTGACGAGTTTGCCCAAAACGTGGCCACCTTACAAAAATATAACCAGAGTTTAATAGCGCAAATAGAAGATTTGCATAAACAACTCGCATAAAGCCAAAGAGAGTTAAGTGGTTTAAAATGGCCGTATCGTCATAATGAAAACCCCTCTATTAGCAATGAGGATAATGCAGATAATTTTAAATCCCTTAAAGAATTGATGAGAAATGAACTGCAGAACATGAGGGAAGAATTTAAACAAAGGACCCCTATTGGGTCAGAAATACACTTCCCAAATAGACAGTCACCTCAGATTATAAATTCAGGGAACTTCTATACTTCAGATGAGGGGAAAAGCTCTAGTAGCGAGTCAGAGGGCGGAGCCAGCTACCCAAATAACCCCCATAATGTTAATATGCGTAAGGGATCTCGCAACAATAGGACAGATAGGGAATGCCCCAGCCCCAAAAATAAGGACAGATAGGAAAGCCCAAGATACGCCCAATAAGGTATATGACACCCCTAAAATAATTACATTTTTAAATAGTGCAGTATCTAAGTTTTCCAACAAGGGAGCCAATGCTATAAATGACCACTTAGTGACGCATGAAAATGCTTTATCCATAATGAATGTTACTAGTGAGCAGTCAAAATTTCTGCCCTGGGTATTTTTAGGGTAAACATCACAAATTATTTGCTTCACTAAAGGATATGAATATTCATTCCTGGAGTGAAACGAAAAATCAGTGCAAAAAGGAATTTGGGCAATATCGCACTAAAACCACTGCAAAAATAGCTGTATACGGTTTAAAATGTAGTGCCAATCAAAGAAGTGCGTACAGTATGGCCAAAGACTACCCCATATTTAAAGCTCAGAGTTTGTGAATTTATTTTTTAAAGCACTGCCTTCACACATCAAAATGAATCTGGCTAGAGATTTTGATGAGAACTGCTCATTGGACTGGCTGATCAAAGAGAGCACCAAGTTATACTCTATTCAGCAGTCCGGTGAAGAGGGGGTTAAAAAGGAACCAAGGCCCAGCCCCAAAATTGTGGCAAAAACTAGGGTGTCACCTAGCCCCCTCAATTTGGATTCTAACAAGAAAACTTATGCAGAAGTGACCCGAGAAAACAGGCCTTCCCCACAAAGTTTTAACTCTGCCCCTCCCCCATCACGGCCCGAGATGCAGAGAGAATATACTAAAAATGGGGGGCATACCCAGATAAATAATTATCCCCAAAGAGATGAAAACCCACAAGGTAATCGGTACACCCGTAAAAATAAATACCAAAAGTGGTAAAAATACTCTCAGGGTAACCAGACACCCCAAGTAAATAGTGCTCCCTAAGATATTAATGCTGAACAAGTTGAGCCCCAATTACAACCACGTCAAAATAGGAACAATAGTTATGATTCTGAGGGATCCCAAGGATCCAGGAATCAGTACCCTGGGACATCAAAAAATCATGGGTAAAAGTAGCTTGTCCATTCAAGAGGGCCAACTCAGTAAAGCAAGTAAGTCAATTATGTACACTATTTACTAATATGATTCAAGCTTTGATGGCTCAGAACCCTAATAATCCTTTTTTAAGGGTACAGTCAGTGGCCAGCAGTGGGCCACAGGAACAGTCATAAATACTGCAGTATTACCTGAGAGAGAGGGGAGAGATATACCAAATAAAATGATAAATGTCAATTATGGTACTAATCATGTTCTCTCCTTGCAGCCCAGAAACGGACGATTTAGCTGTGATGACGAGCAACCTCAGCCTGGAAGCTCTATTAAACCTCTTCCTTTGCAGTTTTCTCCTAACCTTATTCCCACAGATGCAGTACACAGGAACCCTGTCGACTATATTACAGAGGGAAGGACTGGTAAGAATGAAGTTTATTCTGCATCAGGTAACGTGGTGAATACGAGTAAAACGTGGTGAAGCCCACAGATATGTAATCATGCTAATTTTGTGTGAGAAATGGTAGAAACTGCAGGAAGTTATTATGCATGTGCTGAACTCCAGAATTCAGTTGCTAACCCTATCATGGGATTAATCGATACTGGATTTCAGGCAACTATTTTATCCCACAGGTACTACACACAGCTAAATGAGCTAACACCCCACAAACCTAAGATAAAAGAATTTGAAAGTTCACTAATAGGTGCTGGGGGTGACTCTCTCAAAGTCTACGGTACGGCATGGTTAAAACTAAGGCTGGGGAACAGGTTAATAAGACACCCTATCATTATAGTGGATTTACCAACTGATCGTTTAATTATTGGTAGTGATCTCCTGAAGCGATTAAGCACCATAATTGATTGCATAAATAATGTAATTTGGTCACAAGTAAAAAGGCCTATTAATTATGAGCGGTCCTGTATATCTCGCATCCGACATAACTGTCACGTGGTGGAAGAGAAGCCAGATGCTGTGGAGTTTCATTTCCGGAATGACTATGTACCTGAAATTACTATCCTACAAATAGATGATCAGACTCCTTTAAGTTGCACTGATGGTAATATTTTTAAAATTTCACCTTGAAAGAAAGCAAATATTTCCTTAGACGGCAATGTATTAACCATATCTCTCCACAAGGGGGATCATAAATTCCCTAAAGGGGGAAGATTATTCTCAATTCCTCGCAGAAATTGAGAAAGTTAAAGATGATCTATTTATCCCTATGCAAGTACATGACCTTGGAAAAACCAAGTATGCCAAATTGAGCTTATAACAGGAAGCTAGCTATATAAGCAAAGGCTTATTAGCGAAGATAGCTGAACCTAAAGTGATTAAATATCTTTCTCCCCAAGATCTCTTGGTCCATGACCTGGATGACAAGGGTGAAAGCTATAACATCACAGCTAAGTGTTTATTATCTATCTCCATAGGTAATAAATCAGCGAAGCACTTGTTTTTAATTTTAAATACTCCCCATAATCAAATATACATTGGCAATGATCTCTTACATAGATATGCCATGCAAATAGATTTAATTAACCTTTTCCTCTGGAGCAGGTTAAAGTGGGACTCTGAAGTATTTCAGGATGAAAATGCAGCGCTGAAATCAAACCAGCAAATGTCATATGCTGTGAATATGCAGGTGTCTAACGATGTTGTAATCCCTGCTGGGGCTGATAAATTCCTCTTATCCTTACAGATAAAAAGAGGTCAGAAATTAAAAACGTCTGAAACACTAATTTGCATCTCCCATAGAATGCAAGATCTGGGTATAACAATGACCAATACCCCTATGGTAAATATTGGAACTATTCCAATACACGTTATTGTGCAAAACATGACCCTACAAGATATCAACTACCATAGGATATGCACTAGAATCAAGCTTTTACACTTTTGGATTCCAGAAAAATTTGTAATTGGGCTAATACCTGAAGGATTCTTAACTGAAGAACAATTAGTAGAACAATCCTTTGCATCTATGCCAGAGGGACTATTTACAATTCAATCTATTTATCCCTTCAGCTTAGAGGAACGCATCTGTAAATTGAAGAAGCATCTCTAGTATTTGATCAGCCGATCGAAGAGCAAAAATACACCAATACCCAGAATCATGGGGGCAATATAAATTATAACCAAGGGGATCTCACCTGTAGGCTGGAAGAATCCTATAAGATAGGACAGCCTGAAATCATTCCAGGATTAAAGCAAATAGTCGAAGAGCAAATCTTCTTAGCTAATCGATGTTCCAGTGATGATGAACGCCGACAGCTATAAAAACTCCTGATGGAGTACAAGAATATTTTTGCTAGGGATTCTTATGACTGTGGAACTACAAATTTGCACATTGCAAGAATCCAAACAGATCCCAATGCACCACCTGTCTTTGTTAAACAATACAGACTTCCTTTAGCCTCATATGATTCTCTTGCAGAAATCATAAGGAACTTGGAAAAAAAGAAAATTTATGCTTTCTTGATAAATTTATTTCTTTTTTGACACGATGAGTCCACGGATTATCTAATTACTATTGGGAATATCACTCCTGCCCAGCAGGAGGCGGCAAAGAGCACCACAGCAAAGATGTTAAATATCACCTCCCTTCCCTCCCACCCTAGTCCTTTGACCGAAGTAAAGGAGAGAAAGGAAGCAACAAGGTGCAGAGGTGTCTGAAGTTTATAACAAACCAACAACCTGTCTATAAAACAGGGCGGACCGTGGACTCATTGTGTCAAAAGAAATACATTTATCAGGTAAGCATAAATTTTCTTTTCTTTTTAATGACACGATGAGTCCACGGATCTAATTACTATTGGGAATCAATACCCAAGCTAGAGTACACAGATGATAAGGGAGGGATAAGACAGGGCACCTAAATGGAAGGCACCACTGCTTGAAGAACCTTTCTCCCAAAAGCGGCCTCAGCCGAGGCAAAAGTGTCAAATTTGTAGAATTTTGAAAAAGTGTGAAGAGAGGACCAAGTTGCAGCCTTGCAAATCTGATCTACAGAAGCTTCATTTTTGAATGCCCATGAGGAAGAAACAGCCCTCGTGGAATGAGCCATAACCCTCTCTGGAGGTTGCTGTCCAGCAGTTTCATAAGCAAAACAAATGATACTCTTCAGCCAAAAGGAAAGAAGTAGCCGTAGCTTTCTGGCCCTTACGTTTTCTCAAGAAAACCACAAACAAGGCAGAGGACTGACGAAAATCCTTGGTCGCCTGTAAGTAAAATTTTAGAGCACAAACCACATCTAAATTGTGTAAAAGTCCGGGCAGAAACAACTTTAGGAAGAAAACCTAACTTTGTACGTAAAACTACCTTATACGAATGAAAAATAAGGTAAGATGACTCATACTGTAATGCCGAGAGCTCCGACACTCTACGAGCAAAGGAAATAGCCACTAGAAATAAAACTTTCCAAGACAACTACTTAATATCTAAGGAATGCATAGGCTCAAACGGAGCCCCTTGAAGAACCTTAAGAACTAAATTAAGACTCCAGGGAGGAGTAACTGGTTTGAACACAGGCCTGATCCTGACTAAGGCCTGACAAAACGACTGCACCTCTGGAATGTCTGCCAGACTTTTGTGTAACAAAATAGACAAGGCAGATATTTGACCCTTTAGGGAACTTGCCGATAATCCCTTCTGCAAACCTTCTTGGAGAAATGACAGAATTCTAGGAATCCTAACTCTACTCCAAGAGTAGCCTTTGGATTCACACCAATATAGTAGGTATTTACGCCATATCTTCTGGTAAATCCTTCTAGTCACAGGTTTACGAGCCTGAAACATGGTCTAAATAACTGAATCTGAAAATCCCTGCTTAGATAAAATTAAGCGCTCAATTTCCAAGCAGTCAGCTTCAGAGAAACTAGTTGTGGATGAAGAAAGGGCCCCTGAAGTAGAAGGTCCTTCCTCAATGGAAGTCTCCAAGGTGGAAGAGATGACATTTCCACCAAGTCTGCATACCAAATCCTGCAAGGCCAAGCCAGTGCAATGAGAATCACAAACGCCCTCTCCTACTTGATTCAAGCAATGACCCGAGGGAGAAGAGCAAATGGAGGAAATAGGTATGACAGACTGAAATTCCAAGGTAACACCAGGGCGTCTATCAACACTGCCTGAGGGTCCCTTGACCTCGATTCTACCTCGGAAGCTTGGTATTCTGTTGAGATGCAACGAGATCCAATTCTGGCTGACCCCATTCGAGAATCAGGCTGGAAAATACTTCCGGATGGAGTTCCCACTCCCCAGGTGAAAGGTCCGTCTGCTCAGGAAGTCCGCCTCCCAGTTGTCCACCCCTGGGATGTGGATCATCGACGGACAACAAGAGTCAGTCTCCGCCCACCGAATTATCTTGGCTACCTCTGTCATTGCTAAGGAACTCCGCGTTCCTCCCTGATGATTGATGTAAACCACTGAAGTTATGTTGTCCGACTGGAACCTGATAAACTGGGTCAAGACTAACTGGGGCCAGGCCAGAAGAGCATTGAAGATCGCTCTCAGCTCCAGAATGTTTATAGGAAGAACAGACTCTGAGTCCAAACTGTAGAGACAAATCCGCATAATCTCCTTTTCACTGACTGAGCATGTTTAGCTGCAGAGGTCTGAGGTGGAAACAAGTGAACGGGATGATGTCCATTGCGGCCACCATCAGCCCGATTACCTCCATGCACTGAGCCACTGATGGCCAAGGAGCGGACTGAAGCGCTAGGCAACTAAGGAGCTCTTTTCCAAATTTACCTTCCAACCGTGAGATCGCAGGAAGGATAACAACATTTCCATGTGGGACCTTGCTTGCTGAAAGGATGGCGCCTGGACCAGTATGTCGTCCAGATAGGGCGCCACTGCAATGCCCCGTAATCGGAGCACCGCCAAAGAACTTAACAACAACAAATGTAATATTAAACTCACTTGTCATATGAGTCAAAATGAGGTACCTTTCTTAGACTTGAGAATCTTTAAAAAACAGAATGGGCAGAATATCTTACAGTCATATGTGACGTTAAAACAGATATTAGGCAATAAAGTAGACGTAAGCTACAGAAGAGGGAGGAACTTTAAAGACATTCGGCTAGATTACGAGTGGTGCGTTAGCCTTAAAAAGCAGTGTTGAAAGGTCCCAACGCTTCTTTTTTCCAACGCTGGTATTACGAATCTTGCAGGTACAGGTGTACCGCTCACTTTTTTGGTCAGACTCGAAAATACCACAAATCCACTTACTTCAATTGCGTATCCTATACTTTCAATGGGACTTGCATAACGCCGGTATTACGAGTCTTCCAAAAAGTGAGCGGTACAGCCTCTCCTGTCAAGACTCCTACCGCATTTAAAAGTCAGTAGTTAAGAGTTTTATGGGCTAACGCCGTAGCATAAAACTCTTAACTAAAGTGCTAAAAAGTACACTAACACCCATAAACTACCTATTAACCCCTAAACCGAGCCCCCCAACATAGCAAACACTAAAATAAAAGTTTTAACCCCTAATCTGCTGAACCGGACATCGCCGCCACTATAATATATTAACCCCTAAACCGCCACCCTCCCGCATCGCAAGCATTAGTTAAATTTTATTAACCCCTAATCTGCCGTCCCTAACATCGCTGACACCTACCTACATTTATTAACCCCTAATCTGCCACCCACAACGTCGCTGCAACTATATTAAATGTATTAACCCCTAAATCTAAGTCTAACCCTAACCCCCCCTAACTGAAATATAATTTAAATAAATCTAAATAAAATTAATACAATTCACTAAATTATTCCTATTTAAAACTAAATACTTACCGATAAAATAAATCATAAGCTAGCTACAATATAACTAATAGTTACATTGTAGCTAGTTTAGGGTTTATTTTTATTTTACAGGCAAGTTTGTATTTATTTTAACTAGGTACAATAGTTATTAAATAGTTATTAACTATTTAATAGCTACCTAGTTAAAATAAAGACAAATTTACCTGTAAAATAAATCCTAAGTTACAATTACACCAACACTACACTATAATTAAATTAATTACCTAAACTAAATACAATTAAATACAATTTAAATAAATTATCTAAAGAACAAAAAAAAAACACTAAATTACATAAAATAATAAAATAATTACAAGTTTTTTAAACTAATTACACCTAATCTAATCCCCCTAATAAAATAAAAAAGCCCCCCAAAATAATGAAAAGCCCTACCCTATACTAAATTACAAATAGCCTTTAAAAGGGCCTTTTGCGGGGCATTGCCCCAAAGTAATCAGCTCTTTTACCTGTAAAAAAAGTACAATACCCCCCCAACATTAAAACCCACCACCCGCACACCCAACCCTACTCTAAAACCCACCCAATACCCCCTTAATAAAACCTAAAGTCCAAAGTCCTCAACGAAGCCGGGCGAAGTGGTCCTCCAGACAGGCAGAAGTCTTCATCGAAGCCGGGAAGAAGAGGTCCACCAGATGGGCAGAAGTCTTCATCCAGACGGCATCTTCTATCTTCATCCATCCGGCGCGAAGCGGGTCCATCTTCAAGACATCCGACGCGGAGCATCCTCTTTAAACGAAGTCCAATACAATCAGCCAATCGGAATTAAGGTAGAAAACAAATCAGACAATAGAATGCCAGCTCAATCCTATTGGCTGATTGGATCAGCCAATAGGATTGAACTTCAATCCTATTGGCTGATTGCATCAGCCAATAGGATTCTTCCTACCTTAATTCCGATTGGAATTAATCTATCTATCGATCTATCAGCCAATCGGAATTCAAGGGACGCCATCTTGGATGACGTCATTTAAAGGAACCGTCATTCGTCGGGTAGTCATCGGTCTGGATGGATGCTCTACATCGGATGTCTTCAAAATGGAGCCGCTCCTCGTTGGATGGATGTAGAAGATGCCGCCTGGATGAAGACTTCTGCCCGTCTGGAGGACCTCTTCTGGCCGGCTTCGATGAAGACTTCTGACCGTCTGGAGGACCACTTCGCCCGGCTTCATTGAGGACTTCGGCCCGGCTGGGTGAAGACTTCTCAAGGTAGGGTGATCTTCAAGGGGTTAGTATTAGGTTTTATTAAGGGGGTATTGGGTTGGTTTTAGAGTAGGGTTGGTTGTGTGGGTGGTGGGTTTTAATGTTGGGGGGGCATTGTACTTTTTTTTCAGGTAATAGAGCTGATTACTTTGGGGCAATGCCCCACAAAATGCCCTTTTAAGGACTATTTGTAATTTAGTATAGGGTAGGGCTTATTATCTGGGGGGCTTTTTTATTTTATCAGGGGGATTAGATTAGGTGTAATTAGTTTAAAAAACTTGTAATTATTTTTTTATTTTCTGTAATTCAGTGGGTATTTTTTTCGTACTTTAGATAATTTTTTTAAATTGTATTTAATTGTATTTAGTTTAGGTAATTTATTTAATTATAGTGTAGTGTTAGGTGTAATTGTAACTTAGGCTAGGATTTATTTTACAGGTAAATTTATTTTAACTAGATAGCTATTAAATAGTTTTAACTAGCTACCTAGTTAAAATAAATACAAACTTGCCTGTAAAATAAAAATAAACCCTAAGCTATTTACAAAATAACTATTAGTTATATTGTAGCTAGCTCAGGGTTTATTTTATAGGTAAGTATTTAGTTTTAAATAGAAATAATTTAGTTAATGATAGTTATTTTATTTAGCTTTATTTAAATTATATTTAAGTTAGGGGGGTGTTAGGGTTAGACTTAGAGTTAGGGGTTAAAAACTTTAATATAGTGGCAGCGACTTTGGGGGCGGCAGATTAGGGGTTAATAAGTGTAGGTAGGTTGCGGCAACATTGGGGGTGGCAGATTAGGGGTTAATAAATATAATGTAGGTGTCAGCGATGTTGGGGGCGGCAGATTAGGGGTTAATAAGTGTAAGAGTAGGGGTGTTTAGACTAGGGGTTCATGTTAGGGTGCTAGGTGTAGACATAAATGTATTTTCCCCATAGGAATCAATGGGGCTGCGTTAGGAGCTTTACGCTGCTTTTTTGCAGGTGTTAGGTTTTCTTTCAGCCGGCTCTCCCCCGTTGATTCCTACGGGGAAAACGTGCAAGAGCACGTTTTGCCAGCTCAACGTTACCGTAAGCAGCGCTGGTATTGAGGTGAGATGTGGAGCTAAATTTTGCTCACCTCGGTAGCCTACCATTTCCACAAATACCACCAAAGTTGGTAATTTATTTTGCACTGGAATTCAAAAGATCAATTTGGGCATAAGAGGTGGAGACATAACCAAAACACTATTACAGTGTGAAAGTAGATGGATTTTCTTAATGAATTCTGTTCAACCAAACGGATTAAACAAACATAACAATTAGTTTTCATATCTATAAGTATTTTTATATTATCCAACAAATACAAGATAGATGACAATAGAGGAGACAATTATATCTAACTGATAGGATATATGATAAGAGGAAATAGAAAACTAATGTATACTATTTACACTAAATTTAAACTTATCCTTTAGCAGTGGAGTAATACACACGTTTCTCTCCATTGGTATAATATAAAAGTCAACATAACTATCTTTTGGTTTGAATGCCCCTCAGAATAACACAAGTTGTCCTTAGAATGAATTTAGGATTAGACTCTTATAATACAAATAGAAACATTATTCATCGTATACAAATTCAAACATGAGAAACCACTTAAATTAATACAGGTGGTTGCTGCACTTGCACTATTTTGAAATAATTTTTGCTATACACAATCAATATTGTACTCTATTTCAAATGGGACTTTTTCTAAGTTAATTATTGCCAAACATAGCAATCATAATAGAATTTTTAGTTTTTATACACAAAGTAATTTTTGTTTTGAATCATTTAATTAGGTTATGCTTTTAGGTGCAGATCTCTCACTAATATCTTATTACAACTGTAAATGGTTGTATATGTGTGTTATTCCACTTTTCACAATACTCAGATTTAGCAAGCCCACTTGAGGATAAAGTCAATAGGATTAAACTGTTTGTAGATGACTCTAAGTAACTGTCCTTTCACCTTTTATTTACTCATATATACCAATTAAAATTATCACAGTATTCAGTCACACATCACGTTTACCTTAAGTACATTATTAAAAAATGTCACTGTTACCTACGTTTTATTTGTCCCCTGTCACATCCACTCAATCCTTAAAGGGACAGTCAAGTCCAAAAAAAACCTTTCATTTTTAAATATGGCATGTAATTTTAAATAACTTTCCAATTTACTTTTATCTACAATTTTGCTTTGTTCTCTTGGTATTCTAGTTGAAAGCAAACCTAGGGAGGCACATCTGATAATTTCTAAGCCCTTGAAGGCCGCCTCTATTTTATTTACTTTTCACAGCAGGGGAGAGCAAGCTCATGTAGGCCATATAGATAGCATTGTGATCACGCCCGTGGCTAGTGGCAGACACTGCACTAATTGGCTAAAATGCAAGTCAATAGATAATAACTAAAAGTCATGTGATTAGGGGCGGTCAGAAGATGCTTAGATACAAGTTAGTCACAGAAGTAAAAAGTGTATTAATATAACAGTGTTGGTTTTGAAAAACTGGGGAATGGGTAATAAAGGGATTATCTATCTTTTTAAACAATAAAAATTCTGGTGTTGACTGTCCCTTTAAAATAATATATCCCATCATAAAGATTAGTATAGTCAAGATTTTAAATAAAAAAAGTTTTTTTCTTAATTCACCTGTCACTTGTACACGTTTTTGAGAATGTTATTAGATTTTTATACACTAATTGTGGAACACTAACTGTAAATATTCTTAAGAATTGTCCCTAAGTATATTCTTATCAGAGTCTCCTGGACAATTTATATAAGATTAATACTCAGTATTGTTCCGCACAGAAATAACAATTATAACACATATCTTTAGCATTTAACAATTCAGACCTATTCTGATAGTAGGTGTGGGCAGTTTGGTGCAATTAAGGGCATAATAGTTTGGCAATACTATCATCTGAAGGGATATTGGTAATACCTCCCTATCGATGTATCCAATTAGCCTTAATGAATTTAAGAATATATAAGGGGATCTAAGAGTTTAGCTTGTAAAATATTATCAGATTATTCGTTCAATTAATACCTGAAGCACTAACAGCTCTGTACAACGTTTATTTAAACTACCTTAGAAGCACTTCTAGCAATATATATCTGCACAGGGTTCAAAATGAACTGTTAAAGATACATAGTCAGATATACTCCTTGTTTTGATTACTATACAACTGGGAAAAATATTTACAAGAAAAAGATGTCAATATGACAAAGTGTATCCATTTCCTAACAAAGATTTAATACAAAATCCAGGAGTGGGAATAAATGTGTGCCTTACAGCAAACCACCTTTCTAAGAACCGTGTAAATTTCATATACCTAGTACTAATTTGAACGTTAACTTGATACCCTCCAACAAGAGCTATATCAGCATTCTGTTTAGATATACTTACTATCAGGCAAGTGCCATCGAATTTCCTTAAATCCCTACCCTTAAGCCTTAATGAAGTTAAGAATAAATAAGGGGGATCTAAGAGTTTAGCTTGTAAAATATTATCTAATTATTTGTTTAATTAAAGCACTAACAGCTCTGTACAACGTTTATATAAACTACTTTAGAAGCGCTAATAGCAATATATATCTGCACAGGGTTCAAAATGAACTGTTAAAGATACATAGTCAGATATACTCCTTGTTTTGATTACTATACAACTGAGAATAATATTTACAAGAAAAAGGTGCCAATATGACAAAGTGTATATATTTCCTAACAAAGACTTAATACATAATCCAGGTAATACATAATCCAGGAGTGGGAATAAATGTGTGCCTTAGAGCAAACGACCTTTCTAAGAACCGTGTAAATTCAATATACCTAGTACTAATTTGAACATTAACTTGATACCCACCAACAAGAGCTATATCAGCATTCTGTTTAGATATCAGATCAGACAAGTGCCATTGAATATCCTTAGATCCCTAACCTTAATTTATTTGTAATCTACTGACACTGAGATACACCCTGGCCCCCTACATCTGACTCTGTATTATTATTGGAACTATATGTGGATATTTCTATAAAACCATGGATTAACACCGACATCCTAGGTTATTTATGTCATAATCATTGTTATAGTACATAAGACAGAGTGTTTGGTGCCACCTATACCAGTCTTCCCTCACAACCACATTATCCCTTACTTATTATTTTAAGTCTAGATGCAATTTCTGTGTTAACTTTTTCTGTCCATTTTTTAATTTGCCTAAATAAAAGTTATATTTTATTATTTGTTTCTTGTCGAATATCTGCCTCCTGCTGCTCTCTAGGTCTAGTAAATTTATAGGGAATCTGAGTGCTTTCAGATGTACATTTCTTAGCAGACCTGCACTGCTTTTTTCTACAAGTGCTTGGGCTTTTAATTGGATGATTTGGAATATGGGTGAAAAAATAAATCTTCCCATAGGAGGTCTTATTCTTAATATAATTTGATATCCCTGAGAGATTATATTCTGAATCCACGGATTTTGGACAGATTCTGACTAAAATTCTAAAAAAAAGGGTTGGGGGCTGCACCTTCATGCTGTCTTAAGGGCTGAATTCGGTTTCTTATATTTTTTGGATTTATTCCTATTTGAAGAGTCTCCAGTTAGAGCCAGAGGGTTTAGGGGAGGAGAAAACGTTTTGTTCTCTAGTCTGACGAAAGGAACGAAAGTGATTGGGGGCCTTAAAATTTCTCTTAGACTTTTTGACTTGGGGAAGGAAAACCGCATTACCTCAAGTAATAGTGGAAATAATAGAATCTAGTTGGGAACCGAATAAATTCTTTCCCTGAAAAATAAGAGATAACAATCTTGCCTTAGATACCATATCAGCATGCTATGACTTAAGCCATAAAGCTCTTCTGGTGAGAATAGTTAAAGACATAGCTTTAACATTGATTTTCAAATAACAATTTTCGCATGTTGAAGCAAATGAAGAATATTGGAACATTCAGGATCTGAAGAGAACTGCTGAACAAGACTAGATAACCAAAAAGTGGATGCGCAACTACGTCAGCAATAGAAATAGCTGGAATGGAGAAAGTAACCAGTATGTAAGTATGCCCTTCTAAGATAAATTCAAGTTTCCTATTTAAAGGGTCTTTGAAAGAAGTACTGTCTTCCAAAGGTATAGTAGTATGTTTGGCAAGAGTGGAAATAGCCCCATAAACTTTGGGGACTTTTTGCCAAAGCTCTAAATAAGCAATAGGTAAATGATATAATCGTTTAAACCTTGAAGAAGGGTTAAATAAGTACCTGGTTTAGACCATTCTTTAGCAATCATATCAGATACAGCGACAGGAATAGGAAAAACTTCAGGGAGATTGACAACAGTTTTAAACACTGAATTTAAATGATTACAGGGTTAATTGTCAGAAGGATTAGCTTCTTCAATCCCTAGAACAAATAAAAAATATTTTAAAAGAGATTGAATATGTTTCATTTTAAATAGAAAAGAAGAATTAACAACCTCTGTGTCTAATGTAGGAACTTCAGATTAAGAATTGTCCCCATTATTAGAAGATGCATCAGAATAAAATCGATCAGTACATATATTACTAGTAGTAGGTAAGACATGTGCTGACCTTTTACATTTATTTGAAGGCAGTATAGTTAGGGTTTTCTCAATGATGGCAGTAATAAAATCCTTCATTGCTGTGGGTATGCCATCTGCATTAGACTGAGGATAAAACGGTAGGTGCATTTGTACACAGAAACATTGTCAGAATGTGATAAAATTTCAAAACATGAGCCACATAAATGCACTGAAGAAGCTACTTCAGTCTGTTTACAATAAGCACACTTAGATTTGGTAGAAAGGTGTTCAGACAGCTCAGTTCCCATGGTAAGTTCATGGACAGGTGCAGGCTGCTCCATTATGGCAAACAAAAAATATAAAATAAATTTAAGAATGCAATAATATACTATTATAACCCCTTTTAAGTAAGTTTTTGGAGAAATTAGAAAAATTGCCTCTTTTCAAATAAATAGTAATAAACGGTTCTATTACATAAATGTTATATCATAAAGATAGGCAGTTAAAAGTTTGCATTGCAATTACATATATGTGTTTAGAAAATCAAAGGATGCAATAAATAGCCCCTTTGTTGCGATCTAGGGCAATGGTAGCGGAGGGGACTCTTCTTAATATAGCAAAAAAAGAGGCGCGAAAATTATCGTTTACCAAGTTGCGCCAAGTGGTGTGAAATGATGTGGATAACTGCGTCTTAAAAACTACGACACGACAAGCGCACCTGTGCGTGGGAAATAATAAATGCTTTGTCCAAGCAGAGGCCAAACTTCCTAAGGTAATGCCATAAAATTATATTTTACAGACCTTTAATATTTAATTGAGAAACAAATTAATATTATGCCTCATATATGCTTGTAGCAAGCAAGTTTAACCCCCTGACTTACACCAGAATTAGAAAAAACTGAGACCAGATATTAGATCGTTTTAAAGAAATAAAATACGGTCAAAAATATTATATTACCTATTTGCATTTAGGGGAAAACATAATTTATGTAAGAACTTACCTGATAAATTCATTTCTTTCATATTAGCAAGAGTCCATGAGCTAGTGACGTATGGGATATACATTCCTACCAGGAGGGGCAAAGTTTCCCAAACCTCAAAATGCCTATAAATACACCCCTCACCACACCCACAAATCAGTTTAACGAACAGCCAAGAAGTGGGGTGATAAGAAAAAAGTGCGAAAGCATAAAAAATAAGGAATTGGAATAATTGTGCTTTATACAAAAAAATCATAACCACCAAAAGTCTTTGGTTCATCATGTTTATGTTGAGTCAGGTAGAACTCCGCCTCAAAGGATTACAGCTCATTCAACTAGGTCAGTCTCTACTTCCTGGGCATTTAGGAATGAAGCTTCGGTTGATCAGATTTGCAAAGCAGCAACTTGGTCTTCTTTGCATACTTTTACTAAATTCTACCATTTTGATGTGTTTTCTTCCTCAGAAGCAGTCTTTGGTAGAAAAGTACTTCAGGCAGCTGTTTCAGTTTGATTCTTCTGCTTATATTTTCAGTTTTTTTCATTATAAGATTTAAACTTTGTTTTGGGTGTGGATTATTTTTCAACGGAATTGGCTGTCTTTATTTTATCCCTCCCTCTCTAGTGACTCTTGCGTGGAAGATCCACATCTTGGGTATTCATTATCCCATACGTCACTAGCTCATGGACTCTTGCTAATTACATGAAAGAAAACATAATTTATGTAAGAACTTACCTGATAAATTCATTTCTTTCATATTAGCAAGAGTCCATGAGGCCCACCCTTTTTTTGTGGTGGTTATGATTTTTTTGTATAAAGCACAATTATTCCAATTCCTTATTTTTTATGCTTTCGCACTTTTTTCTTATCACCCCACTTCTTGGCTGTTCGTTAAACTGATTTGTGGGTGTGGTGAGGGGTGTATTTATAGGCATTTTGAGGTTTGGGAAACTTTGCCCCTCCTGGTAGGAATGTATATCCCATAGGTCACTAGCTCATGGACTCTTGCTAATATGAAAGAAATGAATTTATCAGGTAAGTTCTTACATAAATTATGTTTTCTTTCATGTAATTAGCAAGAGTCCATGAGCTAGTGACGTATGGGATAATGAATACCCAAGATGTGGATCTTCCACGCAAGAGTCACTAGAGAGGGAGGGATAAAATAAAGACAGCCAATTCCGTTGAAAAATAATCCACACCCAAAACAAAGTTTAAATCTTATAATGAAAAAAACTGAAAATATAAGCAGAAGAATCAAACTGAAACAGCTGTGTGAAGTACTTTTCTACCAAAGACTGCTTCTGAGGAAGAAAACACATCAAAATGGTAGAATTTAGTAAAAGTATGCAAAGAAGACCAAGTTGCTGCTTTGCAAATCTGATCAACCGAAGCTTCATTCCTAAATGCCCAGGAAGTAGAGACTGACCTAGTTGAATGAGCTGTAATCCTTTGAGGCGGAGTTCTACCTGACTCAACATAAACATGATGAACCAAAGACTTTAACCACAATGCCAAAGAAATGGCAGAAGCCTTCTGACCTTTCCTTGAACCAGAAAAGATAACAAATAGACTAGAAGTCTTCCGGAAATCTTAGTAGCTTCAACATAATATTTCAAAGCTCTAACTACATCCAAAGAATGCAACGATCTTTCCTTAGAGATCTTAGGATTAGGACACAATGAAGGAACTACAATTTCTCTACTAATGTTGTTAGAATTCACAACCTTAGGTAAAAATTAAAAAGAAGTTCGCAAAACCGCCTTATCCTGATGAAAAATCAGAAAAGGAGACTCACAAGAAAGAGCAGATAATTCAGAAACTCTTCTAGCAGAAGAGATGGCCAAAAGAAACAAAACTTTCCAAGAAAGTAATTTAATATCCAGCGAATGCATAGGTTCAAACGGAGGAGCTTGAAGAGCCCCTAGAACCAAATTCAAACTCCAAGGAGGAGAAATTGACTTAATAACAGGTTTTATATGAACCAAAGCTTGTAAAAAAAAACCAAAACAATAAATATCAGGAAGACTAGCAATCTTTCTGTGAAAAAGAGCAGAGATTTGTCCTTTCAAGGAACTTGCAGACAAACCTTTATCCAGACCATCCTGAAGAAACTGTAAAATTCTAGGAATTCTAAAAGAATGCCAAGAAAAATGATGAGAAGAACACCAAGAAATGTAAGTCTTCCAGACTCAATAATATATCATCCTAGATACAGATTTACGAGCCTGTAACATAGTAATAATTACAGAGTCAGAGAAACCTCTATGACTGAGAATCAAGCGTTCAATCTCCATACCTTCAAATTTAAGGATTTGAGATCCTGATGGAAAAAAGGACCTTACGATAGAAGGTCTGGTCTTAACGGAAGAGTCCACGGTTGGCAAGTAGCCATCCGGACAAGATCCGCATACCAAAACCTGTGAGGCCATGCTGGAGCCACCAGCAGAATAAACGAACGCTCCTTTAGAATCTTGGAAATCACTCTTGGAAGAAGAACTAAAGGCGGAAAGATATAAGCAGGATGATACTTCCAAGGAAGTGACAATGCATCCACTGCTTCCGCCTGAGGATCCCTGGATCTGGACAGATACCTGGGAAGCTTCTTGTTTAGATGAGAAGCCATCAGATCTATTTCTGGAAGTCCCCATATTTGAACAATCTGAAGAAATACCTCTGGGTGAAGAGACCATTCGCCCAGATGTAGCGTTTGGCGACTGAGATAATCCGCTTCCCAATTGTCTATACCTGGGATATGAACCGCAGAAATTAGACAGGAGCTGGATTCCGCCCATACAAGTATTCGAGAGACTTCTTTCATAGCCAGAGGACTGTGAGTTCCTCCTTGATGATTGACATATGCCACGGTTGTGACATTGTCCGTCTGGAAACAAATGAACGACTCTCTCTTTAGAAGAGGCCACGACTGAAGAGCTCTGAAAATTGCACGGAGTTCCAAAATGTTGATTGGTAATCTCCCTGAGATTCCCAAACCCCTTGTGCTGTCAGAAACCTCCATACAGCTCCCCAACCTGTCAGACTTGCATCTGTTGAGATCAGTCTAGGTTGGAAGAACAAAAGAAGCCCCCTGAACTAAACGATGGTGGTCTGTCCACCACGTCAGAGAGTGTCGAACAATCGGTTTTAAAGATATTAATTAAGATATCTTTGTATAATCCCTGCGCCACTGGTTCAGCATACAGAGCTGAAGAGGTCGCATGTGAAAAACGAGCAAAGGGGATCACGTCCAATGCAGCAGTCATAAGACCTAGAATTTCCATGCATAAGGCTACCGAAGGGAAAGATTGAGACTAAAGATTTTGACAAGCTGAAACCAATTTCAGACGTCTCTTGTCCGTCAGAGACAGAGTCAAGGACACTGAATCTATCAGGAAACCTAAAAAGGTTACCCTTGTCTGAGGAATCAAACAAACATTTTGGTAAATTGATCCTCCAACCATGTTCTTGAAGAAACAACACTTATAAAATACTGGAAAGGTTCTTTCTAGTGAAAATGAGCAAAGGGAATTGAATCCAATGCTGTGGCCATAAGACCTAAAACTTCTATGCATATATAGCAACGGAAGGAAATAATAGAGACTAAAGGTACCGACAGACAGAACCCAAAAAAATTATCCTTGTCTGATAGAGACAAGGACAATGACACAAACTATCTGGAAACCTAAAAAAAGGTGACCCTTGTGTGAGGAATCAAGAGCTTTTGAAAAAAAAGATCCTCTAACTATGTCCTGAAGAGCAAGTGAATCATATGAGATTCCGCATCCTCAGAAAATAATCTGAATGAAAACAGAAAAATGAAAATATGCATTTATTGTATCTAATGAAAACAAATAATGCTATCAATGACCATAAAAAGGCAAAATAGTTTGAATAAAACTCCAAAACCCGGTTCCTCAAAAGGAACTGGAAGAAATACCCCAGAAGATTCCAGGTCTGAGCAGCGCTTGAACGCCATGGGTGCCCAGCCATGCTTCAACAGTACCCAAAATATATAGGACAGAAACACAGTTAAAGAAAGTGTTAGCCTTACTGGAATAAAATCAAAGAAATTTGGACAAAATAGAACCAAATAAATTTCAAAGAAGTCTTAACCTGCCCCTTACCAGCCAAGCTGGAATACGGCACGCACATCGCAATATTAGGGAGCTGATTTCGAACTCCAATTATAAACATGTTACTTGGGAAAGAACTCAGGAATTCGTTCCTTAATAAGAACAACCAAACTAGTATAAGCTTAAAGTTTTAGTCTTAGAACTCAATCTTGAAGCCCAGAGTAACAGTTAAGAATTGAATCCAATTATAAAACAAATAATTGATTATCTTAGAACAAAAGAAATATGGATTTTTTTTATTTATTTATTTTTATTTTTTTTTAAAAATCACAAAATTCTTCTAGCTAAAAAAGCTAAAGACATAGATTAACCCTCATTTGCGAAAATATTCAATAAAATGAAGACACAAATGAAATTATTAGCATGATAGTCCAGTTTAAAGGACCAGCCAATACAGTGGACTTGCATAAATCAATAAATGCAAAACAACAAGACAAATGCAACAGCACCTAGTCTAGTAAATCTTGTCCCTTTAACAATGCTAAAATAAATCATAATCTGATGCTTGATCTTAAAGTAAACAGAGAAAATGAAACAATTGCAATATCCAAATAAATCACAGGACCAAGAAAAGTACCTGAAACTAAATAATTTTCCATAAATAAGATACAACTATCTAAAGGAAAATAAATACTATTTTGCTATAGAAACAATAGCATAATTAGTAGAATTAGAGATAGCCCCAATAAATTGGAGAACCCTCCAAATTGAATTTAACTGCTGGCAAAGAATATAGTTTAAAACCTTTGAAGAAGGAATAAAAGAAAATTCTCAGCCTATTCCATTCCCTAGTATGGGGAATTGGAAAGAAAACCTCTGAAAACACAGAAGAAATAAATAGGCAGAAATAGTGTCAGCTAGTCTTAAAGAACTAGTTACCTTAATATCCAAAATAATCAACACCTTTTCAACAAAGAACAAATGTACTTTAATAATAGAAAAATAATAAAAAAGTAGATTTGTTAGTGTCAATATCTGATGAAGAAAATTTCTGAAAGAGAAAAAAACATCATCAGAGAAGAATAAATCAGTATGTTGTTGGTCATTTGAAACTTCAATAATTAAAAAAAGAAGTGAAAAAGACCTAAAAAATTTATTAGAAGGCACGAAGTCAGACAAAGCCTTTAAAATAGAATCAGAAAAATATTTCTTATAAATCTTCTAAATATTTCTTGTAAGAATGGAAATATATAAAGCATAAATACTAATGGATTCTGCATGTAAAAGTATATCATAATAACTTATTACAAACCATAGCTAAAGATAAACATTTATAACATTTAAAATAAATGAACTTAGCTTTGGTAGAACTGAAACTCAGTTAAGCGTTTTTTCCAGAAGTGGCTTCTGATTCAGGGTCAATCTGAGACATCTTGCAATATGTAATAGAAAAAACAACATATAAAGCAAAATTGATCAAATTCCTTAAATGACAGTTTCAGGAATGGGAAAAAAATGCTATAGAACAAGCTTCTAGCAACCAGAAGCAATAAATAATGAGACTTAAATATTGTGGAGACAAAAATGACACTCGAATTTTTTAGCGCCAAAAAAGCCGCCCACATTATTTGGCGCCTAAACGTCAAAAAAATGACGCAACTTCCGGCGACACGTATGACACCGTAAATGACAAGAAAATTTTTGCGCCAAGAAAGTCCGCGCCAAGAATGACAATAACATGAAGCATTTTCAGCCCCCGCGAGCCTAACAGCCCACAGGAAAAAACAGAATTTATGTTTACCTGATAAATTTCTTTCTCCAACGGTGTGTCCGGTCCACGGCGTCATCCTTACTTGTGGGATATTCTCTTCCCCAACAGGAAATGGCAAAGAGCCCAGCAAAGCTGGTCACATGATCCCTCCTAGGCTCCGCCTACCCCAGTCATTCGACCGACGTTAAGGAGGAATAATAGCATAGGAGAAACCATATGGTACCGTGGTGACTGTAGTTAAAGAAAATAAATTATCAGACCTGATTAAAAAACCAGGGCGGGCCGTGGACCGGACACACCGTTGGAGAAAGAAATTTATCAGGTAAACATAAATTCTGTTTTCTCCAACATAGGTGTGTCCGGTCCACGGCGTCATCCTTACTTGTGGGAACCAATACCAAAGCTTTAGGACACAGATGAAGGGAGGGAGCAAATCAGGTCACCTAAATGGAAGGCACCACGGCTTGCAAAACCTTTCTCCCAAAAATAGCCTCAGAAGAAGCAAAAGTATCAAACTTGTAAAATTTGGTAAAAGTGTGCAGTGAAGACCAAGTCGCTGCCCTACATATCTGATCAACAGAAGCCTCGTTCTTGAAGGCCCATGTGGAAGCCACAGCCCTAGTGGAATGAGCCGTGATTCTTTCGGGAGGCTGCCGTCCGGCAGTCTCGTAAGCCAATCTGATGATGCTTTTAATCCAAAAAGAGAGAGAGGTAGAAGTTGCTTTTTGACCTCTCCTTTTACCTGAATAAACAACAAACAGGGAAGATGTTTGTCTAAAATCCTTTGTAGCATCTAAATAGAATTTTAGAGCGCGAACAACATCCAAATTGTGCAACAAGCGTTCCTTCTTTGAAACTGGTTTCGGACACAGAGAAGGTACGATAATCTCCTGGTTAATGTTTTTGTTAGAAACAACTTTTGGAAGAAAATCAGGTTTAGTACGTAAAACCACCTTATCTGCATGGAACACCAGATAAGGAGGAGAACACTGCAGAGCAGATAATTCTGAAACTCTTCTAGCAGAAGAAATTGCAACTAAAAACAAAACTTTCCAAGATAATAACTTAATATCAACGGAATGTAAGGGTTCAAACGGAACCCCCTGAAGAACTGAAAGAACTAAATTGAGACTCCAAGGAGGAGTCAAAGGTTTGTAAACAGGCTTGATTCTAACCAGAGCCTGAACAAAGGCTTGAACATCTGGCACAGCTGCCAGTTTTTGTGAAGTAACACCGACAAGGCAGAAATCTGTCCCTTCAGGGAACTTGCCGATAATCCTTTTTCCAAACCTTCTTGAAGGAAGGATAGAATCCTAGGAATCTTAACCTTGTCCCAAGGGAATCCTTTAGATTCACACCAACAGATATATTTTTTCCAAATTTTGTGGTAAATCTTTCTAGTTACAGGCTTTCTGGCCTGAACAAGAGTATCGATAACAGAATCTGAGAAACCTCGCTTCGATAAAATCAAGCGTTCAATCTCCAAGCAGTCAGCTGGAGTGAAACCAGATTCGGATGTTCGAACGGACCCTGAACAAGAAGGTCTCGTCTCAAAGGTAGCTTCCAAGGTGGAGCCGATGACATATTCACCAGATCTGCATACCAAGTCCTGCGTGGCCACGCAGGAGCTATCAAGATCACCGACGCCCTCTCCTGATTGATCCTGGCTACCAGCCTGGGGATGAGAGGAAACGGCGGGAACACATAAGCTAGTTTGAAGGTCCAAGGTGCTACTAGTGCATCCACTAGAGCCGCCTTGGGATCCCTGGATCTGGACCCGTAGCAAGGAACTTTGAAGTTCTGACGAGAGGCCATCAGATCCATGTCTGGAATGCCCCAAAGTTGAGTGACTTGGGCAAAGATTTCCGGATGGAGTTCCCACTCCCCCGGATGCAATGTCTGACGACTCAGAAAATCCGCTTCCCAATTTTCCACTCCCGGGATGTGGATAGCAGACAGGTGGCAGGAGTGAGACTCCGCCCATAGAATAATCTTGGTCACTTCTTCCATCGCTAGGGAACTCCTTGTTCCCCCCTGATGGTTGATGTACGCAACAGTCGTCATGTTGTCTGATTGAAACCGTATGAACTTGGTCCTCGCTAGCTGAGGCCAAGCCTTGAGAGCATTGAATATCGCTCTCAGTTCCAGAATATTTATCGGTAGAAGAGATTCTTCCCGAGACCAAAGACCCTGAGCTTTCAGGGATCCCCAGACCGCGCCCCAGCCCATCAGACTGGCGTCGGTCGTGACAATGACCCACTCTGGTCTGTGGAATGTCATCCCTCGTGACAGGTTGTCCAGGGACAGCCACCAACGGAGTGAGTCTCTGGTCCTCTGATTTACTTGTATCTTTGGAGACAAGTCTGTATAGTCCCCATTCCACTGACTGAGCATGCACAGTTGTAATGGTCTTAGATGAATGCGCGCAAAAGGAACTATGTCCATTGCCGCTACCATCAACCCGATCACTTCCATGCACTGAGCTACGGAAGGAAGAGGAACGGAATGAAGTATTCGACAAGAGTCCAGAAGCTTTGTCTTTCTGGCCTCTGTTAGAAAAATCCTCATTTCTGAGGAGTCTATAATTGTTCCCAAGAAGGGAACCCTTGTTGACGGGGATAGAGAACTCTTTTCCACGTTCACTTTCCAGCCGTGCGATCTGAGAAAGGCCAGGACGATGTCCGTGTGAGCCTTTGCTCGAGGGAGGGACGACGCTTGAATCAGAATGTCGTCCAGGTAAGGTACTACTGCAATGCCCCTTGGTCTTAGCACAGCTAGAAGGGACCCTAGTACCTTTGTGAAAATCCTTGGAGCAGTGGCTAATCCGAAAGGAAGCGCCACGAACTGGTAATGTTTGTCCAGGAATGTAAACCTTAGGAACCGATGATGTTCCTTGTGGATAGGAATATGTAGATACGCATCCTTTAAATCCACCGTGGTCATGAATTGACCTTCCTGGATGGAAGGAAGGATAGTTCGAATGGTTTCCATCTTGAAAGATGGGACCTTGAGAAATTTGTTTAAGATCTTGAGATCTAGGATTGGTCTGAATGTTCCCTCTTTTTTGGGAACTATGAACAGATTGGAGTAGAACCCCATCCCTTGTTCTCTCAATGGAACAGGATGAATCACTCCCATTTTTAACAGGTCTTCTACACAATGTAAGAACGCCTGTCTTTTTATGTGGTCTGAAGACAACTGAGACCTGTGGAACCTTCCCCTTGGGGGAAGTCCCTTGAATTCCAGAAGATAACCCTGGGAGACTATTTCTAGCGCCCAAGGATCCAGAACATCTCTTGCCCAAGCCTGAGCGAAGAGAGAGAGTCTGCCCCCCACCAGATCCGGTCCCGGATCGGGGGCCGATATTTCATGCTGTCTTGGTAGCAGTGGCAGGTTTCTTTGCCTGCTTTCCCTTGTTCCAGCCTTGCATTGGTCTCCAAGCTGGCTTGGCCTGAGAAGTATTACCCTCTTGCTTAGAGGACGTAGCACCTTGGGCTGGTCCGTTTTTACGAAAGGGACGAAAATTAGGTCTATTTTTTGCCTTGAAAGGCCGATCCTGAGGAAGGGCATGGCCCTTACCCCCAGTGATATCAGAGATAATCTCTTTCAAGTCAGGACCAAACAGCGTTTTCCCCTTGAAAGGAATGTTTAGTAGCTTGTTCTTGGAAGACGCATCAGCCGACCAAGATTTCAACCAAAGCGCTCTGCGCGCCACAATAGCAAACCCAGAATTCTTAGCCGCTAACTTAGCCAATTGCAAAGAGGCGTCTAGAGTGAAAGAATTAGCCAATTTGAGAGCATTGACTCTGTCCATAATCTCCTCATAAGGAGGAGAGTCACTATCGAGCACCTTAATCAGTTCATCAAACCAGAAATATGCGGCTGTAGTGACAGGGACAATGCATGAAATGGGTTGTAGAAGGTAACCCTGCTGAACAAACATCTTTTTAAGCAAACCTTCTAATTTTTTATCCATAGGATCTTTGAAAGCACAACTATCCTCTATGGGAATAGTGGTGCGTTTGTTTAAAGTAGAAACCGCTCCCTCGACCTTGGGGACTGACTGCCATAAGTCCTTTCTGGGGTCGACCATAGGAAACAATTTTTTAAATATGGGGGGAGGGACGAAAGGAATACCGGGCCTTTCCCATTCTTTATTAACAATGTCCGCCACCCGCTTGGGTATAGGAAAAGCTTCTGGGAGCCCCGGCACCTCTAGGAACTTGTCCATTTTACATAGTTTCTCTGGGATGACCAAATTTTCACAATCATCCAGAGTGGATAATACCTCCTTAAGCAAAATGCGGAGATGTTCCAATTTAAATTTAAAAGTAATCACATCAGATTCAGCCTGCTGAGAAATGTTCCCTAAATCAGTAATTTCTCCCTCAGACAAAACCTCCCTGGCTCCCTCAGATTGGGTTAGGGGCCCTTCAGAGATATTAATATCAGCGTCGTCATGCTCTTCAGTAACTAAAACAGAGCATCCACGCTTACGCTGACAAGGGTTCATTTTGGCTAAAATGTTTTTGACAGAATTATCCATTACAGCCGTTAATTGTTGCATAGTAAGGAGTATTGGCGCGCTAGATGTACTAGGGGCCTCCTGAGTGGGCAAGACTCGTGTAGACGAAGGAGGGAATGATGCAGTACCATGCTTACTCCCCTCACTTGAGGAATCATCTTGGGCATCATTGTCATTATCACATAAATCACATTTATTTAAATGAATAGGAATTCTGGCTTCCCCACATTCAGAACACAGTCTATCTGGTAGTTCAGACATGTTAAACAGGCATAAACTTGATAAGAAAGTACAAAAAACGTTTTGAAATAAAACCGTTACTGTCACTTTAAATTTTAAACTGAACACACTTTATTACTGCAATTGCGAAAAAACATGAAGGAATTGTTCAAAATTCACCAAACTTTCACCACAGTGTCTTAAAGCCTTGAAAATATTGCACACCAATTTTGGAAGCTTTAACCCTTAAAATAACGGAACCGGAGCCGTTTTAAGC
The DNA here is from genome assembly GCF_027579735.1 of Bombina bombina. NCBI lineage: Eukaryota > Metazoa > Chordata > Amphibia > Anura > Bombinatoridae > Bombina > Bombina bombina. Next base: position 626,561,531 of record NC_069499.1, on the reverse strand, counting down.
TTTAACCCCTTTACAGTCCCTGGTATCTGCTTTGCTGAGACCCAACCAAACCCAAGGGGAATACGATACCAAATGATGCCTTCAGAAGTCTTTTATAAGTATCAGAGCTCCTCTCACATGCGACTGCATGCCATGCCTCTCAAAAACAAGTGCGCAACACCGGCGCGAAAATGAGACTCTGCCTATGCTTTGGGAAAGCCCCTAAAGAATAAGGTGTCTAAAACAGTGCCTGCCGATATTATTATATCAAAATACCCAGAATAAATGATTCCTCAAGGCTAAATAAGTGTTAATATCAATCGATTTAGCCCAAAAAATGTCTACAGTCTAAATAAGCCCTTGTGAAGCCCTTATTTACAATCGTAATAAACATGGCTTACCGGATCCCATAGGGAAAATGACAGCTTCCAGCATTACATCGTCTTGTTAGAATGTGTCATACCTCAAGCAGCAAAGGACTGCAAACTGTTCCCCCAACTGAAGTTAATGCTCTCAACAGTCCTGTGTGGAACAGCCATGGATTTTAGTTACGGTTGCTAAAATCATTTTCCTCATACAAACAGAATTCTTCATCTCTTTTCTGTTTCTGAGTAAATAGTACGTACCAGCACTATTTGAAAATAACAAACTCTTGATTGAATAATGAAAAACTACAGTTAAACACTAAAAAACTCTAAGCCATCTCCGTGGAGATGTTGCCTGTACAACGGCAAAGAGAATGACTGGGGTAGGCGGAGCCTAGGAGGGATCATGTGACCAGCTTTGCTGGGCTCTTTGCCATTTCCTGTTGGGGAAGAGAATATCCCACAAGTAAGGATGACGCCGTGGACCGGACACACCTATGTTGGAGAAAAGTCAAATTTCAAGGTAAGAAAAAATTGATTTATTCATATGCATTATCCCAAATATGAAACTGACTGTCTGAAAATAAGGAACGTTGAACATCCTGAATCAAGGCAAATAAATGTTTAAACACATATATTTAGAACTTTATATAAAAGTGCCCAACCATAGCTTAGAGTGTCACAGAAAATAAGACTTACCCCAGGACACTCATCTACATGAAGTAGAAAGCCAAACCAGTACTGAAACGAGAATCAGTAGAGGTAATGGTATATATAAGAGTATATCGTCGATCTGAAAAGGGAGGTAAGAGATGAATCTCTACGACCGATAACAGAGAACCTATGAAATAGACCCCGTAGAAGGAGATCATTGAATTCAAATAGGCAATACTCTCTTCACATCCCTCTGACATTCACTGCACACTGAGAGGAAAACCGGGCTCCAGCCTGCTGCGAAGCGCATATCAACGTAGAATCTAGCACAAACTTACTTCACCACCTCCATGGGAGGCAAAGTTTGTAAAACTGATTTGTGGGTGTGGTGAGGGGTGTATTTATAGGCATTTTGAGGTTTGGGAACCTTTGCCCCTCCTGGTAGGAATTTATATCCCATACGTCACTAGCTCATGGACTCTTGCTAATTACATGAAAGAAATAAGCAATATATAAGACTTCAAAAAAGTGCAAAATCCATAGCTGTGTCTGATAAATCTTAACTATACTTACCCATGGACACTCATCCACTGATAGCAGACAACCAAACCAGTGCAGAACCATATTAGCAGAGGTAATGGAATAGGGGTATGTTGTCGATCTGTAAAGGGAGGCAGAAGATGAATCCCTGCGACTGAATTTACAGACAGCCTATGAAGAGATTTCCTGTGATGCGAAAACATGGTTTCAAAAGGCAATACTCCCTTCACTTCCCTCTGACAAGCTCTGTACTCTGAGGGGAACTGGCTTCAATATGGTCTGGAGCGAGGTGGGCGGGGTATTTATAGGCTTTCAAGATTTGGGTAAACTTTGCCTCCTCCTGGTAAGAATGTAAATCCCATATGTAACAGCTTGTGGACTCTCACCACCTGTATAAAAGAAATTCATATTTCATGTCGGGTTAGAGCTCTTGAGAAAACAAGATTGAGTTTTAGCACGCGTCAGGTTACAGCTTGCGTGAAAACTTTTTACTTTCAACTTACGCATGCTACCTAACTAAAATAAGGGGGCAGCCTGCAGAGGCTTAGATACGAGGTAATAACAGAGGTAAAAGCATATTAATATAACCGTGTTCATTATGCAAAACTGTGGAATACGTAATAAAAGGTTCTGTCTTTTTAAAACAGTAATTCTGGAGTAAACTGCCCCTGTAAACATTTATTAAGTTACTTTTTTTTAAGATACTCTTATTTAACGTTTCATATATTCAACCACAGATACATTTTCACCCGTTTCCGAAGATCATGGTTTTGCTTGTTGAAAGATAAAAAATTCCAATATGAATGTCCGTGAATAATACGTAAGATTCCTCTGTGCGTCAAAGTATACGTTAGAAAGTTTCAACTTGAAGTTGATCTGTTAATCCCTTTTGTTGGTATATAAGCGGCAGTTTCTGCTTGGGAGTGGTCTGCTAGTCTCAAGAAGCATCGCTAGTGTTCAAATTAAATGTTCTATACTGGCCCTTCAAGGTAAACATTTACTTTCCATTTATCTTACCTCTACTACTTATCCCTACTAGCACTCCCAAATATCTTCAGTTCCCAAACATCAAGTCAAATTGATTTAACAGATTCATGTAATAAAGAATCTCCACTCTTTTTATAAAGAATTATAGCAGTCAAAAAGTGTAATCTTGAAACGAATAAATAATTTCAGTGGCCCTTTAATAAATAAAAAAAAAATGTTCAAAACAAAAAAAAAAACACACCAAACTGAAAATATATTTTATAAAGAATACCTTTATAAATATGACAAAAATATAGTTTTTGAGATATTACTCGGGGGAAAAAAAAAGTTTGAAAAAACATATCCTGTTGATAAGTGATGATGGACACTTCTATTAAAGGGATATGATATCCAAAATGTCATGATCCAGATAGATCATGCGATTTTAAAGAACTTTCTAATTAACTTCTATTATCAATTTTTCTTTGTTCTCTTGGTATCTTTTTTAGAAAAGCAGAGGAATATTCTTAGGTGCCGGCCTATTTCTGGAGCACGATATGGCAGCAGTTTTGCAAGAATGTTATCCATTTGCAAGAGCACTAGATATCTCTTAAACGCAGAATAGCATGGTAACAAAGCAAATTTGATAATATATGTACATTTTAAAACGGTATGCTCTGTCTAAATCACAAAAGAAAATGTTTGGGTTTCCTATCCCTTTAATATGTGTCACACTGTATAGAACCCTCAAAAGATGAACACATTCCAAAAAGATTTAAAGCATTATACAAAACAGTGGCATTCAAGGGATGCTGTAAGATGAGGCTTTGATCCTCAACACACTGTGGTCTGTTTCTGAGCTCTTTAAATAATTCAAAACTATAAAACATATCTGTATTCACACTAAGAAGTTTTTGATTTAAAACATGTTGTGTTTCCATTCTGTACATTCTGCTAGCACGGTCATGTTGGAGGGTGGCCCTGCCATCCTTAAAAGTCTCTGAACAGCACAGGACAAGTGTCCCCGCTACTTGAATTGGTTGTCAATCAGTGTGCCCTTCATCTTGGCTTTCTTAGCTTCCAGCTCAGCCTGGAGAGGGAAATGGAACAGAAATTAATGTAAGTTCTGCATCAGGTCAGCAAGAATAATTCCATATAATAGAGAAAAGAAACAGTGGTAAACATCTGGAATAAAAAGAAAGTTTTGTTCTAATTTCAGAAAGTTGTTGTATCAAGTTAGCAATTTCACCATCCATCCTTCTCATTATTGATCACCAGAATATACAAGCACATATTTCACCATCCTTCTCATTACTGATCACCAGAACATACAAGCAGATATTTCACCATCCATCTCATTACTGATCACCAGAACATACAAGCAGATATTTCACAATCCATGTCATTACTGATCACCAGAACAAACAAGTTAGCTATTTCACCATCCTTCTCATAACCGATCACCAGAACATACAAGTTAGCTAAGAAAAGAAACAGTGGTAAACATCTGGAATAAAAAGAAAGTTATGTTCCGATTTCAGAAAGTTGTTGTAGCAAGTTAGCCATTTCACCATCCATTCTTCTCATTACTGATCACCAGAACATACAAGTAGATATTTCACAATCCATGTCATTACTGATCACCAGAACATACAAGTTAGCTATTTCACCATCCTTTTCATTACCGGTCACCAGAACATACAAGTTAGCTATTTCACCATCCTTCTCATTACTGATCACCAGAGCATACAAGTAGATATTTCAGCATCCTTCTCATTACTGATCACCAGAACATACAAAGTTAGCTATTTCACCATCCTTCTCATTACCGATCACCAGAACATACAAGTTAGCTATTTCACCATCCTTCTCATTACTGATCACCAGAACATACAAGTAGATATTTCACCATCCTTCTCATTACTGATCACCAGAACATACAAGTAGATATTTCACCATCCTTCTCATTACTGATCACCAGAACTTACAAGTTAGCTATTTCACCATCCTTCTCATTATCCATCACCAGAAAAACAAAATGTATGCTTACCTGATAAATTTCTTTCTTTCCGGACATAGAGAGTCCACAACGTCATTCCAATTACTAGTAGGATATTCACTCCTAGCCAGCAGGAGGAGGCAAAGAGCACCACAGCAAAGCCGTTAAGTGTCACTTCCCTTACCCATAACCCCCAGTCATTTAGCTGAAGGGAAATAGAAAAAGAAAATAACACAAAGGTGTAGAGGTGCCTAAGGTTTAGTAAAAATTACGGTCTAATCTAAAGGGCGGGGTCGTGGACTCTCCATGTCCGTAAAAAAAGAAGGAAGATCAGGTAAGCATCAATTTTGTTTTCTTTCCTAAGACATGGAGAGTCCACAACGTCATTCCAATTACTAGTGGGAACCAATACCCAAGCTAGAGGACACGGAATGAACAGGGAGGGAGAACAAGACAGGTTTCAGGCTCTTACTCTGGCCTTTATCAAGAGTCTTGATAAAGGCCAGAGGAAGGGCTGAAACGCGTTGACTGACACAGAACTGATTGACACTTCACAGCAGGTCACATACAATATTGGTGAACTGGAATTTGTGAGTTGATTTTTAGTTGAATTTTTAGTTGGCTGTTTAATGGCGCTTTAGTTGTGTTTTTCGCCACTCATTATATACACGTTTGGAACAATGCTGGAGTAATAACACTTCTGGAATGATAATATGGTAAAAAACTAAACCAGCCTCACTCCTCCACTGAAATTTACAGAGCCTCACATCTGCTGGCAATTTATAGAGCCCCACTGTGGGACTATTCAGGATCCCAACAATCTAGGACAGAGACTATTGAACACAGAGATCATTATTATTGTTTACCAGAGAGGGTCTGTCACACCACTGGTTCAACTCTAACACATAAAACAGACCAGTATTATTGTTTTTAAGTGATATTGTTTATTGTCTCATTTATGTACGCATTTTAATGATACACAGTGTACGGTTAGGGTGCATGGATCCATGCTAATCTTATCAGATTGTTTTTTAGCAAAGTGTGTGTTTTATGTTTAATACATTTGCACTAGCTTTTTAGTTGGTACAAGTACAGTCTTTAACCTTAGCCTCCATAAGGTAGGCGCTCTGTACATATCCACATCTCACTAGATTAACTCAAAGGAAGAGTAACAGGTTTAAACACAGGCCTGATTCTAACTAGGGCCTGACAAAAAGATTGAACATCTGGCACATCTGCCAGACGCTTATGTTAAAGAATAGATAATGCAGAAATCTGACCTTTCAGAGAACTGACTGACAACAAAATTCTAGGAATCCTGGCCCTACTCCAAGAGTAGCCCTTTGATTCACACCAATAAAGGTATTTACGCCATACCTTATGGTAAATCTTACGAGTAACAGGCTTGCGAACCTGAATCATATTTATCAATGACTGACTCAGAAAACACACGCTTAGCCAGAACTAAGCGTTTAATCTCCAAGCAGACAACTTCAGAGAAATGAGATTTGGATGGAGTAAAGGACCCTGAGTTAGAAGGTCCATCTTTAGAGGAAACCTCCAAGGAGGAAGAGAGGACATCTTCACTAGGTTTACAAACCAGATCCTGCGAGGCCATGCAGGAGCTATCATAATTACAGACACCCTCTCCTGTTTGATACGAGCAATGCCTCGTGGAAGGAGGAAACGGAGGAAACAGGTATGCTAGACCAAATTCCCAAGGAACCGCCAGAGAATCTATTACAGCGGCCTGAGGATCTCTTGACCTTGAACCGTAGGATTAACCTGGAGAACACCTCCGGGATGGAGAGCCCACTCCCCGGGATGAAAGGTTTGTTTGCTCAGGAAATCCACCTCCCAGTTGTCCACTCCTGGAATGAGGATGGCAGAAAGAAGACAATTGTGAGCTTCCACCAACTGCAAAATGGCCAAGGAACTCCAAGTTCCTCCATGGTGGTTGATGTAAGCCACTGAGGTGATATTGTCCGACTGGAACCTGATAAACCGGGCTAAGGACAACTGAAGCCAGGCCATCAGAGCATTGAAGATTGCTCTCAATTCCAAAATGTTTATTGAGAGAGAAGACTGCTCCCGAGACCATAGGCCCTGAGCCTTTAATGAGTCCCAGACTGCCCCCCAGCCTAGCAGGCTGGCATCCGTGGTCACAATCATCCAGGAGAGTCTCTTGAAGCATGTTTCCTGAGAAATTCACCACGAAAGAGAGTCTCTTGTCAATTGGTCTAGTTCTATCCTCTGAGATAGATTTGAATGGTCTCCATTCCATTGTCTGAGCATGCATAACTACAGAGCTCTCAAATGGAATCGATCAAAGGTAATGATGTCCATGGAAGCTACCATCAGACCAATTACCTCCATACATTGAGCCACTGATGGCCGAACAGTAGACTGTAGAGAGGGGCAAGTAGAGAGAAACTTGGATCTTCTGACCTCCATCATTTTTTTTTATAGATAGGGAATCGATGATGGTCCCTAAAAAAACCCACCATTGTAGCTGGTACAAGGGAACTCTTCTCCAGATTCACTTTCCATTTGCGGGAATGTAGAAAAGACAACAAGATCTCTGTATGAGAGTTTGCTTGTTGAAAAGATGGCCCCTGAACCAATATGTCATCCAGGTAAGGAGCCACCACAATTCCCTTAGACCAGACAACTACCAAGAGAGCCCCCAGAACCTTTGAAAAGATTCTAGTAGCTGTGGCACGGCCAAACAGAAGAGCCACAAACTGAAAGTGCTTGTCTAGAAAAGTGAATCTCAGAAACTGATGATGGTCCCTGTGGATGGGAACATGAAGATACGCGTTCTCCAGGTCTATGGTCGTTATGAACTGACCCTTTTGGACCAAAGGAAGAATGGAACAAATGGTTTCCATTTTGAAGGACAAAACCCTAAGAAACTTGATGAGACACTTTAGATCTAAAATGGGTGGAAAAGTTCCCTCTCTTTTGGGAACCACAAACAGGTTTGTTAAAATCCTAGACCCTGGTCTCTTACTAGAACCGGAATAATCACTCGCAGGGAGGAAAGGTCCTGAACGCACTTTAAGAATGCCTCTCTTTTTACCTGATCCGCAGATAACCTTGAGAGGAGAAATCTGCCCTTGGGAGGACAATATATGAATTCTATTTTGTACCCCTGAGATACTATATCCACAGCCCAAGGACTTGGGACATCTCGTATCCATGCTAGACAAAACAAGGAAAGTCTGCCCCCTACCTGATCCAATCCCAGACTGGGGGCAGACCCTTCATGCTGATTTAGTCTCAGCAGAGGGTTTGTTTGAATGCTTTCCCTTGTTCCAAGACTGATTGGGTTTCCAAGAAGACTTGGATTGCTCCTGCTTGGATGAGGGAGAGGAAGACTTTTGACCTTTGAAGTTACGAAAGGAAAAAAATTACTTTCCTTTAGATCTATTCTTCTTGTCTTGTGGTATAAAGGACCCCTTTCCACCCAAAATTTCAGAAATTATCACTGCCAGACCAGGACCAAACAGGGTATTAACCTTGTAAGGTAGTGATAAAAGTTTGGACTTGGAAGTAAAATCAGCTGACCATGATTTTAGCCACAGAGCCCTGCGGGCTAGGACAGTGAAGCCAGACATCTTGGCTCCCAGTCTAATGACTTGCATGTTAGCATCAGAGATAAAGGAATTGGCTGGCTTGAGAGCTTTAATCTGCACTTGCTACTGTGGCAATACAAACTGCAGGTTGCCATTGTAGACCCTGATGAACATAGATTTTCTTTAAATAGGCATTCAGCTTTTTTCCATGGGATCCTTAAAAGAACAGCTATCCTCAATAGGTATTATGGTTCTCTTAGAGTAGAAATAGCCCCTTCTACTTTAGGTACTGTATGCTATGAGTCTCGAATGGAGTCAGCAACATTAAACATCTTTGTAAAAAACGGGAGACAGGGAGAAATGTATCCCAGGTTTATCCCATTCCTGTGCAATGATCTCCAACACACGGTCTGGAACAGGAAATACTTCCACAGCGGAAGGAACATCATAGTATTTGTTAAGTTTACTAGATTCCTTAGAAATGACAGCGACATTGGCGTCAGAGTCGTCCAAAGTAGCCAGAACCTTCTTTAGCAGTAAGCGGAGGTGCTCAAGCTTAAATCTGAAGTTTACCTCTTCAGAGTCAGACAAAGCAATTATACTATCAGAATCTGAGATTTCACCCTCAGAGGCTACCGAGGTATCCTCATCAGACTTATGAGGGAGGTCAACCTTCACGGCAGCAGATGGGACAGACACCTTACCATCTGATAAATGATTAGATTTCCTCTTGCGTTTTCCCAACATAGGAAAAGCAGATAATTCCGCAGATACCGCAGAAGATATCTGTGCAGCAAAATCTGATGGCGAATAAACTCCTCCAGGAGGCTGAGAGGAACTGCAGGGCACTGTATGTGACGCCATTGAGACTTGGGACATTTGAGGAGAAAGCTGTGGCATTGCCTGAACAGCATCATCCTGAGAGACTTTAGGCTCAGAAAAAAGAAACATTTATCCATAAGAACAGACTCCTGCTCCATATCCATAGTAGAAAAGATTTCCAAAAATTAGAGAAAAGACAAATATATTTAAAATGACACTGTCACTTTAAAAAATAAAATTCACTCAGGGCGAATTTGAACTCCAAAATAAAACCCATAAATAAGGACCTTTACACCTCAGACAGTCTGAGGTACCCTACCTGACCCTCTGGATTAAAGACGATATTGCATCAAAGTAAAATCCTGCAGATCGCAGCAAAGAGTTCCTGACGATCACTAGAGAGACACAAATACCGCCGCTCCGCTCATAGACTGTGAACGGAAGCACAGTGAGTCACATGATTGGCCCTAAAAAAACTGTGCAACAAAAACAAAAGCGTCCATTTCTTTATACAGCCGAGAAAGACTGGAATGTAAAAATGCTAGTCTAGTAAGTCCATATAGTTACTTTTTATTATGCTTTCACTATAAGTCCCACATCAGAGCCTAAAAAACAAAATGAGCCACATAATAAAAATTATATTTAAAGGTATATCCTCCCCACACATTTAAGGAAGATTAACCCCTAAGTCTCCTGTCACATAAAATGAGTGCCTGCACCCTGCCTAAGTATATCCTCTAAAAAGGATAAGTTTGTCCCAATTAATTATTGCAGTAATAGCCTCTGAAGAGCAAGTCTCCAAGACCTAGAAGACAAAAGCACTTACCTGAGAAATTCACCACGAAAGAGAGTCTCTTGTCAATTGGTCTAGTTCTATCCTCTGAGATAGATTTGAATGGTCTCCATTCCATTGTCTGAGCATGCATAACTACAGAGCTCTCAAATTGAATCGATCAAAGGTAATGATGTCCATGGAAGCTACCATCAGACCAATTACCTCCATACATTGAGCCACTGATGGCCGAACAGTAGACTGTAGAGAGAGGCAAGTAGAGAGAAACTTGGATCTTCTGACCTCCAAATCATTGCTTGCTGTCATCGTTTTTTCCCTGCTTTCTTTGCCATGTGCTGCTGGCAGCCATTTTACTCACCTCTCTTGCTGAGTCTGGTGCAGTGTGTGATGCTGCTAATTTCCTGCATGCCCTCTTATGGCCAGACTGGTGTACATCATCCGTGTGAGACAGGTTGCAGTCTCAGAATTGTGATATCATCACTTATTATTTAAAGGGCCTCTGTTCAGTGTGCTTTGCCCTTGCGTTGTCTCAGACCCGTTTGTGAGTTCCAGTTCCTGTGTATTACCTGGCTGTCTTAACGTCCTTCCTGGTTCCTGATCTCTGGCATGTTCCTGACTCTGCTGTTCTCCTTGTTCTTGATTCCGGCTCGTCTGACTATTCACTTTGGCTCCTGACTCGGCTCGCCTGACTACCAGCTCTGGCTTTGACTCCTGGCTTGTTTTTTGACTTGTAGACATTTTATAATTTTTTGTTATTAATAAAGGTGTGATTATTTTTGCACTTCTCGTCTCAGTCTGATTCCTGGCACCCTGATATTACGCAAGGGCTATGAATCATGATGGTGCTAATAATCCAACTTTACCTACCATAATTTCCAGGATGGATGAACAGGATCACCGCTTGGATCAATTTGCACTAGCCCTGCAAACCCTGCTGACTCGCACCAAAGTGTCGCGCAAGTTATGGCTGCTCCCGTTTCCGCTGCTGCATCTCTACCTCAGCGATATGGAGGCAATCCTATTCAGTGCAGAGGGTTTTTGAACCAGGTGGGCATTTAATTTGAGATGATACCTCAGGTGTTTCCCTCTGACAGGGCTAAGGTGGGATTTCTCATCTCGTTACTCTCTGACACAGCTCTTGCCTGGGCTAATCCCTTGTGGGAGACTAATAAACCTGTAATTTCAAATTACCCTAAATTTGTGGCCTCCTTTCGAAGGGTATTTGATGTTTCGGCTCGCTCCTCATCTGCTGCTAAATGACTCATGTCCTTTCAGCAAGGTACAAGATCTGTTGCTCAGTATGCCATTGAGTTCCGTACGCTTGCCGCAGAGGTAGGTTGGAACAATGAAGCCCTTGTTGCCGCCTTTTTTCATGGGCTCTCTGATGCGATTAAAGACGAAGTTGCTGCCAGAGATTTACCAGAGGATCTCAAGACATTGGTGTCTTTTTTTATCCTAACTGACATCAGACTCAGAGAGAGGCCCTCTTTCAAGGAGTGCTTGCGGAAGCCTCCTGTTCCGTTGTCTCCTACGTATTCGTTCCCACCCATGCCTCCCTCTCCTCCCATACCTCCTGGTCCTGAGTCACCAGGTACTGCTGAGCCGATGCAGTTGGGATTCACGCATCTCCGGCGGAGAGGGCCTTTAGGAGGAGAGGGGCTCTGCCTCTATTTTGGGTTACAGGGCCAACTTTTAAAGTCTTGTTCTACACGGCCGGGAAACGCTCGCACATAAGGTCCTGTCGGGCATTTTCCAGTTGTTCTGGGTTATCCCTGGCTCCAAAAGCACAATCCCAGTCTCGACTGGCGCAGGTCCGAAATTTTGTCATGGTCTCCGCAATGTATTTCCACTTGTCGTCAGAATCCAATTAAAGTCTTGTGCATTTCTTTGGAATCTCAATTGCCAGTGGAGTACCAAGAGTTCCTAGACGTTTTTGACAAGGTGCGTGCCAGTACGTTGCCTCCTCACCGGTCTTACGATTGTGCCATAGACCTGCAACCCAGAGCCATTCCTCCTCGGGTCTGTTGCGGAGAATTGTGCTATGGAGGAGTATGTTGCCGATGCTCTATCGCGGGGGATCATCCGCAAATCCTGCTCTCCTGCAGGGGCTAGCTTCTTCATTGTGAAGAAAAAGGGTGGCGAGTTAAGACCATGTGTCGATTATAGGGGTCTTAATCGTCTTACCATTAAGAATGCTTACGCTATTCTGCTTATTACGGAACTCTTTGACCACTTCAAGGGAGCTACGGTCTTTTCTAAACTTGATCTGAGAGGAGCGTACAATCTAGTTAGGATCAAGGTGGGCCACGAATGGAAAACAGCATTTAACACCAGGAGCGGGCATTATGAATATCTTGTAATGCCCTTTGGCCTATGTAATGCTCCTGCTGTTTTCCAGGAATGTATTAATGATGTCCTATGAGATATGTTGCAACAGTGTGTTGTGGTGTACTTAGACAACATCCTCATACACTCACCCATACTTGAGGCTCATCGTTCTGATGTTACACAGGATCTTAAGAGACTACGTGAGAATGGCATGTTTTGTAAACTCGAGAAATGTGAGTTCCATCAGACTCAAGTAACCGTCCTAGGTTATGTTGTTATCTCCGTTGCAGGGTTCTCTATGGATCCCGACAAGTTGTCTGCAGTGGCCTCGCCCAGTTGGTCTTCGGTCTATTCAACGTTTTTTGGGCTTTGCCAATTACTATAGAAAGTTTCTTAAAAACTTTTCACTTACATGACCCGTAAAGAGAATGATCCACTCCAATGGTCACCTACTGCCATTAAGGCCTTTGATAGTCTTAAGACTGCCTTTGCTGCCGCTCCAGTTCTGACTCATTCTAACCCTGACCTGCCTTTCGTTCTTGAGGTTGATGTGTCTGAGACTGGAGTAGGTGCCTTCTTGTCTCAACGTCCTATGCCTGACGGTTCCTTGCATCTATGCGGTTTCTTCTCTAAGAAATTGGCTCCAGCGGAGTGCAATTATGAAATTGGCAACAGGGTATTACTGGCCATAATATTGGCACTCAAGGAATGGTGGCATCTTCTTGAGGGTACTAGCGTACCAGTGCTCATTCTTACCGACCACAAGAAATTAACTTATCTATCCGAAGCAAAGCGTGTGTCGCCCCCGACAGGCCAGATGGGCGCTATTTTTGTCTCAGTTTAATTATGTGGTCTCCTACCTGCCTAGTAGTAAGAAAGTTAGGGCTGATGCCCTCTCTCAACAATTTTTGCCTCTTTCTATGAAGGAGTCTATACCTACTCCAGTTATACCTCCTGACCATATTTTGGCTACCATACGTACTAATTTGACTTCTCCCTTGGGGGAGGAGATCCTGGCTGCACAAACCAAAGCACCTCCTGAGAAACCTAGTGGTAAGTGTTTTGTTCCTGAGAATCTTCAAACTAAACTTTTGCACACTTACCACTATCCTAAAGCCGCAGGACACCCGGGCAAGAACCAAATGATTTGGTCTGCCACTCGACAATTCTGGTGGCCAGGTCTTCGTTCTGATGTTGCTGCGTATGTTGCCTCCTGCTCCGTTTGTGCACAGAATAAGACTCCTTTATGTCTTCCTGTGGGTCTTCTTCAACCTATTGCTAATGATGAGCGTCCTTGGAAACATCTTTCCATGGACTTCATTGTCAAGCTCCCTGTTTTCAATGGCAATACTGTTATCCTTACGGTGGTTAACCGTTTTTCTAAAATGTCACATTGAATTCCCTCGAAGAAGCTGCCTACCGCTCAGGAGCTTGCTTCAATTTTTGCCCGGGAGATCTTCCGTTTACATGGGTTACCCAAGGAGATAGTGTCGGACCGGGGTAGCTAGTTTGTCTCCAGACTTTGGCGTTCCTTTTGTGCTCAAATTGGGATCCAGCTTTCCTTCTCCTCGGCATATCACCATCAATCCAATGGGGCTGCGGAACGGTCTAATCAAGCTCTGGAACAAATTCCTCCATTGCTATGTCTCAGATCACCACAATAATTGGTCTGAACTGTTACCTTGGGCAGAGTTTGCTCGTAATAGTGCTATTAATGCTTCCTCCCAGTTATCCCCGTTCATGGCGAATTATGGGTTTCAACCATCCTAGTTGCCCAATTCATTTATGTCTCAAGGTATTCCAGCTTTGGAGGAGCATCTCCGGCAACTCCGCTCCACGTGTGTGCAGATTCAGGATTGCCTTCATTGTTCTATGCAGCGCCAAAAGTTCCAGGCTGACCGTAGGCGTCTGCCCTCGCCTTCCTACCAGATTGGTGAGAGGGTTTGGCTGTCCTCCCGCAACTTGAACCTTCGTGTGCCTTCCAATAAACTGGCTCCCCGTTATGTTGGTCCTTTTCGAATACTCTGACGGGTCAATCCTGTGGCCTACACTCTTGACCTTCCTCCTGCATTCTTGAAATCATTGGTTTGTATTCGGTTTACTAATGTGTTGCCTCGTCCCCGTCCTATCTCTGTTGACAACCATGAAGAATATAAAGTCAGCCGCATTATTGACTCTCGTATGTCCAGGGGCAGCGTTCAGTATTTGGTTCACTGGAGGGGCTACGGTCTGGAGGAGCGTTCATGGATTCCCTCCTCTGATGTTCATACTCCCGCCCTCCTCCGTGCCTTCCATGCCCGTTTCCCCAATAAGCCTTTTGTCCTCCCGCGGGGGAGGGGTCATTGAGGGGAGGGTACGGTCAGGGTTTTTTCCCTACTTTGTTTGCCATGTGCTGCTGGCAGTCATTTTACTCACCTCTCTTGCTGAGTCTGGTGCAGTGTGTGATTCTGCTAATTTCCTGCACGCCCTCTTATGGCCAGACTGGTGTACATCATCCGTATGAGACAGGTTGCAGTCTCAGAATTGTGATGTCCTCACTTATTATTTAAAGGGCCTCTGTTCAGTATGCTTTGCCCTTGCGTTGTATCAGACCTGTTTGTGAGTTCCAGTTCCTGTGTATAACCTGGCTGTCTGACGTCCCTCCTGGTTCCTGATCTCTGGCTTGTTCCCAACTCTGCTGTTCTCCTTGTTCCTGATTCCGGCTCGTCTGACTATTTGCTTTGGCTCCTGACTTGGCTCGCCTGACTACCAGCTCTGGCTTTGACTCCTCGCTTGTTGTTTGACTTGTGGACTTTTTATTATTTTTTGTTATTAATAAAGGTGTGATTATTTTTGCACTTCTCGTCTCAGTCTGATTCCCGGCACCCTGACACTTGCAGGGAAAAGCACCCCAAAAATAAGGAAAAATATCTTCAGACACCTAACGTCACCTCCTCCATTGACAGAGGCAACGAGAATGACTGGGGGTTATGGGTTAGGGAAGTGACAATTAACAGCTTTGCTGTGATGCTCTTTGCCTCCTCCTGCTGACCAGAAGGGAATATCCCACTAGTAATTGGAGTGACGTTGTGGACTCTCCATGTCTTAGGAAAGAAATACAAGTTAGCTATTTCACCATACTTCTCATTACCGATCACCAGAACATAAAAGTTAGCTATTTCACCATCCTGCTCATTACCGACCACCAGAACATACAAGTTAGCTATTTCACCATCCTTCTCATTACTGATCACCTGAACATACAAGTTAGCTATTTCACCATCCTTATCATTACTGATCACCAGAACATACAAGTTAGCTATTTCACCATCCTTCTTATTACTGAGCACCAGAACATACAAGTGAAAGTCATGTGTCCCAGAAATATGATAAAAGGAAGAACAGTATTAAGTAAGTTATACAACTATAAGGAACAAATCAAGCCTAACATGACATCAATCAACTGTTTAGATTAGATGAAAACTCAACAAACTCTGGAAGTCAGGGTGCTATGGCCAATAAAATTGTATCTCTGGCTACCCAATTTTTTGTTGGCTCCAAAGTCTGATTAACACTTGTGAAGCTCCCTTGTTCCCAGTATGCAAAGGCCCAGTTTGCAAACCTTGTAATTTACCTTTAGTTTAGAAAAAACACACTCACTAGTTTTATAATTAATGATTAAAACAACATATCTGAATATGGGTAAGCCATTAAATTGTCTGTGAATATGTGATCTATTACTAAAATTTTAGGGCCGATAGTAGCAGAGGATGTGAATGACAGGGACTTACCAGTTCTTGCAGCCGTCTCTTGCTCATGCCCTTCCTCTCCAACTGCTTCTCAATCACCTTAGCGTTCTGGGCATATGAGTCAGCCACCTCCCTCTGAATGACAGACAAAAGCACATCAGTCACTGAGAAGATTATTTCCTTTTCTACTATACAGTGACAAACAACAGGCACTGCTTTAGCCTAAAGCCTGGAAGGATTAAGTTTAAACAGAACCCTTTTAACACATTTCTACTAACCGCTTCAATCTCCTCTTCTTCCTCATCAATAGTTGACACTGTGACGGAGCTAAACTTCCCCATGTCTTTTGTACGCTTGGTCATCATAACCTGCAAATAAAGATAATATTGATAAACTCATGCATATCCACATAAAAGCCTGTAAATTCGACTATAATGAAAACTGCTTATTTTAAGAACAGCTGGCATGTG
This sequence comes from Bombina bombina, assembly GCF_027579735.1. Taxonomy (NCBI): domain Eukaryota; kingdom Metazoa; phylum Chordata; class Amphibia; order Anura; family Bombinatoridae; genus Bombina; species Bombina bombina. The sequence goes on along the minus strand of NC_069499.1, from coordinate 626,545,309 downwards.
GCTATAAATACTAATAACTATATAATCCATGCACTGGTATCTAAGACATATCAGATAACAATTAGCTGTGAAATAAATAATAATCACACAGACACCATGAGTTTTTAATTTTCATTATATAAATGTATGTACTATTAAACCTTAAGATGCTGTGACTATATTAAATCACAGCTGCAAAGTGCGATCAAAGCGTGCTGCTGACACCTAGCTCAGTTCTTAAAACAACCCTTCAGGGCTATGTGACCTGAAATGCCATTGCTGTTTGCAGTAATTGAATGTAGACAACAAAAACAAACAAAAATAGAACATGATACAGAATTATATATACACCCAGTTCAGAGACTGAGGCTATGGGAGTTACTGAGAAGTAATACCATCTCACACTTTTCTAATCAGTGCCAGAAAAGGTCACTAAGTGATAAAGTATGCCCACTGCTTATAGCTTGTACCTTCTTGGGTGGGTCAGGTTTCTGTGTATAAATGTTAGTTTTTCCAAAACCTTGTCCAAATTTGACTAGAGCTCCATCAACAATGAATGTAGCTGGTGCATTCTTCTGGTGGTGTTGGTAGAAGACAAGCAGGCTGCATCTGCAGACACAAAGGCCCAGGGAAATGTAATCATTGCAGTAACATTCTTATTCTCATATTGGTGTATACATCAGATACCACACTTCATTTTTATTTGAAAGGGATATGAAACACAAAAATTCTCTTTGTGATTCAGACAGAGCATAACATTTTTAAAAAAAATTCCAATTTACTTCTATTATTAAATCTGATTCCCATGATACTCTGTGTTGAAGAGATACCTAGGTTGGCATCCGGAGCACTACATGGCAGGAAATAATACTGCCATCTAGTGCTCTTGAAATGAACAACATTCTTGCAAAACTGCTGCTTTATAGTGCTTCAGAAATGGTCCGGCTCTTAAGCATAGGTCCCTGCTTTTCAACAAAAATACCAATAGTACAAAGAAAAATTGACAATAAAAGGTAAATTAGAAAGTTAATTAAAATCGCATGCACTATCTAAATCCCGAAGGGAAAATTTTAGGTTTCAATACCTTTAAAATATTCTTAAACACTTTTGAGATTCCATTTAAAATTGCTACATTTTAAATAAATACATTTAAAAAATGTCTATGCGATATTTATAAAATTCTTTACAAAGGAACATAATTAAAGCGACATGAAACACAAATATTTTCTTTCATGATTCAGATAAAGAATACAATTTTAAACAACATTCTAATTTACTTCTATTTTCTAATTTGCTTCATTCTTTAGATATCCTTTGTTGAAGAAAGAGCAATTCTCATGTGTGAGCCAATCACACGAGGCATCTATGTGCAGCCACAAATCAGGAGCTACTAAGCATATCTAGATATGCTATTTAAATAAAAAAAGGATCTCAAGAGAATGAAGCAAATAAAATAAGTAAATTGGAAAGTTGCTTAAATTTGCATGCTCTTTCTAAATTATGAAAGAAAAAAAATTGGGTTTCATGTCCCTTTAATGTTTACTTGTTTTTTTTTTTTTTTAAAGAGGCATGAAAGTGATGCATTTATTTCAATACTTTAAAAAAATTTAAATATAAAAAAAATAAATTATACATGTTCAAGCTTTGTATAAACTAAATGCAAACTATATATAATATATATACAGGTAGCCCTCAGTTTACGCCGGGGTTAGGTTCCAGAAGGAATGGTTGTAAAACGAAACCGTTGTAAATTGAAACCCAGTTTATAATCTAAGTCAATGGGAAGTGAGGGAGATAGGTTCCAAAATTGTCATAAGTAAGACCTAATACATTATTTTTAAAGCTTTGAAATGCAGACTTTAAATGCTAAACAGCATTATAAACCTAACAACAATCACACAATACAGACTTTACTTGCATTTTTCTGCAAACAGTTATTTCTATGCATTCCAATCTGGATTGATTTATAGACAGGAAGATCTTGTTCCTATGAAATCTGCTTGATAGCTCAGGTCTGGTTAAACTGATTAATTTCAGCATGCTTGGCTTGCATATCTTTGCTGCAACACAAGCGGACAGCTCCACCTACTGGCTATTTTAATCAATGCACTACTTCTCAATGCTTTTCAATAGCATTGACTGGAAAAAAAACATAATTTATGCTTACCTGATAAATTCCTTTCTTCTGTAGTGTGATCAGTCCACGGGTCATCATTACTTCTGGGATATTACTCCTCCCCAACAGGAAGTGCAAGAGGATTCACCCAGCAGAGCTGCATATAGCTCCTCCCCTCTACGTCACTCCCAGTCATTCGACCAAGGACCAACGAGAAAGGAAAAGCCAAGGGTGAAGTGGTGACTGGAGTATAAATCAAAAAATATTTACCTGCCTTAAAAACAGGGCGGGCCGTGGACTGATCACACTACAGAAGAAAGGAATTTATCAGGTAAGCATAAATTATGTTTTCTTCTGTTAAGTGTGATCAGTCCACGGGTCATCATTACTTCTGGGATACCAATACCAAAGCAAAAGTACACGGATGACGGGAGGGATAGGCAGGCTCTTTATACAGAAGGAACCACTGCCTGAAGAACCTTTCTCCCAAAAATAGCCTCCGATGAAGCAAAAGTGTCAAATTTGTAAAATTTGGAAAAAGTATGAAGCGAAGACCAAGTTGCAGCCTTGCAAATCTGTTCAACAGAGGCCTCATTCTTGAAGGCCCAAGTGGAAGCCACAGCTCTAGTAGAATGAGCTGTAATTCTTTCAGGAGGCTGCTGTCCAGCAGTCTCATAAGCTAAACGAATTATGCTACGAAGCCAAAAAGAAAGAGAGGTAGCGGAAGCTTTTTGACCTCTCCTCTGCCCAGAGTAAATGACAAACAGAGAAGACGTTTGTCGAAATTCCTTAGTTGCCTGTAAGTAAAATTTTAGAGCACGGACTACATCCAGGTTGTGCAGTAGACGTTCCTTCTTTGAAGAAGGATTTGGGCATAAGGAAGGAACAACAATCTGTTGATTGATATTCCTGTTAGTAACTACCTTAGGTAAGAACCCAGGTTTAGTACGCAGGACTACCTTATCCGAATGAAAAATCAAATAAGGAGAATCACAATGTAAGGCTGATAATTCAGAGACTCTTCGAGCCGAGGAAATAGCCATTAAAAATAGAACTTTCCAAGATAACAACTTTATATCAATGGAATGAAGGGGTTCAAACGGAACGCCCTGTAAAACATTAAGAACAAGGTTTAAACTCCATGGTGGAGCAACAGTTTTAAACACAGGCTTAATTCTGGCCAAAGCCTGACAAAAAGCCTGGACGTCAGGAACTTCTGACAGACGTTTGTGTAACAGAATGGACAGAGCTGAGATCTGTCCCTTTAATGAACTAGCAGATAAACCCTTTTCTAAACCTTCTTGTAGAAAAGACAATATCCTAGGAATCCTAACCTTACTCCAAGAGTAACCTTTGGATTCACACCAATATAGGTATTTACGCCATATCTTATGGTAAATCTTTCTGGTAACAGGTTTCCTAGCCTGTATTAAGGTATCAATAACTGACTCAGAAAATCCACGTCTTGATAAAATCAAGCGTTCAATTTCCAAGCAGTCAGCTTCAGGGAAGTTAGATTTTGATGTTTGAAGGGACCCTGTATCAGAAGGTCCTGTTTCAGAGGTAGAGACCAAGGTGGACAGGATGACATGTCCACCAGGTCTGCATACCAAGTCCTGCGTGGCCACGCAGGTGCTATTAGAATCACTGATGCTCTCTCTTGTTTGATTCTGGCAATCAATCGAGGAAGCAACGGGAAGGGTGGAAACACGTAAGCCATCCTGAAGTCCCAAGGTGCTGTCAGAGCATCTATCAGGACTGCTCCTGGATCCCTGGATCTGGACCCGTAACGAGGAAGCTTGGCGTTCTGTCGAGACGCCATGAGATCTATCTCTGGTTTGCCCCAACGTCGAAGTATTTGGGCAAAGACCTCCGGATGAAGTTCCCACTCCCCCGGATGAAAAGTCTGACGACTTAAGAAATCCGCCTCCCAGTTCTCCACTCCCGGGATGTGGATTGCTGACAGGTGGCAAGAGTGAGACTCTGCCCAGCAAATTATCTTTGATACTTCCATCATAGCTAGGGAGCTTCTTGTCCCTCCCTGATGGTTGATGTAAGCTACAGTCGTGATGTTGTCCGACTGAAACCTGATGAACCCCCGAGTTGTCAACTGGGGCCAAGCCAGGAGGGCATTGAGAACTGCTCTCAATTCCAGAATGTTTATTGGCAGGAGACTCTCCTCCTGACTCCATTGTCCCTGAGCCTTCAGAGAATTCCAGACGGCACCCCAACCTAGAAGGCTGGCGTCTGTTGTTACAATTGTCCAGTCTGGTCTGCTGAATGGCATCCCCCTGGACAGATGTGGCCGAGAAAGCCACCATAGAAGAGAATTTCTGGTCTCTTGATCCAGATTCAGAGAAGGGGATAAGTCTGAGTAATCCCCATTCCACTGACTTAGCATGCACAGTTGCAGTGGTCTGAGGTGTAAGTGTGCAAAGGGTACTATGTCCATTGCCGCTACCATTAAGCCGATTACCTCCATGCATTGAGCCACTGACGGGTGTTGAATGGAATGAAGTCTTGTTAGCCTGTCCTCTGTCAGGTAAATCTTCATTTCTACAGAATCTATAAGAGTCCCCAGGAAGGGAACTCTTGTGAGTGGAACGAGTGAACTTTTCTTTTCGTTCACCTTCCATCCATGTGACCTTAGAAATGCCAGCACTAACTCTGTATGAGACTTGGCAGTTTGAAAGCTTGAAGCTTGTATCAGAATGTCGTCTAGGTATGGAGCTACCGAGATTCCCCGCGGTCTTAGTACCGCCAGAAGAGCACCCAGAACCTTTGTGAAGATTCTTGGAGCTGTAGCCAATCCGAATGGAAGAGCCACAAACTGGTAATGCCTGTCTAGGAAGGCAAACCTTAGGTACCGATAATGATCTTTGTGAATCGGTATGTGAAGGTAAGCATCTTTTAAATCTACAGTGGTCATGTATTGACCCTCTTGGATCATAGGTAAAATTGTCCGAATAGTCTCCATCTTGAACGATGGAACTCTTAGGAATTTGTTTAGGATCTTTAAGTCCAGGATTGGTCTGAAAGTTCCCTCTTTTTTGGGAACCACAAACAGATTTGAGTAAAACCCCTGTCCCTGTTCCGATCGTGGAACTGGATGGATTACTCCCATTAACAAGAGCTCTTGTACGCAGCGTAGAAACGCCTCTTTCTTTGTCTGGATTGTTGACAATCTTGACAGATGAAATCTCTCTCTTGGAGGAGAGTATTTGAAGTCCAGAAGGTATCCCTGAGATATTATCTCTAGCGCCCAGGGATCCTGAACATCTCTTGCCCAAGCCTGGGCGAAGAGAGAAAGTCTGCCCCCCACTAGATCCGATCCCGGATCGGGGGCCCTCAATTCATGCTGTTTTAGGGGCAGCAGCAGGTTTCCTAGTCTGCTTGCCCTTGTTCCAGGACTGGTTAAGTTTCCAGCCTTGTCTGTAGCGAGCAACAGCTCCTTCCTGTTTTGGTGCAGAGGAAGTTGATGCTGCTCCTGCTTTGAAATTACGAAAGGAACGAAAATTAGACTGTCTAGTCTTGGCTTTGGCTTTGTCCTGAGGCAGGGCATGGCCTTTACCTCCTGTAATGTCAGCGATAATCTCTTTCAACCCGGGCCCGAATAAGGTCTGCCCTTTGAAAGGTATATTAAGCAATTTAGACTTAGAAGTAACATCAGCTGACCAGGATTTTAGCCACAGCGCCCTGCGTGCCTGAATGGCGAATCCTGAATTTTTCGCCGTAAGTTTAGTAAGATGTACTACGGCTTCCGAAATGAATGAATTAGCTAGTTTAAGGACTCTAAGCCTGTCCGTAATGTCGTCCAGAGTAGCTGAACCAATGTTCTCTTCCAGAGACTCAATCCAGAATGCCGCTGCAGCCGTGATCGGCGCAATGCATGCAAGGGGTTGCAATATAAAACCTTGTTGAACAAACATTTTCTTAAGGTAACCCTCTAACTTTTTATCCATTGGATCTGAAAAAGCACAGCTATCCTCCACCGGGATAGTGGTACGCTTAGCTAAGGTAGAAACTGCTCCCTCCACCTTAGGGACCGTTTGCCATAAGTCCCTTGTGGTGGCGTCTATTGGAAACATTTTTCTAAATATCGGAGGGGGTGAGAACGGCACACCGGGTCTATCCCACTCCTTAGTAACAATTTCAGTAAGTCTCTTAGGTATAGGAAAAACCTCAGTACTCGTCGGTACCGCAAAATATTTATCCAACCTACACATTTTCTCTGGTATTGCAACTGTGTTACAATCAGAGCCGCTAACACCTCCCCTAGTAATACACAGAGGTTTTCCAGTTTAAATTTAAAATTTGAAATATCTGAATCCAGTCTGTTTGGATCAGAACCGTCACCCACAGAATGAAGTTCTCCGTCCTCATGTTCTGCCACCTGTGACGCAGTGTCTGACATGGCCCTAATATTATCAGCGCACTCTGTTCTCACCCCAGAGTGATCACGCTTACCTCTTAGTTCTGGTAATTTAGCCAAAACCTCAGTCATAACAGTAGCCATATCCTGTAATGCGATTTGTAATGGCCGCCCAGATGTACTCGGCGCTACAATATCACGCACCTCCCTCTGAGCGGGAGATGTAGGTACTGACACGTGAGGCGAGTTAGTCGGCATAACTCTCCCCTCGTTGTTTGGTGAAATTTGTTCAATTTGTACAGATTGACTTTTATTTAAAGTAGCATCAATACAGTTAGTACATAAATTTCTATTGGGCTCCACTTTGGCATTGCAACAAATGACACAGGTATCATCCTCTGAATCAGACATGTTTAACACACTAGCAAATAAACTTGCAACTTGGAAATACAATTCAATTAGAATAATATTAAAATGTACTGTGCCTTTAAGAAGCACAGAAGATCTATGACAGTTGACAATTAATAAATTGAAACAGTTATAGCCTCAATCCTTGTAAACAACACAACTTTAGCAAAGGTTTAATCCCATTAGCAAAGATAACAAATTCTGAAAGCAGGAAACAAATTACAGAATAAACGTTTTTTATCTCAGTCAAACTATAATTCTCACAGCTCTGCTGAGAGAAATTACCTTGCAGGGAATACAATGAGTTGCTGACTGAAATATTTGATGCATAGAAAAAGCGCCAAAAAATGGCCCCTCCCCCTCACACACAGCAGTGAGGGAGAACAGAAACTGTCAGAAAAACAGATTAAGCAACTGCCAAGTGGAAAAATAGTGCCCAAACATTTATTCACACAGTACCTCAGCAAATGAAAACGATTTTACATTCCAGCAAAAACGTTAAACATAATCTCTAGTTATTAAACAGCTTTATGTATTTCTTACAGTGTAATTCTAGTGAAGTACCATTCCCCAGAATACTGAAGTGTAAAGTATACATACATGACATTATATCGGTATGGCAGGATTTTCTCATCAATTCCATTGTCAGAAAATAAAAACTGCTACATACCTCTATGCAGATTCATCTGCCCGCTGTCCCCTGATCTGAAGTTTACCTCACTCCTCAGATGGCCGAGAACAGCAATATGATCTTAACTACTCCGGCTAAAATCATAGCAAAACTCTGGTAGATTCTTCTTCAAACTCTGCCAGAGAGGTAATAACACACTCCGGTGCTATTTTAAAATAACAAACTTTTGATTGAAGATATAAAACTAAGTATAATCACCATAGTCCTCTCACACATCCTATCTAGTCGTTGGGTGCAAGAGAATGACTGGGAGTGACGTAGAGGGGAGGAGCTATATGCAGCTCTGCTGGGTGAATCCTCTTGCACTTCCTGTTGGGGAGGAGTAATATCCCAGAAGTAATGATGACCCGTGGACTGATCACACTTAACAGAAGAAAAAGGTTGATATATATATATATATATATATATATATATATATATATACACAATGAAAAATAGTCAGTCATATTGTAAGCATAGAGTGCATTGTTTTGCAGTTATCTTTTAAAGCTAGTCAAAATTATGTGGCAGGGTTATCCTTGATAAATTTCCGCATGCTTTTTCAGTTATGAGAATCAGAAAAAAGTCACAATTTTCAGAACTAAATTGCACGAAAAGGAAGCAAAATAAAGTGAAATTACATTGCAAAGTTATTTTACTACACATAAAAAGCAATTTTATATTAAAATCTCAAGGTATTTACTGTTCATTTAAAGGAATATGAAACCAAATATTTTCTTTTGTGAATCAGACCGTAAAAAAAAAAAAAAAAAAAGAAAAATGTACTATTATCAAATTTGCTTTGTTCCCCATGATATTCTCTGTTGAAGAGAAACCTAGGTAGACATCTAGCGCACTACATGGCAGGAAATCGTGCTGCCATATAGTGATCTTGCAAATGGATAGCATTTTTGCAAAACTGCTGCCATATAGTGCTCCAGAATAAGCCGGCTCCTAAGCATACATCCCTGCTTTTCAACAAAAGATACCAAGATTACAAAGAAAAATTGATAATAGAAGTAAAAAAAAAAAAAAAAAAGTTTAAAATTGCATGCTGTATCTGAATTATTAAAGAAAACATTTTTGGTTTCATATCCCTTTAAACAAAAGCTGTACTCCATTAAATACAAAATCCTAATATCAAGCCGTCAACGCCGGATGGATGAAGATAGAAGATGCCGTCTGGATGAAGACTTCTCCAGCTTGGATGAAGATGGAAGAGGCCGAACAGATGAAGACTTCTTGCCACATGGATGAGGACTTCGCCGGCTGGATGAAGATGGAAGAGGCCGCCTGGATGAAGACTTCTTGCCGGCTGGATGGATCCTTCAAGCGGGACTTCTATAACTGTAAGTGGATCGTCGGGGGTTAGTGTTAGGTTTATTTAAGGTTTTTTTTGGTGGGTTTTATTTTTAAATTAGGGTCTGGGCATGTAAAAGAGCTAAATGCCCTTTTAAGGGCAATGCCTATACAAATGCTCTTTTCAGGGCAATGGGGAGCTTAGGTTATTTTAGATAGGGTTTTCATTTTGGGGGGTTGGTTGGTCGGGTGGTGGGTTTTACTGTTGGGTGGTGTTTGTATTTTTCTTTACAGGTAAAAAAGCCGATTTCTTTAGGGCAATGCCCCACAAAAGGCCTTTTTAAGGGCCATTGGTAGTTTAATTGTAGGCTAGGGTTTTTTATTCGTAATTTAGTGTTTTTTATTTTTTGTAACTTAGCGTTTTATAGTATATTTGAATAATTTTAGTAGGGTTAGGTTTTTTCAATATGTAATTTGGTTAATTTAATTGCTAGTTTAATTTAATTGTAGTATAATAGTTAGGGTAGGTTAATTAATAGTTTATTTTAATTCTACAGGTAAGTTTAAATTTATTTTAAGATAGGGATGTTGTAATTTTAATTTAGAGTTAGCGGGTTGTTAGGTTTAGGGGTTAATAGCTTAATTTAGTTTATGGCGATGTGGGGGGGCTGATATTTTAGGGGTTAATAGGTTTAGTTAGTGGTAGTGATGTGGGAGGCCAGGGGTCTAGGGTTTAATAAGTTTATTTAGTGGCGGTGGGGTACGGGAGCGGCGGGATAGGGGTTAATAACTTTATTTAGGTTGCGGCGATGTCGGGGAGCGGCGGAATAGGGGTTAATAACATTATGTAGGTGTCGGCAATGTTGGGGCGGCAGATTAGGGGTGTTTGTAAAGGTAACTTGTTTTCAACCACGGAAATCAATGGGATATCTGGCAGCATCGAACATAATCTTTCGGTGCTTTCAGACTCCTATTGATTTCTATGGCATCCACGGCCTCCAGGGTGGCGGATTTAAAACCAGGTACGCTGGGCCAGAATAGCCGTGAGCGTACCTATTAGAAATTTGATAACTTTGAAAAAGTGTCAGATAGAGCCGAATGTGTATTCAGAACATCTGTAATGACGTAAGCATTGATCTGCGTCGGATTGAGACCGGCGGATCATATGTTACGTCACAAATTTCAACTATTGCTGGTCTGTAGGCTTTGATAACTAGGTCGGATCAAGCTCGCAATAATTACGCTGCAGAATTCCGGCGTATTTGCAATTGACGGATTGATACATATCCCCCATGGTCTTGTCAAAAATAAACTTTCATGATTCAGATAGATCATGCAATTTTAAGCAACTTTCTAATTTACTCCTATAATCAATTTTACTTCGTTCTCTTGGTATCTTTATTTAACAAAGCTGGAAAACATAATTTATGCTTACCTGATAAATTTATTTCTCTTGTAGTGTATCCAGTCCACGGATCATCCATTACTTGTGGGATATTCTCCTTCCCAACAGGAAGTTGCAAGAGGATCACCCACAGCAGAGCTGCTATATAGCTCCTCCCCTCACTGCCATATCCAGTCATTCGACCGAAACAAGACGAGAAAGGAGAAACCATAGGGTGCAGTGGTGACTGTAGTTTAATTAAAATTTAGACCTGCCTTAAAAAGGACAGGGTGGGCCGTGGACTGGATACACTACAAGAGAAATAAATTTATCAGGTAAGCATAAATTATGTTTTCTCTTGTTAAGTGTATCCAGTCCACGGATCATCCATTACTTGTGGGATACCAATACCAAAGCTAAAGTACACGGATGATGGGAGGGACAAGGCAGGAACTTAAATGGAAGGAACCACTGCCTGTAGAACCTTTCCCCTAAAAACAGCCTCTGAAGAAGCAAAAGTGTCAAATTTATAAAATTTTGAAAAGGTGTGAAGTGAAGACCAAGTCGCAGCCTTGCAAATATGTTCAACAGAGGCCTCATTTTTAAAGGCCCAGGTGGAAGCCACAGCTCTAGTAGAATGAGCTGTAATCCTTTCAGGGGGCTGCTGTCCAGCAGTCTCATAGGCTAAGCGTATTATGCTCCGAAGCCAAAAGGAGAGAGAGGTTGCCGAAGCTTTTTGACCTCTCCTCTGTCCAGAGTAAACGACAAACAGGGCAGATGTTTGACGAAAATCTTTAGTAGCCTGTAAGTAAAACTTCAAGGCACGGACTACGTCCAGATTATGCAAAAGACGTTCCTTCTTTGAAGAAGGATTAGAACACAATGATGGAACAACAATCTCTTGATTGATATTCCTGTTAGAAACCACCTTAGGTAAAAACCCAGGTTTGGTACGCAGAACTACCTTGTCTGAATGAAAAATCAGATAAGGAGAATCACAATGTAAGGCAGATAACTCAGAGACTCTTCGAGCCGAGGAAATAGCCATTAAAAACAGAACTTTCCAAGATAAAAGTTTAATATCAATGGAATGAAGGGGTTCAAACGGAACTCCCTGAAGAACTTTAAGAACCAAGTTTAAGCTCCACGGGGGAGCAACAGTTTTAAACACAGGCTTAATCCTAACCAAAGCCTGACAAAATGCCTGGACGTCTGGAACTTCTGCCTGACGCTTGTGCAAAAGAATAGACAGAGCAGAGATCTGTCTTTTTAAAGAACTAGCTGATAAGCCTTTGTCCAAACCCTCTTGGAGAAAGGACAATATCCTAGGAATCCTAACCTTACTCCATGAATAACTCTTGGATTCACACCAATAGATATTTACGCCATATCTTATGGTAGATTTTCCTGGTGACAGGCTTCCGAGCCTGTATTAAGATATCAATGACTGACTCAGAGAAGCCACGCCTTGATAGGATCAAGCGTTCAATCTCCATGCAGTCAGTCTCAGAGAAAGTAGATTTGGATGATTGAAAGGACCTTGTATTAGAAGTTCCTGCCTCAGAGGCAGAGTCCATGGTGGAAGAGATGACATGTCCACTAGGTCTGCATACCAGGTCCTGCGTGGCCACGCAGGCTCTATCAGAATCACTGATGCTCTCTCCTGTTTGATTTTGGCAATCAGTCGAGGGAGCAGAGGAAACGGTGGAAACACATAGGCCAGGTTGAAGAACCAAGGAGCTGCTAGAGCATCTATCAGCGTTGCTCCCGGGTCCCTGGACCTGGATCCGTAACAAGGAAGCTTGGCATTCTGGCGAGACGCCATGAGATCCAGTTCTGGTTTGCCCCAACGATGGACCAGTTGAGCAAACACCTCCGGATGGAGTTCCCACTCCCCCGGATGAAAAGTCTGACGACGTAGAAAATCCGCCTCCCAGTTCTCTACGCCTGGGATGTGGATCGCTGACCGGTGGCAAGAGTGAGACTCTGCCCAGCGAATTATCTTTGAGACTTCTAACATCGCTAGGGAACTCCTGGTTCCCCCTTGATGGTTGATGTAAGCCACAGTCGTGATGTTGTCCGACTGAAATCTGATGAACCTCAGTGTTGCTAACTGAGGCCAAGCTAGAAGAGAATTGAATATTGCTCTTAACTCCAGAATATTTATTGGGAGGAGTTTCTCCTCCTGAGTCCACGATCCCTGAGCCTTCAGGGAGTTCCAGACTGCACCCCAACCTAGAAGGCTGGCATCTGTTGTTACAATCGTCCAATCTGGCCTGCGAAAGGTCACACCCTTGGACAGATGGACCCGAGAAAGCCACCAGAGAAGAGAATCTCTGGTCTCTTGATCCAGATTTAGTAGAGGGGACAAATCTGAGTAATCCCCATTCCACTGACTTAGCATGCATAATTGCAGCGGTCTGAGATGCAGGCGCGCAAATGGCACTATGTCCATTGCCGCTACTATTAAGCCGATTACTTCCATGCACTGAGCCACTGACGGGCGTGGAATGGAATGAAGGACACGGCAAGCATTTAGAAGTTTTGATAACCTGGACTCCATCAGGTAAATTTTCATCTCTACAGAATCTATAAGAGTCCGTAGGAAGGAGACTCTTGTGAGTGGTGATAGAGAACTCTTTTCCATGTTCACTTTCCACCCATGCGACCTCAGAAATGCCAGAACTATCTCTGTATGAGACTTGGCAATTTGAAAGCTTGACGCCTGTATCAGGATGTCGTCTAGATACGGAGCCACCGCTATGCCTCGCGGTCTTAGAACCGCCAGAAGTGAGCCCAGAACCTTTGTAAAAATTCTCGGGGCAGTGGCCAACCCGAAGGGAAGAGCTACAAATTGGTAATGCCTGTCTAGAAAGGCAAACCTTAGGAACCGATGATGATCTTTGTGAATCGGTATGTGAAGGTAGGCATCCTTTAAGTCCACTGTGGTCATGTACTGACCCTTTTGGATCATGGGTAGGATGGTCCAAATAGTTTCCATTTTGAATGATGGAACTCTGAGGAATTTGTTTAAGATCTTTAGATCCAAGATTGGTCTGAAGGTTCCCTCTTTCTTGGGAACCACAAACAGATTTGAATAAAATCCCTGTCCTTGTTCCGTCCGCGGAACTGGATGGATCACTCCCATTACTAGGAGGTCTTGCACACAGCTAAGGAATGCCTCTTTCTTTATCTGGTTTGATGATAACCTTGAAAGATGAAATCTCCCTTGTGGAGGAGAAGCTTTGAAGTCCAGAAGATATCCCTGAGATATGATCTCCAACGCCCAGGGATCCTGAACATCTCTTGCCCACGCCTGGGCGAAGAGAGAAAGTCTGCCCCCCACTAGATCCGTTTCCGGATAGGGGGCCGTTTCTTCATGCTGTCTTGGGGGCAGCAGCAGGCTTCCTGGCCTGCTTGCCCTTGTTCCAGGACTGGTTAGGTTTCCAGGCCTGTATGGAATGAGCAACAGTTCCCTCTTGTTTTGAAGCGGAGGAAGTTGATGCTGCTCCTGCCTTGAAATTTCGAAAGGCACGAAAATTAGACTGTTTGGCCTTTGATTTGGCCCTGTCCTGAGGAAGGGTATGACCCTTGCCTCCAGTAATGTCAGCAATAATTTCCTTCAAGCCAGGCCCGAATAAGGTCTGCCCCTTGAAAGGAATGTTGAGTAATTTAGACTTTGAAGTCACGTCAGCTGACCAGGATTTAAGCCATAGTGCCCTACGCGCCTGGATGGCAAATCCGGAATTCTTAGCCGTTAGTTTAGTCAAATGAACAATGGCATCAGAAACAAATGAGTTAGCTAGCTTAAGCGTTCTAAGCTTGTCAATAATTTCATTCAAGCCAGCCATGTGGAAAAAACTAGGCCCCAATAAGTTTTATCACCAAACATATGTAAAAAACGATTAAACATGCCAGCAAACGTTTTAAAATACACTTTTATAAGAGTATGTATCTCTATTAATAAGCCTGATACCAGTCGCTATCACTGCATTTACGGCTTTACTTACATTACTTCGGTATCAGCAGCATTTTCTAGCAAATTCCATCCCTAGAAAAATATTTTAACTGCACATACCTTATTGCAGGAAAACCGGCACGCTATTCCCCCTCTGAAGTTACCTCACTCCTCAGAATATGTGAGAACAGCAAAGGATCTTAGTTACTTCTGCTAAGATCATAGAAAATGCAGGCAGATTCTTCTTCTAAATACTGCCTGAGATAAACAGTACACTCCGGTACCATTTAAAAATAACAAACTTTTGATTGAAGAAATAAACTAAGTATAAAACACCACAGTCTTCTTACGACCTCCATCTTAGTTGAGAGTTGCAAGAGAATGACTGGATATGGCAGTGAGGGGAGGAGCTATATAGCAGCTTTGCTGTGGGTGATCCTCTTGCAACTTCCTGTTGGGAAGGAGAATATCCCACAAGTAATGGATGATCCGTGGACTGGATACACTTAACAAGAGAAAACAAAATTTATGCTTACCTGATAAATTCCTTTCTCCTGTAGTGTGGTCAGTCCACGGGTCATCATTACTTCTGGGATATTAACTCCTCCCCAACAGGAAGTGCAAGAGGATCACCCAGCAGAGCTGCTATATAGCTCCTCCCCTCTACGTCACACCCAGTCATTCGACCGAGAACCAACGAGAAAGGAGAAGCCAAAGGGTGCAGTGGTGACTGGAGTATAATTTAAAAATTTAGACCTGCCATAAAAACAGGGCGGGCCGTGGGCAGACCACACAAAAGGAGAAAAGAAATTATTAGGTAAGCATAAATTTTGTTTTCTCCTGTTAAGTGTGGTCAGTCCACGGGTCATCATTACTTCTGGGATACCAATACCAAAGCTAAAGTACACGGATGACGGGAGGGACAGGCAGGCTCTTTATACGGAAGGAACCACTGCCTGAAGAACCTTTCTCCCAAAAACAGCCTCCGAAGAAGCAAAAGTGTCAAATTTGTAAAATTTGGAAAAAGTATGAAGAGAAGACCAAGTTGCAGCCTTGCAAATCTGTTCAACAGAGGCCTCATTCTTAAAGGCCCAAGTGGAAGCCACAGCTCTAGTAGAATGAGCTGTAATCCTTTCAGGAGGCTGCTGTCCAGCAGTCTCATAGGCTAAACGTATAATGCTACGAAGCCAAAAAGAGAGAGAGGTAGCCGAAGCTTTTTGACCTCTCCTCTGACCAGAATAAACGACAAACAGGGAAGACGTTTGTCGAAAATCCTTAGTTGCCTGTAGATAAAATTTCAGGGCACGGACTACATCTAGATTGTGTAGAAGACGTTCCTTCTTCGAAGAAGGATTAGGACACAAAGATAGAACAACAATCTCTTGATTGATATTCCTGTTAGTGACCACCTTAGGTAAGAACCCAGGTTTAGTACGCAGAACTACCTTGTCTGAATGAAAAATCAGATAAGGAGAATCACAATGTAAGGCAGATAACTCAGAGACTCTTCGAGCCGAGGAAATAGCCATTAAAAACAGAACTTTCCAAGATAACAGCTTGATATCAATGGAATGAAGGGGTTCAAACGGAACACCCTGTAAAACATTAAGAACTAAGTTCAAACTCCATGGCGGAGCAACAGTTTTAAACACAGGCTTGATCCTAGCCAAAGCCTGACAAAAAGCTTGAACGTCCGGAACCTCTGACAGACGTTTGTGTAAAAGAATGGACAGAGCTGAAATCTGTCCCTTTAAGGAACTAGCGGATAAACCCTTTTCTAAACCTTCTTGTAGAAAAGACAATATCCTAGGAATCCTAACCTTACTCCATGAGTAACTCTTGGATTCGCACCAATATAAGCATTTACGCCATATTTTATGGTAAATCTTCCTGGTAACAGGCTTCCTAGCCTGTATTAAGGTATCAATTACTGACTCAGAAAAACCACGTTTTGATAAAATCAAGCGTTCAATTTCCAAGCAGTCAGCTTCAGAGAAATTAGATTTTGATGTTTGAAGGGACCCTGGATCAGAAGGTCCTGTCTCAGAGGCAGAGACCAAGGTGGACAGGATGACATGTCCACTAGATCTGCATACCAAGTCCTGCGTGGCCACGCAGGCGCTATTAGAATCACCGATGCTCTCTCCTGTTTGATTCTGGCAATCAATCGAGGAAGCATCGGGAAGGGTGGAAACACATAAGCCATCCCGAAGGTCCAAGGTACTGTCAAAGCATCTATCAGAACCGCTCCCGGATCCCTGGATCTGGACCCGTAACAAGGAAGCTTGGCGTTCTGTCGAGACGCCATGAGATCTATCTCTGGTTTGCCCCAACGTCGAAGTATTTGGGCAAAGACCTCCGGATGAAGTTCCCACTCCCCCGGATGAAAAGTCTGACGACTTAGGAAATCCGCCTCCCAGTTCTCCACTCCCGGGATGTGGATTGCCGACAGGTGGCAAGAGTGAGACTCTGCCCAGCGAATTATCTTTGATACTTCCATCATTGCTAGGGAGCTTCTTGTCCCTCCTTGATGGTTGATGTAAGCTACAGTCGTGATGTTGTCCGACTGAAACCTGATGAACCCCCGAGTTGTTAACTGGGGCCAAGCCAGAAGGGCATTGAGAACTGCTCTCAATTCCAGAATGTTTATTGGCAGGAGACTCTCCTCCTGAGTCCATGGTCCCTGAGCCTTCAGAGAATTCCAGACAGCGCCCCAACCTAGTAGGCTGGCGTCTGTTGTTACAATTGTCCAATCTGGCCTGCTGAATGGCATCCCCCTGGACAGATGTGGCCGAGAAAGCCACCATAGAAGAGAATTTCTGGTCTCTTGATCCAGATTCAGAGTAGGGGACAAGTCTGAGTAATCCCCATTCCACTGACTTAGCATGCACAATTGCAGCGGTCTGAGATGTAGGCGTGCAAAGGGTACTATGTCCATTGCCGCTACCATTAAGCCGATTACCTCCATGCATTGAGCCACTGACGGGTGTTGAATGGAATGAAGGACACGGCATGCATTTTGAAGCTTTGTTAACCTGTCTTCTGTCAGGTAGATCTTCATTTCTACAGAATCTATAAGAGTCCCCAAGAAGGGAACTCTTGTGAGTGGAAAGAGAGAACTCTTCTTTTCGTTCACCTTCCATCCATGCGACCTTAGAAATGCCAGTACTAACTCTGTATGAGACTTGGCAGTTTGAAAGCTTAAAGCTTGTATCAGAATGTCGTCTAGGTACGGAGCAACCGAAATTCCTCGCGGTCTTAGTACCGCCAGAAGAGCACCCAGAACCTTTGTGAAGATTCTTGGAGCCGTAGCCAATCCGAATGGAAGAGCTACAAACTGGTAATGCCTGTCTAGGAAGGCAAACCTTAGATACCGGTAATGATCCTTGTGAATCGGTATGTGAAGGTAAGCATCCTTTAAATCCACTGTGGTCATGTACTGACCCTTTTGGATCATGGGTAGGATTGTCCGAATAGTTTCCATTTTGAACGATGGAACTCTTAGGAATTTGTTTAGGATCTTTAAATCCAAGATTGGCCTGAAAGTTCCCTCTTTTTTGGGAACCACAAACAGATTTGAGTAAAACCCCTGTCCGTGTTCCGACCGCGGAACCGGATGGATCACTCCCATTAGTAAAAGATCTTGTACACAGCGTAGAAAAGCCTCTTTCTTTATTTGGTTTGTTGACAACCTTGACAGATGAAATCTCCCTTTTGGGGGAGAGGATTTGAAGTCCAGAAGATATCCCTGAGATATGATCTCTAACGCCCAGGGATCCTAGACATCTCTTGCCCAAGCCTGGGCGAAGAGACAAAGTCTGCCCCCCACTAGATCCGTTCCCGGATCGGGGGCCCTCAATTCATGCTGTCTTAGGGGCAGCAGCAGGTTTCCTGGCCTGCTTGCCCTTGTTCCAGGACTGGTTAGGTCTCCAGCCTTGTCTGTAGCGAGCAACAGCTCCTTCCTGTTTTGGTGCAGAGGAAGTTGATGCTGCTCCTGCCTTGAAATTACGAAAGGAACGAAAATTAGACTGTCTAGCCTTAGGTTTGGCTCTGTCTTGAGGCAGGGCATGGCCTTTACCTCCTGTAATGTCAGCGATAATCTCTTTCAACCCGGGCCCGAATAAGGTCTGCCCTTTGAAAGGTATGTTAAGTAATTTAGATTTAGAAGTAACGTCAGCTGACCAGGATTTTAGCCACAGTGCTCTGCGTGCCTGAATGGCGAATCCGGAATTCTTAGCCGTAAGTTTAGTTAAATGTACTACGGCATCCGAAATAAATGAATTAGCTAGCTTAAGTGTCTTAAGCTTGTTTGAAATCTCATCTATAGTTATTGAGTCAAGAGTCTCTTCCAGGGACTCGGACCAAAAAGCGGCCGCGGCCGTGACAGACGCAATACATGCAAGGGGTTGCAATATAAAACCTTGTTGAACAAACATTTTCTTAAGGTAACCCTCTAATTTTTTATCCATTGGATCTGAAAAGGCACAGCTATCCTCCACTGGGATAGTGGTACGCTTAGCCAGAGTAGAAACCGCTCCCTCCACCTTAGGGACCGTCTGCCATAAGTCCCGTGTGGTGGTGTCTATTGGAAACATTTTTCTAAACACAGGAGGGGGGGGAAAGGGTACACCGGGCCTATCCCACTCCTTAGTAATTATCTCTGTAAGCCTCTTAGGTATAGGAAATACGTCAGTACTCGCCGGTACCGCATAGTATCTATCCAGCCTACATAATTTCTCTGGGATTGCAACGGTGTTACAATCATTCAGAGCTGCTAATACCTCCCCTAACAGTACACGGAGGTTTTCGAGTTTAAACTTAAAATTAGAAATGTCTGAATCCATTCTATTGGGATCAGAACCGTCGCCTGCCGATTGAAGCTCTCCGTCCTCATGTTCAGCATACAGTGACGCAGTATCAGACATGGCCCTATTATCAACAGCGCACTCTGTTCTCACCCCAGAGTGATCACGCTTACCTCTAAGTTCTGGTAATTTAGCCAAAACTTCAGTCATAACATTAGCCATATCCTGTAATGTGATTTGTAATGGCCACCCTGATGTACTCGGCGCTACAATATCACGCACCTCCCGAGCGGGAGATGCAGGTACTGACACGTGAGGCGAGTTAGTCGGCATAACTCTCCCCTCGTTGTTTGGTGAATGATGTTCAATTTGTACAGATTGACTTTTATTTAAAGTAGCATCAATGCAATTAGTACATAAATTTCTATTGGGCTCCACTTTGGCTTTAGCACATATAGCACAGAGATATTCCTCTGAGTCAGACATGTTTAACACACTAGCAATTAAACTAGCAACTTGGAAATACTTTTCAAAGCAATTTACAAATAATATGAAAACGTACTGTGCCTTTAAGAAGCACAGAAAAAAAGTTATGACAGGTGAGAAATAATAAACTTGAGAAACTATAACATCCAATTCTTTCTGGTAAAAACACAATTTTAGCAAAGGATTGCCCCCATTAGCAATGGATAACTAACCCTGAATAGCAGAAAAAAAGTACAGAAAATAAACGTTTTTTATCACAGTCAGTCACAATCTCACAGCTCTGCTGTGAGTGATTACCTCCCTCAAATTAACTTTTGAAGACCCCTGAGCTCTGTAGAGACGAACCGGATCATGCAGGGAAGACAAGAGACTTCTGACTGAATTTTCTGATGCGTAGCAAAAGCGCCAAAATAGGCCCCTCCCCCTCACACACAACAGTGAGGGAGATCAGTAAACTGTCTTAAATTAAATAAAACGACTGCCAAGTGGAAAAAAACAGTGCCCAAAACAATTTTTCACCCAGTACCTCAGAAAATTAAACGATTTAACATGCCAGCAAAAACGTTTAACATCAAATAAATGAAATGTCATTAGAAAGCCTGTTGCTAGTCACTGCAAATTAGGCTAAAGTCTTATGCATACAGTATTATCCCAGTGAAGTGCCATTCCCCAGAATACTGAAGTGTAAATATACATACATGACAGCCTGATACCAGTTGCTACTACTGCATTTAAGGCTGAGCTTACATTATATCGGTATGGCAGAATTTTCTCAGTCAATTCCATTGTCAGAAAATAATATGCTGCTACATACCTCTTTGCAGGTTAACCTGCCCGCTGTCCCCTGATCTGAAGTTTACCTCACTCCTCAGATGGCCGAGAACAGCAATATGATCTTAACTACGCCGGCTAAAATCATACAAAAAACTCAGGTAGATTCTTCTTCAAATTCTACCAGAGAAGGAACAACACACTCCGGTGCTGTTATAAAATAACAAACTTTTGATTGAAGGTATAAAACTAAGTATAATCACCACAGTCCTCTCACACATCCTATCTATTAGTTGGGTGCAAGAGAATGACTGGGTGTGACGTAGAGGGGAGGAGCTATATAGCAGCTCTGCTGGGTGATCCTCTTGCACTTCCTGTTGGGGAGGAGTTAATATCCCAGAAGTAATGATGACCCGTGGACTGACCACACTTAACAGGAGAAAGTAAGTTTATTTTTTTTGCCCATTTTTGGTTCAGGCCCTGGGTAGCGCTTGCTGATTGGATGGCTACATTTAGACACCAATCAGAAAGCACTTACCAGGTGATGAACCAAAAATGGTCCGACTTCTAAGCTTACATTTTAGCTTTTTAATATAAAAATACCAAGAGAACACAGACAATTTGATAATAGGAGTAAATTAGAATGTTGCTTAAAATTGCATGTTCTCTCTGCATCATGAAAGTTTAATTTTTGACTATACTATCCCTTTAATAGATTGTAATGTAAGATGTGACGGCAAACCCTTATTTCAGTTGCTGGTTAGCAAAGTTAAATGCCTTCCTAGTTACAGATGTAGATGCCTTGAAAAACGATAAAAAAGAAAACACAAAAGTATAATTGCTGAAAAAATGCAGTGTTTAGAGCTATAAATAACAATTTGTAAAGCATTTAGACTTAATAAACCTTTCTTCGGTGTGGTACTGACAGAGGATTTTCAGCTTGAGGAGCATACAAAAATAAAATGTAATGAGAAACAGAAAACGCATGGAGTTAAATGAAGCTTTTAGAGGAAAGCACAGATCTATATATGTGTTCCCCAGAGGGTAATTTCCTGCTGCACAAACCATTCACCAAATCATGTTCTTCCTTGTGAGCTACAGGCTACAGAAAAATTATACCCAAATGAATGCATTTCTGTGCCATTCTCAGACACTTCTGGGCATTCAGTGTAATCTCTCTTAAAGCATCTGCAGGGTAAGTCTTTTGTAATTGCAGCTTTCCTGTAGGAAACCTTTTATGCCAGACACGTACAGTTTGCCCATATCACGTTATCCGTTTCTTTCTCAGGACCTCACATTCCTTTTTAGCTGCAGCACATGTGATTATAGAAATGTGGGGAATGCAGCATGGTTCTGCCTTGATGGACTAGCTAACAAGGGTATATGCAGCCTGGTAAAGTAACTGCTGCACACTTGTACACCCGGTCTTGTTTTTGTTTCAGTTCCAGAGGCTCTAAAGTGAAATCCTTAATACAGTCACAATGCACAGAAAAGGAAGTGATAATCAGAAATATTGCAATTTAATCTCCACATTTGACTTGCAAAACAATCTCATTGTATTGGGAAAGAAGAACACTTGCATTGTGGCTGGTGGTTGAAGTGATGGTCAGTGCATGTTAAAAGGGACAGTCTACTCCAGAATTTCTATTGTTTAAAAAGATAGCTAATCCCTTTATTATCCATTCCCCAATTATGCTTAATTAACACAATTATATTAATATACTTTTTACCTCTGTGATTACCCTGTATCTAAGCTTCTGCAGACTGCCCCCTTATTTCAGTTCTTTTGACAGACATGCATTTTAGCCGATCCGTGCCCTCTCATTTGTAACTCCATGGGAGTGAGCACAATGTTATCTATATGGCACACAAAATAGCAATGTCTAGATGTGAAAACTTGAACTGAGAAAAGAGGCATCCTTATGAGCCTACCTAGGTTTAGCTTTCAGCAAAGAATATACCAAGAGAACAAAGCAAATTTGATGATAAAAGTAAATTGGAAAGTTGTTTAAAATTGCATGCCCTATCTGAATCATAAACGTTTAATTTTGACCAGACTGTCCCTTTAAGAAACAACTGAAGGGATGTTACACACATTTGTTTAGCTTAAAGGAACACTAAACCCAAAAAAATTCTTTCATGATTAAAGTAGAGAATACAATTTTAAACATCATTCCAATTTACTTCTATTATCTAATTTGTTTCATGTTTTAGATATCTTTTGTTTAAGAAATAGAAATGCACATGGGAGAGCCAATCACACAAGGCATCTATGTGCAGCTACCAATCAGCAGCTTCTGAGCCTATCTAGATATGCTTTTCAGCAAAGGATATCAAGAGAATGAAGCATCATAGATAATTGAAGTAAATTAGAAAGTTGTTTAAAATTGCATGCTCTTTCTAAATCATGAGAGAGAAAAATTGGGTTTCATGAGAGCATTTAAAATGTTTTACATTATTTTGAGAAAGTGTTCTTATACTGAATAAGCCCAGTGTTTCTTATTACACTACAGCGAATTAAACTTTTCATAACTGATACATTATTTCCTTTACTGCAGTGTCTGTACCCTTCTCCTTCCCTTTAAATGTACCTTTTTATGCAAAACATTTAGCAAATTCAATCAACTAAATTTAAACAAGTTTTTTTTACAGCAATGCCCCTTTAAAAGGGATATGAAACCCAAACTTTTTATTTTGTGATTCATAAAGATCTCGCAATTATAAACAACTTTCTAATTTACTTCTATTATACATTTTTATTTCTTCTCTTGGTATCTTTTGATAAAAAGTAGGGACATAAGCTCATGAGACGGCCCAATTCTGGAGCACTATATGGCAGCAGTTTTGCAAGAGCACTAGATGGCAGCTCAATTTCCTGCTATGTAGTGCTCCATTTGTCTACCTAGGTATCTCTTCAACAAAGAATACCATGGGAACAAAGCAAATTGTAAACTTTTAAAAATGGTATGTTCTATCTGAATCACAAAAGAACATTTTTTTGGGTTTCATATCCCTTTAAAGTAAAAAAACATCTGCATACAAAATGTTTATCTTTTTTTTTAGTCAAGTAGTCGAGCATGGACAGTTCCAAAATATGAGATAAATAAAAAAACACTAGATGGAACCTTTAAGATAAAAAACTCTATAAACCAAACAATATATTGTGTTCATTTCTCAATGGTTGTTATTTAATCTCCAACATCAAATATGTGAAGCTGCACTGTCCCCAGAGTCACAGGCAGTTAACCCCAGACAGGTCTGGGTGCAAGGCCCATAGGGAAAATTACAAAACAAATTAATACAACACACAGAGAAAGTCCAGGACTCACTTACAAGCTCTCAGCTAAGATTAAAAGCAAAAATGGAAGAGTTAGTTACCGCATCTGGCCAAATGGAATAAGCCCAGTGAGTGCTGGACTTTCTCTGTGTGCTGTATTAATTTGTTTTGTTTATATATATATATATATATATATATATATATATATATATATATATATATATATATATATATATATATATATATATATATATATATATATATATATATATATGTCACTTTACCCCTAGAAAAAAAAAACACAGAGAACTAGAATGGTACAACATTGTGTATCAATAGGGTTAATTGGAGTAGAGAGGGATGGGGGAGATGAGTAGTGGATCACAGTTTGTTCTGTCTTTGCTTTATCTCCATGCCTCATGCTTGCCTAGTTTAGTTTACAATTCAAAATCACATGATTTTACTCTATACTTATTTAAAAGGGAATAGTAGATATTTTATTTCAAATCTGACCCATCAGCAATTATTATAAATTATCATCAGAGAGATATATTTTTTTCTAGAATTAGTCTATTTTTAAACATTAGTTAAAAATAGTACAGTGCAATACCACAAAAGGAAAGTAATACATGTATTAATTAGGAAGGATATGTAGTAAGGGCAAAAAGCATCTAAAACCTTTAATCAAATCATTTCACTCACAGAAGTTCTTTGACACAAATGCTTTTAAACTGCTTTGAATAGAACACTTTACACCTTTGTCTCAGCAAAACATAGATAATGTACCTGAGAAAGAAGGTCATCTCTATTTTGTACAAAACTTTACCTTTTATCAGCAATAGTACTAGGTAGCAGACCATTTGTG
This sequence comes from Bombina bombina, assembly GCF_027579735.1. Classification (NCBI taxonomy): domain Eukaryota; kingdom Metazoa; phylum Chordata; class Amphibia; order Anura; family Bombinatoridae; genus Bombina; species Bombina bombina. Next base: position 626,520,919 of record NC_069499.1, on the reverse strand, counting down.
GCTATTTAACATAGCTGCCTCATTCACAAACTGGTATGCAGGTGAAGTGTGCATTGTACAAAGCTTAAAACATAAAAATCGACCTGCTCATCTGCTCATTTCCTCCCTCTAAACCAGTGCTTTCCAAACTGTGTGTCGTGACACACTAGTGTGTCGGCAGCAGTGTATAGGTGTGTCCCTGCTTCAGCACAAATTGCTTTTTAATTTAAAATTCTTTTTAAATGTTTTTTTGGTTTCCGACTTTCCGCCTTCCTGCTACGCATAACAAGTAGTTGACTGCACGTGTAGTCTCCTCAATCGGCTCGTGACTGCATGTGTAGTCAGTGAGTGGTATAGCAGTGTATTTGCAGCGCGGGCAGTAGTCAGTCGGACTCGCAGAGCTCTGAGGGCAGCAACTTAAACGCTGAGCAGAAGTCAAAGTGTTGGAGGGGGGGTTACAGCTAGCTCCCAGTAGTGCATTGCTGCTTCTGCTCTTGATATATGGATAGGAAGTGGAAGCTTAAAAATGCTTGATGATGTAATCTGAGTGTCTTTATCTAATATTCCACTAAATATTCAGAAACTGTTCATCCCATAAACCTCATACAGCCCATTAAAATAGTACGTAGCTATTGGGGTTACTAAACTTTTTTAAAACACATTTTTGTAAATACATTTCATTATTATATAATTTATGTATGTGTCCGTATCTCTTAAAACAAGTTAGTTTAACCTCCTGTTTGCTAGTACAACTGAATTACTGTGTCGCAAAATGATGTAGGTCTAAAAAGTGTGTCACCAACATGAAAAGTTTGGAAAGCTCTGCTCTAAACCAAGGCACTACAAACAGTACATACCCCCTTTACACCTAAAACAGATGTATGGCTCACAGTTAACTCATTCTACATTATTAAAGAGACACAAAACCCAATTTTATTTTCTTTCATGATTCAGATAGAGCATGCAATATTAAGCAACTTTCTAATTTACTCCTATTATAAAAAATGTTTTAATTCGCTTGCTATCTTTATTTGAAAAAGCAGGAATGTAAGCATAGGAGCCGGCCCATTTTTGGTTCACCTGGGTAGAGCGTGCTGATTGATTGCTAAATGTAGGCACCAACAACAAGCGCTACCCAGGTGCTGAACCAAAAATGGGCCAGCTCCTATGCTTACACTCCTGCTTTTTCGAATAAAGATACTAAGAGAAAGAAGAAAGATTGGTAATAGGAGTAAATTAGAAAGTTGCTTAATATTGCATGCTCTGTCTGAATCATGAAAGAAAAAAAAATGTGGATTTTGTGTCCCTTTAACAACCAATAGCATTTATATTGTTCACAAAGTACAGATTCAAATGTAAAATATAATCAGATTATCTTGTGATATGAAAAATATAATTTGCAAATACAACCTTTAACTTTATATAAAAATATGTTAAAGGAACAAGTTTCCCATATTCTATATCACTTGAAAGAGATGCAGCATATGTGTATAAAGCCGACTAGAAAATATCACCTATCTCCATGTAAAAAAGAAATATATTAATTGAAAATTAAATGTTTACATTGTAGACGAACATTTAAAATCTAATTTGGATTATCCCAGGTTTAGCAAAGGAGTTTGCAACTATCACATTTATTTCCCTCGTCAGTTTATGAAAATATCATGAGATTATAGTGAAGTTCCAGAAAAACACAGTAAATCTCAGTTACTTTGGTGAGATGATCTTAGTTATAAAGAAAAACCCAGGTATGCATCATAAAAAAAAATGTCAAAGCTGCATCAAGGATAAATGAGAATCTATGCTAAGTAGCATGTTAAATGTTAAAGGGACAGTTTAGTCAAAATTAAAGGACCCGTCAACAGAGTAGATTTGCATAATCAACAAATGCAAGATAACAAGACAATGCAATAGCACTTAGTCTGAACTTCAAATGAGTAGTAGATTTTTTTCCTGACAATTTTAAGTTATGTCTTTTCCACTCCCCCTGTACCATGTGACAGCCATCAGCCAATCACAAATGCATACACGTACCATGTGACAGCCATCAGCCATTCACAAATACATACACACTTATTCTTGCACATGCTCAGTAGGAGCTGGTGACTCAAAAAGTATAAATATAAAAAGAATGTGCACATTTAGATAATGGAATTAAATTGGAAAGTTGTTTAAAATGGCATGCTCTATCTGAATCATGAAAGTTTAATTTTGATTAAGTGTCCCTTTAAACTTCATGAATAAGATAAGGCATGCCATTTTGAACAACTTCCCATTTTACTTATATCATCAAATTTGCTTTGTAGTCTCATATTTTACTGCATTTTGACAGCGCTAGTTCATGTGTGCCATATAGATAACATTGTGCTCACTCCCACAGAGTTATTTATGAGTCAGCACTAATTGGCTAATATGCAAGTCTGTCAAAAGAACTGAGATAAGGAGCAGTCTGCAGAGGCTTAGATACAAGGTAATCACAGAAGAAAAAAACATAATTTATGCTTACCTGATAAATTCCTTTCTTCTGTTGTGTGATCAGTCCACGGGTCATCATTACTTCTGGGATATTATCTGCTCCCCTACAGGAAGTGCAAGAGGATTCACCCAGCAGAGTTGCTATATAGCTCCTCCCCTCTACGTCACCTCCAGTCATTCGACCAAAGACCAACGAGAAAGGAGAAACCAAGGGTGTAGTGGTGACTGAATTATAATTTAAAAAATATGCACCTGCCTTAAAAACAGGGCGGGCCGTGGACTGATCACACAACAGAAGAAAGGAATTTATCAGGTAAGCATAAATTATGTTTTCTTCTGTTATGTGTGATCAGTCCACGGGTCATCATTACTTCTGGGATACCAATACCAAAGCAAAAGTACACGGATGACGGGAGGGATAGGCAGGCTCATTATACAGAAGGAACCACTGCCTGAAGAACCTTTCTCCCAAAAATAGCCTCCGAAGAAGCAAAAGTGTCAAATTTGGAAAATTTGGAAAAAGTATGAAGCGAAGACCAAGTTGCAGCCTTGCAAATCTGTTCAACAGAGGCCTCATTCTTAAAGGCCCAAGTGGAAGCCACAGCTCTAGTGGAATGAGCTGTAATTCTTTCAGGAGGCTGCTGTCCAGCAGTCTCATAGGCTAAACGTATTAAGCTACGAAGCCAAAAAGAGAGAGAGGTAGCAGAAGCTTTTTGACCTCTCCTCTGTCCAGAATAAACAACAAACAGGGAAGAAGTTTGGCGAAAATCTTTAGTTGCCTGCAAGTAGAACTTGAGGGCACGAACTACATCCAGATTGTGTAGAAGACGTTCCTTCTTTGAAGAAGGATTTGGACACAAGGATGGAACAACAATCTCTTGATTGATATTCCTGTTAGTGACTACCTTAGGTAAGAACCCAGGTTTAGTACGCAGAACTACCTTGTCTGAGTGAAAGATCAGATAAGGAGAATCACAATGTAGGGCTGATAACTCAGAGACTCTTCGAGCCGAGGAAATAGCCATTAAAAATAGAACTTTCCAAGATAACAATTTTATATCAATGGAATGAAGGGGTTCAAACGGAACACCCTGTAAAACGTTAAGAACTAAGTTTAAACTCCATGGCGGAGCAACAGTTTTAAACACAGGCTTGATCCTAGTTAAAGCCTGACAAAAGGCTTGGATGTCTGAATTTTCTGACAGACGCCTGTGAAACAAGATGGACAGAGCTGAAATCTGTCCCTTTAATGAGCTAGCCGATAAACCCTTTTCTAAACCTTCTTGTAGAAAAGACAATATCCTAGGAATCCTAACCTTACTCCAGGAGTAATCTTTGGATTCACACCAGTATAGGTATTTACGCCATATTTTATGGTAAATCTTTCTGGTAACAGGCTTCCTAGCCTGTATCAGGGTATCAATAACCGACTCAGAAAAACATAATTTATACTTACCTGATAAATTCCTTTCTTCTGTTGTGTGATCAGTCCACGGGTCATCATTACTTCTGGGATATTATCTGCTCCCCTACAGGAAGTGCAAGAGGATTCACCCAGCAGAGTTGCTATATAGCTCCTCCCCTCTACGTCACCTCCAGTCATTCGACCAAAGACCAACGAGAAAGGAGAAGCCAAGGGTGTAGTGGTGACTGAATTATAATTTAAAAAATATTTACCTGCCTTAAAAAACAGGGCGGGCCGTGGACTGATCACACAACAGAAGAAAGGAATTTATCAGGTAAGTATAAATTATGTTTTCTTCTGTTATGTGTGATCAGTCCACGGGTCATCATTACTTCTGGGATACCAATACCAAAGCAAAAGTACACGGATGACGGGAGGGATAGGCAGGCTCATTATACAGAAGGAACCACTGCCTGAAGAACCTTTCTCCCAAAAATCGCCTCCGAAGAAGCAAAAGTGTCAAATTTGTAAAATTTGGAAAAAGTATGAAGCGAAGACCAAGTTGCAGCCTTGCAAATCTGTTCAACAGAGGCCTCATTCTTAAAGGCCCAAGTGGAAGCCACAGCTCTAGTGGAATGAGCTGAAATTCTTTCAGGAGGCTGCTGTCCAGCAGTCTCATAGGCTAAACGTATTATGCTACGAAGCCAAAAAGAGAGAGAGGTAGCAGAAGCTTTTTGACCTCTCCTCTGCCCAGAATAAACGACAAACAGGGAAGAAGTTTGGCGAAAATCTTTAGTTGCCTGCAAGTAGAACTTGAGGGCACGAACTACATCCAGATTGTGTAGAAGACGTTCCTTCTTAGAAGAAGGATTTGGACACAAGGATGGAACAACAATCTCTTGATTGATATTCCTGTTAGAGACAACCTTAGGTAAGAAACCAGGTTTAGTACGCAGAACTACCTTGTCTGAGTGAAAGATCAGATAAGGAGAATCACAATGTAGGGCTGATAACTCAGAGACTCTTCGAGCCGAGGAAATAGCCATTAAAAATAGAACTTTCCAAGATAACAATTTTATATCAATGGAATGAAGGGGTTCAAACGGAACACCCTGTAAAACGTTAAGAACTAAGTTTAAACTCCATGGCGGAGCAACAGCTTTAAACACAGGCTTGATCCTAGCTAAAGCCTGACAAAAGGCCTGGATGTCTGAATTTTCTGACAGACGCCTGTGTAACAAGATGGACAGAGCTGAGATCTGTCCCTTTAATGAGCTAGCCGATAAACCCTTTTCTAAACCTTCTTGTAGAAAAGACAATATCCTAGGAATCCTAACCTTACTCCAGGAGTAATCTTTGGATTCACACCAGTATAGGTATTTACGCCATATTTTATGGTAAATCTTTCTGGTAACAGGCTTCCTAGCCTGTATCAGGGTATCAATAACCGACTCAGAAAAACCACGTTTTGATAAAATCAAGCGTTCAATTTCCAAGCAGTCAGCTTCAGAGAAGCTAGACTTTGATGTTTGAATGGACCCTGAATCAGAAGGTCCTGTCTTAGAGGTAGAGACCAAGGCGGACAGGATGACATGTCCACTAGATCTGCATACCAAGTCCTGCGCGGCCATGCAGGCGCTATTAGAATCACTGATGCTGTCTCCTGTTTGATCTTGGCAATCAATCGAGGAAGCAGCGGGAAGGGTGGAAACACATAAGCCATCCTGAAGTTCCAAGGTGCTGTCAAAGCATCTATCAGAACCGCTCCCGGATCCCTGGATCTGGATCCGTAGCGAGGAAGTTTGGCGTTCTGGCGAGACGCCATGAGATCTATCTCTGGTTTGCCCCAACGTCGAAGTATTTGGGCAAAGACCTCCGGATGAAGTTCCCACTCCCCCGGATGAAGAGTCTGACGACTCAAGAAATCCGCCTCCCAGTTCTCCACTCCCGGGATGTGGATTGCTGACAGGTGGCAAGAGTGAGACTCTGCCCAGCGAATTATCTTTGATACTTCTATCATTGCTAGGGAGCTTCTTGTCCCTCCCTGATGGTTGATGTAAGCCACAATCGTGATGTTGTCCGACTGAAACCTGATGAACCCCCGAGTCTTTAACTGGGGCCAAGCTAGAAGGGCATTGAGAACTGCTCTCAATTCCAGAATGTTTATTGGCAGGAGACTTTCCTCCTGACTCCATAGTCCCTGAGCCTTCAGAGAATTCCAGACAGCGCCCCAACCTAGAAGGCTGGCGTCTGTTGTTACAATTGTCCAGTCCGGCCTGCTGAACGGCATCCCCCTGGACAGATGTGGCCGAGAAAGCCACCATAGAAGAGAGTTTCTGGTCTCTTGATCCAGATTCAGAGTGGGGGACAAATCTGAGTAATCCCCATTCCACTGACTCAGCATGCACAATTGCAGCGGTCTGAGATGTAGGCGTGCAAAGGGAACTATGTCCATTGCTGCTACCATTAAGCCGATCACCTCCATGCATTGAGCTACTGACGGGAGTTGAATGGAATGAAGGACACGGCATGCATTTAGAAGCTTTGTTAATCTGTCTTCTGTCAGATAAATCTTCATTTCTACAGAATCTATAAGAGTCCCCAAGAATGGAACTCTTGTGAGAGGCAAGAGAGAACTCTTCTTTTCGTTCACTTTCCATCCATGCGACCTTAGAAATGCCAGAACTAACTCTGTATGAGACTTGGCAGTTTGAAAGCTTGAAGCTTGTATCAGAATGTCGTCTAGGTACGGAGCTACCGAAATTCCTCGCGGTCTCAGAACCGCTAGAAGGGCACCCAGAACCTTTGTGAAGATTCTTGGAGCCGTAGCCAATCCGAATGGAAGGGCTACAAACTGGTAATGCCTGTCTAAGAAGGCAAACCTTAGATACCGGTAATGATCTTTGTGAATCGGTATGTGAAGGTAAGCATCCTTTAAATCCACTGTGGTCATGTACTGACCCTTTTGGATCATGGGTAAGATTGTCCGAATAGTTTCCATTTTGAACGATGGAACTCTTAGGAATTTGTTTAGGATCTTTAAATCCAAGATTGGCCTGAAAGTTCCCTCTTTTTTGGGAACCACAAACAGGTTTGAGTAAAACCCTTGTCCTTGTTCCGACCGCGGAACCGGATGGATCACTCCCATTAATAATAGATCTTGTACACAGCGTAGAAACGCGTCTTTCTTTATTTGGTTTGTTGACAACCTTGACAGATGAAATCTCCCTCTTGGGGGAGATAATTTGAAGTCTAGAAGGTATCCCTGAGATATGATCTCTAGCGCCCAGGGATCCTGGACATCTCTTGCCCAAGCCTGGGCGAAGAGAGAGAGTCTGCCCCCCACTAGATCCGGTCCCGGATCGGGGGCCCTCGGTTCATGCTGTCTTAGGGGCAGCAGCAGGTTTTCTGGCCTGCTTGCCCTTATTCCAGGACTGGTTAGGTTTCCAGCCTTGTCTGTAACGAGCAACAGCTCCTTCCTGTTTTGGTGCAGTGGAAGTTGATGCTGCACCTGCTTTGAAATTCCGAAAGGGACGAAAATTAGACTGTCTAGCCTTAGCTTTGGCTTTGTCTTGAGGCAGAGCGTGGCCCTTACCTCCTGTAATGTCAGCGATAATCTCTTTCAAACCGGGCCCAAATAAAGTTTGCCCCTTGAAAGGTATATTAAGTAATTTGGACTTAGAAGTTACATCAGCCGACCAGGATTTTAGCCACAGCGCCCTACGTGCCTGAATGGCGAATCCTGAATTCTTAGCCGTAAGTTTGGTTAAATGTACTACGGCCTCCGAAATGAATGAATTAGCTAGTTTAAGGACTCTAAGCCTGTCCGTAATGTCGTCCAGCGTAGCGGAACTAAGGTTCTCTTCCAGAGACTCAATCCAAAATGCTGCCGCAGCCGTAATCGGCGCGATGCATGCAAGGGGTTGCAATATAAAACCTTGTTGAACAAACATTTTCTTAAGGTAACCCTCTAATTTTTTATCCATAGGATCTGAAAAAGCACAGCTATCCTCCACCGGGATAGTGGTGCGCTTAGCTAAAGTAGAAACTGCTCCCTCCACCTTAGGGACCGTTTGCCATAAGTCCCGTGTGGTGGCGTCTATTGGAAACATCTTCCTAAATATTGGAGGGGGTGAGAACGGCACACCGGGTCTATCCCACTCCTTAGTAACAATTTCAGTTAATCTCTTAGGTATAGGAAAAACGTCAGTACTCGCCGGTACCGCAAAGTATTTATCCAACCTACACATTTTCTCTGGTATTGCAACAGTGTTACAATCGTTAAGAGCCGCTAAGACCTCCCCTAGTAATACACGGAGGTTTTCCAATTTAAATTTAAAATTTGAAATATCTGAATCCAATCTGCTTGGATCAGAACCGTCACCTACAGAATGAAGCTCTCCGTCCTCATGCTCTGCAAGCTGTGACGCAGTATCAGACATGGCCCTAGAATTATCAGCGCACTCTGTTCTCACCCCAGAGTGATCACGCTTGCCTCTTAGTTCTGGTAATTTAGCCAAAACTTCAGTCATAACAGTAGCCATATCTTGTAATGTTATCTGTAATGGCTGCCCAGATGTACTAGGCGCCATAATATCACGCACCTCCCGGGCGGGAGACGCAGGTACTGACACGTGAGGCGAGTTAGACGGCATAACTCTCCCCTCGCTGTTTGGTGAAATTTGTTCAATTTGTACAGATTGGCTTTTATTTAAAGTAGCATCAATACAGTTAGTACATAAATTTCTATTGGGCTCCACCTTGGCATTGGAACAAATGACACAGGTATCTTCCTCTGAATCAGACATGTTTAACACACTAGCAATAAACATGCAACTTGGTTACAATCTTAGTTAACAAAAACGTACTGTGCCTCAAAGAAGCACTAAACGATTAAATGACAGTTGAAATAATGAACTGAAAAACAGTTATAGCATCACTCTTTAAAAACAACACAACTTGTTAGCAAAGGTTTGTTCCCATTAGTAAAGTAACACTAATTAAATTTTAAACATAAAAATCATAGAGCAACGTTTTAAAACACAGTCACTACATAAGTCTCACAGCTCTGCTGAGAGAAACTACCTCCCTTCAAAGAAGTTTGAAGACCCCTGAGTTCTGTTAGAGATGAACCGGATCATGCAGAAAATACAAGAGTAACTGACTGGAAATTTTTGATGCGTAGCAAAGAGCGCCAAAAACGGCCCCTCCCCCTCACACACAGCAGTGAGAGAGAAACGAAACTGTCATAATCAAAACAAGTAAACTGCCAAGTGGAAAAATAATGCCCAAATATTTATTCACTCAGTACCTCAGAAATGCAAACGATTCTACATTCCAGCAAAAACGTTTAACATGAATTAAATACCTATTAAAAGGTTTAATGTATTTTTACAGAGTAATTCCGGTGAAATACCATCCCCAGAATACTGAAGTGTAGAGTATACATACATGTCATTATAACGGTATGGCAGGATTTTCTCATCAATTCCATTCAGAAAATAAAAACTGCTACATACCTCAATGCAGATTCAACTGCCCGCTGTCCCCTGATCTGAAGCTTTTACCTCCCTCAGATGGCCGAGAAACAGCAATATGATCTTAACTACTCCGGTTAAAATCATAAGAAAAACTCTGGTAGATTCTTCTTCAAACTCTGCCAGAGAAGTAATAACACGCTCCGGTGCTATTGTAAAATAACAAACTTTTGATTGAAGTTATAAAAACTAAGTATAATCACCATAGTCCTCTCACACCTCCTATCTAGTCTTTGGGTGCAAGAGAATGACTGGAGGTGACGTAGAGGGGAGGAGCTATATAGCAACTCTGCTGGGTGAATCCTCTTGCACTTCCTGTAGGGGAGCAGATAATATCCCAGAAGTAATGATGACCCGTGGACTGATCACACATAACAGAAGAAAACCACGTTTTGATAAAATCAAGCGTTCAATTTCCAAGCAGTCAGCTTCAGAGAAGTTAGACTTTGATGTTTGAATGGACCCTGAATCAGAAGGTCCTGTCTTAGAGGTAGAGACCAAGGCGGACAGGATGACATGTCCACTAGATCTGCATACCAAGTCCTGCGCGGCCATGCAGGCGCTATTAGAATCACTGATGCTTTCTCCTGTTTGATTTTGGCAATCAATCGAGGAAGCAGCGGGAAGGGTGGAAACACATAAGCCATCCTGAAGTTCCAAGGTGCTGTCAAAGCATCTATCAGAACCGCTCCCGGATCCCTGGATCTGGATCCGTAGCGAGGAAGTTTGGCGTTCTGGCGAGACGCCATGAGATCTATCTCTGGTTTGCCCCAACGTTGAAGTATTTGGGCAAAGACCTCCGGATGAAGTTCCCACTCCCCCGGATGAAGAGTCTGGCGACTCAAGAAATCCGCCTCCCAGTTCTCCACTCCCGGGATGTGGATTGCTGACAGATGGCAAGAGTGAGACTCTGCCCAGCGAATTATCTTTGATACTTCTATCATTGCTAGGGAGCTTCTTGTCCCTCCTTGATGGTTGATGTAAGCTACAGTCGTGATGTTGTCCGACTGAAACCTGATGAACCCCCGAGTCTTTAACTGGGGCCAAGCTAGAAGGGCATTGAGAACTGCTCTCAATTCCAGAATGTTTATTGGCAGGAGACTTTCCTCCTGACTCCATTGTCCCTGAGCCTTCAGAGAATTCCAGACAGCGCCCCAACCTAGAAGGCTGGCGTCTGTTGTTACAATTGTCCAGTCCGGCCTGCTGAACGGTATCCCACTGGACAGATGTGGCCGAGAAAGCCACCATAGAAGAGAGTTTCTGGTCTCTTGATCCAGATTCAGAGTGGGGGACAAATCTGAGTAATCCCCATTCCACTGACTCAGCATGCACAATTGCAGCGGTCTGAGATGTAGGCGTGCAAAGGGAACTATGTCCATTGCTGCTACCATTAAGCCGATCACCTCCATGCATTGGGCTACTGACGGGAGTTGAATGGAATGAAGGACACGGCATGCATTTAGAAGCTTTGTTAATCTGTCTTCTGTCAGATAAATCTTCATTTCTACAGAATCTATAAGAGTCCCCAAGAATGGAACTCTTGTGAGAGGAAAGAGAGAACTCTTCTTTTCGTTCACTTTCCATCCGTGCGACCTTAGAAATGCCAGAACTAACTCTGTATGAGACTTGGCAGTTTGAAAGCTTGAAGCTTGTATCAGAATGTCGTCTAGGTACGGAGCTACCGAAATTCCTCGCGGTCTTAGTACCGCCAGAAGGGCACCCAGAACCTTTGTAAAGATTCTTGGAGCCGTAGCCAATCCGAATGGAAGGGCTACAAACTGGTAATGCCTGTTTAAGAAGGCAAACCTTAGATACCGGTAATGATCTTTGTGAATCGGTATGTGAAGGTAAGCATCCTTTAAATCCACTGTGGTCATGTACTGACCCTCTTGGATCATGGGTAAGATTGTCCGAATAGTTTCCATTTTGAACGATGGAACTCTTAGGAATTTGTTTAGGATCTTTAAATCCAAGATTGGCCTGAAAGTTCCCTCTTTTTTGGGAACCACAAACAGGTTTGAGTAAAACCCTTGTCCTTGTTCCGACCGCGGAACCGGATGGATCACTCCCATTAATAATAGATCTTGTACACAGCGTAGAAACGCGTCTTTCTTTATTTGGTTTGTTGACAACCTTGACAGATGAAATCTCCCTCTTGGGGGAGAGGATTTGAAGTCTAGAAGGTATCCCTGAGATATGATCTCTAGCGCCCAGGGATCCTGGACATCTCTTGCCCAAGCCTGGGCGAAGAGAGAGAGTCTGCCCCCCACTAGATCCGGTCCCGGATCGGGGGCCCTCGGTTCATGCTGTCTTTGGGACAGCAGCAGGTTTACTGGCCTGCTTGCCCTTGTTCCAGGACTGATTAGGCTTCCAGCCTTGTCTGTAACGAGCAACAGCTCCTCCCTGTTTTGGTGCAGTGGAAGTTGGCGCTGCTCCTGCTTTGAAATTCCGAAAGGGACGAAAATTAGACTGTCTAGCCTTAGCTTTGGCTTTGTCTTGAGGTAGAGCGTGGCCCTTACCTCCTGTAATGTCAGCAATAATTTCTTTCAAACCGGGCCCAAATAAAGTTTGCCCCTTGAAAGGTATACTAAGTAATTTGGACTTAGAAGTTACATCAGCCGACCAGGATTTTAGCCACAGCGCTCTGCGTGCCTGAATGGCGAATCCTGAATTCTTAGCCGTAAGTTTGGTTAAATGTACTACGGCCTCCGAAATGAATGAATTAGCTAGTTTAAGGACTCTAAGCCTGTCCGTAATGTCGTCCAGCGTAGCTGAACTAAGGTTCTCTTCCAGAGACTCAATCCAAAATGCTGCCGCAGCCGTGATCGGCGCGATGCATGCAAGGGGTTGTAATATAAAACCTTGTTGAATAAACATTTTCTTAAGGTAACCCTCTAATTTTTTATCCATAGGATCTGAAAAAGCACAGCTATCCTCCACCGGGATAGTGGTACGCTTAGCTAAAGTAGAAACTGCTCCCTCCACCTTAGGGACCGTTTGCCATAAGTCCCGTGTGGTGGCGTCTATTGGAAACATCTTTCTAAATATTGGAGGGGGTGAGAACGGCACACCGGGTCTATCCCACTCCTTAGTAACAATTTCAGTTAATCTCTTAGGTATAGGAAAAACGTCAGTACTCGCCGGTACCGCAAAGTATTTATCCAACCTACACATTTTCTCTGGTATTGCAACAGCGTTACAATCGTTGAGAGCTGCTAAGACCTCCCCTAGTAATACACGGAGGTTTTCCAATTTAAATTTAAAATTTGAAATATCTGAATCCAATCTGTTTGGATCAGAACCGTCACCTACAGAATGAAGCTCTCCGTCCTCATGCTCTGCAAGCTGTGACGCAGTATCAGACATGGCCCTAGAATTATCAGCGCACTCTGTTCTCACCCCAGAGTGATCACGCTTGCCTCTTAGTTCTGGTAATTTAGCCAAAACTTCAGTCATAACAGTAGCCATATCTTGTAATGTTATCTGTAATGGCTGCCCAGATGTACTAGGCGCCATAATATCACGCACCTCCCGGGCGGGAGATGCAGGTACTGACACGTGAGGCGAGTTAGTCGGCATAACTCTCCCCTCGCTGTTTGGTGAAATTTGTTCAATTTGTACAGATTGGCTTTTATTTAAGGTAGCATCAATACAGTTAGTACATAAATTTCTATTGGGCTCCACCTTGGCATTGGAACAAATGACACAGGTATCTTCCTCTGAATCAGACATGTTTAACACACTAGCAATAAACATGCAACTCGGTTACAATTTTATTTAATAAAAACGTACTGTGCCTCAAGAAGCACTAAACGATTAAATGACAGTTGAAATAATGAACTGAAAAACAGTTATAGCATCACTCTTAACAAACAACACAACTTTTTAGCAAAGGTTTGTTCCCATTAGTAAAATAACACTAATTAAATTTTAAACAACGTTTTAAAACACAGTCACTATATAAGTCTCACAGCTCTGCTGAGAGAATCTACCTCCCTTCAAAGAAGTTTGAAGACCCCTGAGTTCTGTTAGAGATGAACCGGATCATGCAGAAAAACTGACTGGAAATTTTTGATGCGTAGCAAAGAGCGCCAAAAACGGCCCCTCCCTCTCACACACAGCAGTGAGAGAGAAACGAAACTGTCATAATTAACACAAGCACAAGTGGAAAATAATGCCCAAATACTTATTCACTCAGTACCTCATTAATGCAAACGATTCTACATTCCAGCAAAAACGTTTAACATGAAAAATACCTAATAAAAGGTTTAATGTACTTTTACAGAGTAATTCCGGTGAAATACCATCCCCAGAATACTAAAGTGTAGAGTATACATACATGTTCATTATAACGGTATGGCAGGATTTTTTCATCAATTCCATTCAGAAAATAACAACTGCGACATACCTCAATGCAGATTCAACTGCCCGCTGTCCCCTGATCTGAAGCTTTTACCTCCCTCAGATGGCCGAGAAACAGCAATATGATCTTAACTACTCCGGTTAAAATCATAAGAAAAACTCTGGTAGATTCTTCTTCAAACTCTGCCAGAGAGGTAATAACACGCTCCGGTGCTATTGTAAAATAACAAACTTTTGATTGAAGTTCTAAAAACTAAGTATAATCACCATAGTCCTCTCACACCTCCTATCTAGTCTTTGGGTGCAAGAGAATGACTGGAGGTGACGTAGAGGGGAGGAGCTATATAGCAACTCTGCTGGGTGAATCCTCTTGCACTTCCTGTAGGGGAGCAGATAATATCCCAGAAGTAATGATGACCCGTGGACTGATCACACATAACAGAAGAAAAGTGTATTAATATAAGTGTTGGTTATGCAAAACTGGAGAAAGTAATACATGAATTATCTATCTTTTTAAACAATAAAATGTTTTCAAGTAGATTGTTCCTTTAACTTGCAACTGTATCGGCAGTTAGTCATGTGCAAGTAACCTACATTTCTTCTCCTGTGCAATGTCATGTGACATGGTCGGCATAGTCACATTGACACCAGCTGCAGTGCAAATTATTATTTTAGCCAGACTAACCTAGCAGAATTTTTTTTTTTCAAATGCAGGTTTATTGCAAAAGTTCTTCTATTTATATTTGAATTAGACTTCTGTGCATTTAAAAATAGTTATTAGGTCAATCTAAAGGGGTAAAAACAACTAAGAAAGAATAGCCAAGGAAGGAATCTAGATTTAAAGGGGCATTAAAGTAAAAAATTAAAAACTTTCATTATCCAGATAGAGAACTCAATAATAAATAAAAAAATCTTCCCATTTTGTTTTCTTCCTATTCTTAGTTGAACAGCATACCTAGGTAGGTTGTGGAGCATGCACATGGCTTAAGCACCATATACACAGACTGAGCACTTTATAAACAAGCAAAAGATAAAGAATCTGATAATATTTGTAAAAAGTAACTTGTATCATCCACCCTTGTTGTTAATCGCTTGGTTTCAGTGGAGCAGCAGGTAACTCAAAACTTCCTGGTTTTGTTGCCGCATTTCCGAAGGACACCATACTTATGTTCAACTTTTATACCACAGGTTTGGTTCTGTAGACACCACTGTGGGTATATTTTGTTTTTAAAGGGTAACGGCAAGGTCAGTAATTTATGATTCACTTTTTCACTAACGATAATGGGTGCAATTAAAGGATATAAATATGTTCTATTAATACATCAAACCTGGGAAACCTCATTAAACAAATTACAGAATATTACCTTGGTGAAAATAGCATTTCTAGTTATGTGTGTGATCTGATGAGATGCTGTTTGGTGGCTTTACAGTTAAGACCCACATAACAGTTACTCAACCGCTGAAACAATATTGTTGTTCATTATACTGTTTTCTCTTTAATCCTCTGTCTATGACCAGTTAATATTGTTAACAATAAACATATAATTAGACTAAATGAGGTGCTTGTCTATTACTTACTTGCTGCACTTTTTCCTGTACTGCCGCTCAATACCATCCGGTCTGGAGGGGGAAAAAAAACAGTAAATCAATGATCACAGTTTCATCCTATACATCACAAGACTGGCATTGCAATAGCATGGATGGCCTCATCAGTCCCACATATGCAATCGCTAGGTCTCAAACTACAGAAAAGGTCTAACACACATTAAATGAAGAGCAACTATTTAAGTTATATTTTTGTTTTGTTTATTAAGTGACACTTCTACCGAGGGCTCTTGATAGTGCAGTTCTGTTTTTTAATAACACATTTCAGCTTTCTACATGTAGGACTTGTCTCCACTAAAATCTGTAAAAATGAAAAGGTAAACAAAAAACTATTTCTGTTTTCTTGTACCAGATGTAGAAAAAACACAGACAATGTCATACCATGTATTGTAAGTCAAGAGTTTATTGATATATAAAAAAGCACTTTAAATAAAATGAACATTAAAACACCATGTATCTGTACAATAATAAATAATGCCCAGTGTTCAATAGCCCATGCAGATCACATACAAACCTTATCTATAGCAATTCCTTATTCATTATACTTTTTAGGAAAAATAAATAAATAATGAGTTTTCTAGGTAAAGAACTTCCAGCTACTCCCCCACGTGCACCTGCAAAAGGCGTCAGTGTTTTGAGTGCAAGAGCAAAACAGAGGTGGCTGTGCACATCAGCAGAGCTAATTAAGGCTCAAGAGCACACATCACATGACTGAGGAAAACTTAAGGTATAACAAAACTGTAGGGGTGGTGGGGTGCGTTCATTTTCTAAACAGCTGTTTTTTTATGCCAGAAAGTAAATAAATACATCTTTTTTGCTCACCTGTTAAAGGGACAGTCTACCATAGAATTGTTATAGTTTTAAAATATAGATCATCCCTTTATTACCCATTCCCCAGTTTTGCATAACCAACACAGTTATATTAATATACTTTTTACCTCTTTGATTACCTTGTATCTAGGAACCTTCTCCCAGCCCCCTGATCACATGACTGTAACTGTTTATTATCTATTGTCTTAAATTTAGCATTGTATTGTGCTAGATCTTAAATAACCCCCTGTGCCTGAACACAGTATTATCTATATGGCCCACGTGCACTTTCTGTCTCTTTGTGTTGAAAAGAGATTTAAAAAGCCTGTGATAAGAGGCAGCCCTCAAAGGCTTAGAAATTAGCATATGAGCCTACCTATGTTTAGTTTAAACTAAGAATACCAAGAGAAAAAAAGCAAATTTGATGATAAAAGTAAATTGGAAAGTCAATTAAAATTAAAAGTCCTATCTGTATAATGAAAGTTTAATTTATACTTGACTGTCCCTTTAAGTGTGTTTTTTCTCTCAAAATATCTATATGAACTTTAATGCCCCTTTCATGGAAATTAATGTTTCTAGTTATATTTAGCATTGCTTTTTGATTTAGCCCATAATTTGAATTTAGAATGCCCCATCACAACTTCTTTTTCCCCCAAATTCTACAATGTGTAAATAATGATGCTTAGTTCGTACCTTCTGTATAATTTTTCTTTTTTTAAGTGCCTAATGATTTTAAGCCTAAAGTCTCCTGTTGATTTTGCCATCGTTAGAAGCAGAGAGAAAATTTACTCCAGCAATCAAGGCCAATCAGATGATAAACGAGTGACGAGATGCCATGCACTGCTACAGCAAAGCATGTTAATTATACCCCCTACTGAGACTAATAGGAATTAGCATACTGTTCATTCAAATGCAGACCTAGCACCGTGCAAAAAAATAAAAAAGCCACCAGGAAAGGGGAGGGCATCACCAATATAAGGAGAACAGAAAACGAGGCTATGAAAATTAGAAAACTAATGTAAATCATCTAGGACGAAAAAAGAAAAAAAAGGAACACACAAAATATTTAAGTTACAGAAATAGAAATTAAAATAGAAGTGTAAAAAAGAACAGAACAGACTTGTTTTGTCCCATGTACAACAAATCCAATGTATGTTGTTAATGAACACACAAGGCTTGATTTATGTATTTATTTTTATCAAATCTAGATTTCCTTTAGAAATAGTGGTAAAAATACAGAAGCTTTAATTCTATACAGCACACTCACGTTTTAGCTTGATTAAAGGGACAGTCTACTGTGGGGCGCCAGAGCTCTTAAGGGGAGGCGCAAGAACAGGAATGTTTTTTTTTTTTTTTTAAATTAATGTGCAAGTTTTTCGGTGGCAGTCTCTCCAGGAAACGGCGCAGAGACCTGAAGACTGAACGCCTTCCAAGCACAGTGAGGCTCAGTGACCAGCCGTAAGTACAAATGAAAGGACTCTGGCTTGCTGCATGTCTTCAGATGCGTGTGGATGAAGAGAAGCAGGGAGCGCGGGCTGTGAGTCGCACATACAGGGCAGCAAAACAAAGTAAGGGGACTGAATTCAGGTCCTTTTGCTTTATAGTGCTGAAAAAGCCTCTTAGCACAGAGGCAAAAGTTAGAGAAGGTTAAAAGTATAAAATGAACCCCATAATGCATGTATCGAGTACTATGCAAATTAATGCCTGTACATGTTGTGCCTGTATAAAAACTGCTTTTATTTGGAGATGTAATTGAGACAGGATTTTGCTCCATCTGTATTACAAAGTGCTATTTTTTAAGAAACATTATTTTGGGTGTGTGGCTGCCTATGGGGGCTTATTTTTCTATGCATGTGGCTGCCTATGGGGGCTTGTGTATGTGCTCATGTGGCTGCATATGGGGGCTTGTGTGTGTGCACATGTGGCTGCCTATGGGGGCTTGTGTGTGTGTGCGCGCATGTGGCTGCCTATGGAGGCTTGTGTGTGTGTGCGCGCATGTGGCTGCCTATGGGGGCTTGTGTGTGCGCATGTGGTTGCCTGTGGAGGCTTGTGTGTGTGCGCGCGCATGTGGCTACCTACGAGGGCTTCTGTGTGTGTGTGGGCATTTTATTTATTTTTTTGCTCCCCCCACCCTTTGAAAATGTTCTGCGGACACCAAAATTGTTATTGTTTGAAAAAGATATATAACAACTTTACTACCCATTCCACAAACAACATTATTATTATTATATTATATTAATATACTTTATAACATTTCAACCTCTAAATTTCTGCTTGTTTCTAAGCAACTTCAGACAGCCTCTTATCACGTTTTTTTATTAGCTTTTCACAACAAGACAAGGCTAGTTCATGTGGGCCATATAGATCAAATTGTGCTCTCTCTGTGGAGTTGTGGCTGACACTGCACTAATTGGGTAAAATGCAAGTCAATATATAATAAATAGCCATGTGATCAGGGGGCTGTCAGAAGGGACTTAGATACAAGGTAATCACAGAGGTAAAAAGTATATTAAAGGACCCGTAAATACAGTAGATTTGCATAATCAACAAATGCATGGATTAAAGGGACAGTCAAGTAAAAAAAAAAAAAACTTTCAGGATTTAAATAGGGCATGTAATTTTAAACAACTTTCCAATTTACTTTTATTACCAATTTTGCTTTGTTCTGTTGGTATTCTTAGTTGAAAGCTAAATCTAGGAGGTTCATATGCTAATTTCTTAGACCTTGAAGGCCACCTCTAATCTGAAAGCATTTTGACAGTTTTTCACCACTAGAGGGCGTTGGTTCATGTGTTTCATATAGCTAACATTGAGCTCAGGCACGTGAAGCTCCTAAGAGCAAGCACTGATTGGCTTAAAATGCAAGTCTGTCAAAAGAACTGAAATAAGGGGGCAGTTTGCAGAGCCATAGATACAAGGTAATCACAGAGGTAAAAAGTATATTATTATAACTATTAGTTATGCAAAATTGGGGAATGGGTAATAAAGGGATTATCTACCTTTTTAAACAACAAAAATTCTGGTGTTTACTGTCCCTTTAAAAGACAATGCAATAGCATTAAGTCTGAACTTCAAATCAATAGATTTTTTTTCTGACGAATTTCAGAGTTATGTCTATTTCCATCATGTGACAGCCATCAGCCAATCACAAATGCATATTGTGAATTCTTGCACATGCTCAGTAGGAGCTCGTGACTCAAAAAGTGCAAATATAAAAAGACTGTGCACAATTTGTTAATGGAAGAAAATTAAAAAGTTGTTTAAAAATGCATGATCTAGCTGAATCATTTAAGTTAGTTACATTTTGACAGAAGTGTCCCTTTAACATAACCATGTAGGCTGTGCAAAACTGTGGAATGAGTAATAAATAGATTATCTATCTTTTTAAACAAAAATTTTGGAGTTGACTGTGACTGTCCCTTTAATCATTTGAATAATTTGACAGCAAACCCTTGTTCACTAAATAGGATCCCATTTGATCAATTGTATCATAGAGAATAGATAAATTCAGCTAGATTACGAGTTGTGCGTTAGGCTGAAAAAGCAGAGTTAAGAGGTCCTAACGCTGCTTTTTTATGCCCACTGCTATTACGAGTCTTGAAGGTTTAGGGGCACCACACACTTTTTGGCCTTAGCGCAAAACGACTTACGTAAACTTCTAAAAGTCTTTTTTTTATGGGACTTCCATAGCGCCGGTATTACGAGTCTGTCCTGGGCGGCCAAAAAGTGAGCGGTACACCCTACCCTGTCAAGAGTCCTAACGCATTTAAAAGTCAGTAGTTATGAGTTTTATGGTACAACGCCGTAACATAAAACTCATAACTAAAGTGCTAAAAAAGTACACTAACACCCATAAACTACCTATTAACCCCTAATCTGCCGCCACCAACGTCGCCGCCACTATAATAAACATATTAAACCCTAAACCGCCGCACTTCCGCCTCGCAAACATTAGTTAAATATTATTAACCCCTAATCTGCCGTCCCTAACACCTACCTACATTTATTAACCCATAATCTGCCGCCCCCAATGTCGCCACCACTATATTAAAGTTACTAACCCCTAAACCTAACACCCACTAACTTAAATATAATTTAAATAAATCTAAATAAATATTCCTATTATTACCTAAATTATTCCTATTTAAAACTAAATACTTACCTGTAAAATAAACCCTAAGATAGCTACAATATAACTAATAGTTACATTGTAGCTAGCTTAGGATTTATTTTTATTTTACAGGCAAGTTTGTATTTATTTTAACTAGGTAGAATAGTTACTAAATAGTTATTAACTACCTAGCTAAAATAAATACAATTTTACCTGTAAAATAAAACCTAACCTAAGTTACACTAACATCTAACACTACACTATAATTAAATAAATTAACTACATTAAATACAATTACCTAAATTAAATTAGCTAAAGTACAAAAAACAAACAAACACTAAATTACTGAAAATAATTTTTAACTAATTACACCTAATCTAATAGCCCTATTAACCCCCCCCCCCCCCAAATAAAAAAAACCTTAGCCTAAACTAAACTACCAATAGCCCTTAAAAGGGCCTTTTGCAGGGCATTGCCCCAAAGTAATTAGCTCTTTTACCTGTAAAAAAAAAAAAAATACAAACAACCCCCCCAACAGTAAAACCCACCACCCACACAACCAACCCCCCGAATAAAATACTATCTAAAAAAAAAACAAAGCTCCCCATTGCCTTGAAAAGGGCATTGCCCTTAAAAGGGCAGTTAGTTCTTTTGCTGCCCAAACCCTAATCTAAAAAATAAAACCCACCCAATACACCCTTAAAAAAAAACCTAACACTAACCCCCTGAAGATCGACTTACCGGGAGACGTCTTCATCCAAGCCAGGCGAAGTGGTCCTCCAGACGGGCAGAAGTCTTCATCCAAGCCGGGCAGAAGTGGTCCTCCAGACGGGCAGAAGTCTTCATCCAGACGGCATCTTCTATCTTCATTCATCCGGCGTGGAGCGAGTCCATCGCAAGACATCCGACGCGGAGCATCCTCTTCATCCGACGACTAAAACAGAATGAAGGTACCTTTAAGTGATGCCATCCAAGATGGTGTCCCTTAGATTCCGATTGGCTGATAGAATTCTATCAGCCAATCGGAATTAAGGTAGAAAAAATCCTATTGGCTGATGCAATCAGCCAATAGGACTGAAGTTCAATCCTATTGGCTGATCCAATCAGCCAATAGGATTGAGCTTGCATTCTATTGGATGATTGGAACAGCCAATAGAATGCAAGCTCAATCCTATTGGCTGATTGGATCAGCCAATAGGATTGAACTTCAGTCCTATTGGCTGATTGCATCTTGGATGACGTCACTTAAAAGGTACCTTCATTCTGTTTTAGTCGTCGGATGAAGAGGATGCTCCGCGTCGGATGTCTTGAAGATGGACCCGCTCCGCGCCGGATGGATGAAGATAGAAGATGCCGTCTGGATGAAGACTTCTGCCCGTCTGGAGGACCACTTTGCCCGGCTTGGATGAAGACTTCTGCCCGTCTGCAGGACCACTTCGCCCGGCTTGGATGAAGACGTCTCCCGGCTTAGGTTTTTTTAGATAGTATTTTATTTGGGGGTTGGTTGTGTGGGTGGTGGGTTTTACTGTTGGGTGGGTTGTTTGTATTTTTTTTTAAATTATATTTAAGTTAGTGGGCGTTAGGTTTAGACTTAGGTTTAGGGGTTAATAACTTTAATATAGTGACAGCGACGTTGGGGCGGCAGATTAGGTGTTAATAAGTGTAGGTAGGTGGCGGCGACATTGGGGGCGGCAGATTAGGGGTTAATAAATATAATGTAGGTGGCGGCGATGTTGGGGCAGCAGATTAGGGGTTTATAAATATAATGTAGGTGGCGGCGGTGACCGGAGCAGCAGATTAGGGGTTAATAAGTGTAAGAGTAGGGGTGTGTAGACTCGGGGTTCAAGTTAGGGTGTTAGGTGTAGACATAACTTTTATATCCCATAGGAATCAATTGGGCTGCGTTAAGGAGTTTTACACTGCATTTTTGCAGGTGTTAGACTTTTTTTCAGCCGGCTCTCCCCGTTGATTCCTATGGGGAAATCGTGCATGAGCACGTTACACCAGCTCACCGCTGACTTAAAAAGTGCTGGTATTGGAGTGCGGTAATGAGCAAAATTTTGCTCAACGCTCACTTCTTGTCTTTTAATTAGATTAGATTAGATTAGATTCGTTTTATTGTCATTGTACAAAGTAGGAAAACAGAGACAACGAAATTATATTTGAAAATCTAACCAATCCTATACACAGATAGCACTATAATGGTAAGAACTAATAGATAGCAAAAAATTCAAGTGACTTGTGCAGAAAATTTCTATACCACTAACGTAAGATCAATGTAAGTGTAATAAAGTGCAAGTGCAAAAAAAAATCAGTTCCATACAAAAAAGTATATATATGTGTAAAAAAATTTAATAAAAAATTAGTCATCTTGCACACATGTGTACATTTGCATTATATATATGATGTGAATCATGAGTGTTTTATATGAATCATATGTGTATTTTATATTATATGTGTTATGTGAATATAAAGTGAGGTGAAAAAGAACCATTAACAGGACAATCAATAAATTAAATTAAAACCATTAATTTAGCACTTTCTTCAATATAATAAAAAGATCTAATCATCAGAAGGATAAAAAATTAAAAAGTTGAAAAAGGCTATGAGCATAAGAGAGATTTTTAAAAGTTATTATTTAGCAGAGTAATGGCTCTTGGGAAAAAACTATTCCGTAATCTAGCAGTTTTTCCTTTTAAGCTTCTATAACGTCTCCCAGATGGTAAAAGGGCAAATAGTCTGTTGCTAACATGGAAAGGATCATGAATAATTCAATAGGCCTTTAAAAGACTACGTCTGCTTTGAAGATCTTCAATGGTAGGTAACTGAGCACCTATGATATACTGGGCGGTTTTAACAACCCGTTGCACAGCTTTGCGATCAGAATTAGTACAGTTTCCATACCATACTGTAATACAGTTGGTGAGAATACTCTCAATAGTACAGCTATAAAAATTAATTAAAATCTGAGTAGATAAATTAACTTTTTTAATGACGGGTTTCTGAAAACTCTTAATACCAGTGCTGCATGTGAGTGGTGAGGGAAAACTGCTCGTTAGCACTGCACAGCCTCTAACACAAAACTCGTAAACTAGGTGATTATATTTTAACCCTTGTGGAAATGTATTAACCTCTTCTGTTCTACATGACTGCATATCACTAATTTAAAAAACATAAAATACCATATTTCTGTAATGCAAAACTGTTATTTCTTCTTGTAAGTAAAAAAAAACGTATCTCCATTTTCTTATAAAAACACATGCAAGTAAATAAGTGCAAAGATGAATTTCCACAGTTTCCACAGAAAGTAAAGTCAAGGCAGAGATAGAAAGATTACAAGCCTTTGAGACTTACCTGCGTAGATAAACTGCTTCCTCCTCCTCAGTGTTACAGAACTTGTGAGCGTGTTTAGCCGCATCAATGACTCTTGCTCTATCTCGCGGCCTCATGGGAAGTTTCTCTAGCTGGCAGTCTGGGGGGAAAAAAAGAACAGTGTAGAGGAACTTTAAGCTCATTACGTTAAAACTATGTCCTGGAGGGTAAAAACAAAGCTTTTTAAAACAAGGCTGAAAATATCATTTTGCATAGAAAAACAAATGGTTGTATTTGCAAACTCTCTGAAGACCAAAATTATTTCTTCTGGTTTATTAGAAGAAACAGCTCAGTAATTTCATAAAGCTCTTGAGAGAGCACTGTGTAAAAAAAATATTTACATTTCGAATTCATAATTTATTTTTGCATGAAACAGTTAATTTAACCCCTTCCCGCTGTTAGGATGTTTATCGCCATTAGGGCGGCATGGACAGTACTAGTCATTTGGCTGTCCTGAATCCATATCCGATTCCTAAATGGGATCAAGGGCTGGAGGGCGTGCCTAGTGTCATAGGAAATCCCCCCGACCCGATCCTATTATTGAAATCACGCAATCGCATAAACGATCGCGTGATTTCATTTTTTTATTTTTTGTTTACATTTGAACTTTGTTCCGATATAGACAAATAAGTCCCGGTAGGAAGGGGTTAAAGCGGTGTCTTTGGATTTTAAAGACAACAGGAAGTGGTTATCTGTGTACAACTGGTCCATAAAGACTAAGTTTATTCAATGGCTGATGCACAAAACTCCCACTGTGAAAACTGACACACAAGCATAAAAAAATGCTATTTTCCCCAATACAAGAATATCAATTTAACAAGACACAAAGCTCTACTACGTTTTAAAGGGATATAAAACACAATTTTTTTCTTTCATGATTTAGATAGAACATAACATTTTAAACTACTTTCTAATTTACTTCTGTTATCAAATTTTCTTTGTCTTCTTGTTATCCTTTGTTGAAAAGCAGAAATGTAAGCTCAAGAGTGTGCACGTGTCTGCAGCACTAAATAGCAGCAGTTTTGCAACAATGTAATACATTAGCAGGGGCACTAGATGGCAGCGCTATTTCCTGTCATGTAGTGCTTCAGGCATGTGCACGCTACCTACCTAGGTATCTCTTCAACATAGAAAATGAGAATGAAATACATTTGATAATAGAAGTAAATTGTAAACTTTTTAAAAATGGTATTCTCTATCTGAATCATGAAAGAAAAAAAAATTGAGTTTAATGTCCCTTTAAGATGCTCTCCTCAATATGCCTCTTCTACATCTCTATATGAAGAACACTCCCCCATACAAAAAGTATACGTTTCTAAAACCCTGTCACAGCTAGCCTTAGTCATATTCTAAGAACATAATCTAAACATGCTCACAAGGGTTTTCAATTGGCTTTTTTCTGGACTGATCGGAGACTGCAAAATCCTGCATTTATTATGTTAGCAAATAAATAGATTCAAATGTTTTTCAAAACAGTTATTTCATATATTGTAGTCAGGGGTCAAGTCGAATGGGAACTGAGTTCCTGCACTATTTTTGCAGGAGGAACTAAGTTCCCCCTGGAAAGAGAACAGAAACGCTTCAGTAAACACTGCTGCAGGGAGAGCTGGAGCACAGTCTGGCTAGCAGTTCTTGACAAATCTGTTTAAAATTTAGGGGCCAGTAAGTATACTTAGGAGTCAGAAAGAGGGATTTGTATATAGATATATGTAGAATAACCCAAAAAAAATTAGGAGCCAGCCAGAGGTAAAATTCTAGGAGCCAGTGGCTCCCAGGCTCCTGGGATTGTCGAGCCCTGGGTTAGTGGGATAGTGAGAGCCTTTAGTAATGGGCAGTAACACTTCCTTCAATACAGTAAATGCAAGCCTGTCAGCGGTCCTGCTGTGTGATCACCCGGCACTGTGTGGAACACATGGTGCTTACATTTCTGTGTGGCTTGCTCTGGGGTTATTTAGCTCTCCTCAGCAGAAACAGGACTATTGCACCTTAAGAGGGTGAGACTGATTGAGGAGGAGTCTCAGACCCAAAGGCAACCATTTAAGCGTTCATTGGTTTAATAATTAGTTTTAATTAACTAAAGTGTATAGATTATATGCATATAAATACAGTGTGTGTGTATATATATATATATATATATATATATATATATATATATATATATATATATATATATATATATATATATATATATATATATATATATATATATATATATACACACACACACACACACACACACAATATTAATTGTGAGTACCCACACTTTTTTTGTAGGACTTGACCCCTGATTGTAGTTTACCTGCTGATTTATATGACACGTTTTTGTTTTGTTTTTTAAATGTCCCTGTCCCTTTTTGTTTTGTTTTTTAAATGTCCCTGTCCCTTTAATTTACAGTGTATGTGTGTATTTAAATTGTATACATCAAACCTAATATGAAGAAATTAGACAAAAAGGGTTAAACTGAGCAAGAGGCTAGCTAAATTCTACACAACTTTTTATCTTGTGCAGCTTAGACAGCAGCAATATCAAGTAAATACCCAAACTTAAAAGGTAGGAGAGGAAAAAAACATTTAGCCGCTTTAATGTATTCAGCAAGTCTTCTGCGATAACGACAAATGCCTAAAGGCGATTCCTTGCAACCAATTTTTTTAAATAATTCCTACACTGCTGTAACTATCATGAAGTATGTTCTAGGCAGTAGCCTTTGCTGGTTTCTAATCCAATTTTTCCGTGTTCTGTTATTTATGAGGACAAGCTGCCCCCGCCCCCCCCCCCTTCCAAAACTGCTGTGGGCAATGTTTGAGACAAAGACTGTGAGGGAACCATGTAATGCACTTCATATCAAATTTTAAATTTAGTAGATATAAAAGTGATGCTTCTCAGCTGGTCACCCCTTTTTGATGAATCGCCTTTCATTTTTACTCCACATGCCATTTTTTCAGTTTCCTCTTCCTTATTTCTTGCTCAACTTGAATCTCTCCTAATCCTCATCCCTGTTCTCTCAAGCGTCACAACAATCCTAACTCCAGTACCTTGCATTTATTTACAAATCCTTCTTATCTCACTCCAGAACCCAACAGAGAAGATGTCTCATACAGTGTAGCAAGTCCCTGCAACAGCTGTTGAGAAGCTCTGCCTAGCAGCATACATGTGTACATAGCTCTGGGCCTGATAAGAGCTAATGAATAGAGTATGTGTTCTTTACAATGCCTAAGCTACACGCTAAAACACTTGCACTTGTAGAATTTCACAGACCCGGAGAAATGGTTGGTAAATCATACATAAAACACTCTGCCTTACATTCACTCCATCCTTTTCAGATTCCTGCATGTGTAGCAAAACGGATCTTAGCATTTTACTTACAGGTGTGTTATGCTTAAAGGAACATTAAACATAAAGGC
The DNA here is from genome assembly GCF_027579735.1 of Bombina bombina. Taxonomy (NCBI): domain Eukaryota; kingdom Metazoa; phylum Chordata; class Amphibia; order Anura; family Bombinatoridae; genus Bombina; species Bombina bombina. The sequence continues at coordinate 626,493,861 of NC_069499.1, read as the reverse complement.
CTAGATTTGGAGTTTGGCGGTAGCCGTGAAAACCAGCGTTAGAGGCTCCTAACGCTGGTTTTAGGCTACCTCCGGTATTTGGAGTCACTCAAAAAAGGGTCTAACGCTCACTTTTCAGCCGCGACTTTTCCATACCACAGATCCCCTTACGTCAATTGCGTATCCTATCTTTTCAATGGGATTTTTTTTTAACCCCTAATCTGCCGACCGCCACCTAAATTATACTTATGTACCCCTAATCTGCTGCCCCTAACACCGCCGACCCCTATATTATATTTATTAACCCCTAACCTGCCCCCCACAACGTTGCAGCCAGCTACCTACAATAATTAACCCCTAATCTGCCGACCACAAACAGCCGCCACCTACATTATAGCTATGTACCCCTAATCTGCTGCCCCTAACAACGCCGACCCCTATATTATATTTATTAACCCCTAATCTGCCCCCCTCAACGTCGCCTCCACCTGCCTACACTTATTAACCCCTAATCTGCCGAGCGGACCTGAGCGCTACTATAATAAAGTTATTAACCCCTAATCCGCCTCACTAACCCTATAATAAATAGTATTAACCCCTAATCTGCCCTCCCTAACATCGCCAACACCTAACTTCTATTATTAACCCCTAATCTGCCGACTGGAGCTCACCGCTATTCTAATAAATGTATTAACCCCTAAAGCTAAGTCTAACCCTAACACTAACACCCCCCTAAATTAAATATAATTTTAATCTAACGAAATTAATTAACTCTTATTAAATAAATTATTCCTATTTAAAGATAAATACTTACCTGTAAAATAAACCCTAATATAGCTACAATATAAATTATAATTATATTATAGCTATTTTAGGATTAATATTTATTTTACAGGTAACTTTGTAATTATTTTAACCAGGTACAATAGCTATTAAATAGTTAATAACTATTTAATAGCTAAAATAGTTAAAATAATTACAAATATACCTGTAAAATAAATCCTAACCTAAGTTACAATTAAACCTAACACTACACTATCAATAAATTAATTAAATAAAATACCTATAATTATCTACAATTAAACCTAACACTACACTATCAATAAATAAATTAAATACAATTCCTACAAATAAATACAATGAAATAAAACTAACTAAAGTACAAAAAATAAAAAAGAACTAAGTTACAAAAAATAAAAAAATATTTACAAACATAAGGAAAATCTTACAACAATTTTAAACTAATTACACCTACTCTAAGCCCCCTAATAAAATAACAAAGCCAAAATAAAAAATGCCCTACCCTATTCTAAAAAGTTCAAAGCTCTTTTACCTTACCAGCCCTAAACAGGGCCCTTTGCGGGGCATGCCCAAAGAATTCAGCTCTTTTGCCTGTAAAAAAAAAAACATACAATACCCCCCCCCAACATTACAACCCACCACCCACATACCCCTAATCTAACCCAAACCCCCCTTAAATAAACCTAACACTAAGCCCCTGAAGATCATCCTACCTTGTCTTCACCATACCAGGTTCACCGATCCGTCCTGGCTCCAAAATCTTCATCCAACCCAAGCGGGGGCTGGCGATCCATCATCCGGCGGCTGAAGAGGTCCAGAAGAGGCTCCAAAGTCTTCATCCTATCCGGGAAGAAGAGTAGATCCGGACCGGCAACCATCATCTTCCAAGCGGCATCTTCTATCTTCATCCGATGAGGACCGGCTCCATCCTGAAGACCTCCACCGCGGACCCATCTTCAGCCAATCAGAATCAAGATCAATCCGATTGGCTGATCCAATCAGCCAATCAGATTGAGCTCGCATTCTATTGGCTGATCGGAACAGCCAATAGAATGCGAGCTCAATCTGATTGGCTGATTGGATCAGCCAATCGGATTGAACTTGATTCTGATTGGCTGATTCCATCAGCCAATCAGAATATTCCTACCTTAATTCCGATTGGCTGATAGAATCCTATCAGCCAATCGGAATTCGAGGGACGCCATCATGGATGACGTCCCTTAACCCCTTAAGGACCAGCGACGTACCCTGTATGTCGCTGGCCTTTTTTTGGCACGTGATTGTTTTATAGCGCGGTCTTGCCACCAGCGTTTAGACTGCTCTATTCCACAAAGCCTGCTGGAGGGAGGGCATTAATAGCTTGTTCTTGCTAGACTTGTGCTATTATGTCCTGAAAAAACCCTTAACGACCAGTGACATACAGGGTACATTGTGGTCATTAAGGGGTTAAAGGAACCGTCATTCTTCAGTTGGACGTCGCCGGATGAAGATGGGTCCGCGGTGGAGGTCTTCAGGATGGAGCCGGTCCTCATCGGATGAAGATAGAAGATGCCGCTTGGAAGATGATGGTTGCCGGTCCGGATCTACTCTTCTTCCCGGATAGGATGAAGACTTTGGAGCCTCTTCTGGACCTCTTCAGCCGCCGGATGATGGATCGCCAGCCCCCGCTTGGGTTGGATGAAGATTTTGGAGCCAGGACGGATCGGTGAACATGGTATGGTGAAGACAAGGTAGGATGATCTTCAGGGGCTTAGTGTTAGGTTTATTTAAGGGGGGTTTGGGTTAGATTAGGGGTATGTGGGTGGTGGGTTGTAATGTTGGGGGGGGGATTGTATGTTTTTTTTTTACAGGCAAAAGAGCTGAATTCTTTGGGGCATGCCCCGCAAAGGGCCCTGTTCAGGGCTGGTAAGGTAAAAGAGCTTTGAACTTTAGTAATTTAGAATAGGGTAGGGCATTTTTTATTTTGGGGGGCTGTTATTTTATTAGGGGGCTTAGAGTAGGTGTAATTAGTTTAAAATTGTTGTAAGATTTTCCTTATGTTTGTAAATATTTTTTTATTTTTTGTTACTTAGTTCTTTTTTAATTTTTGTACTTTAGTTAGTTTATTTCATTGTAGTTATTTGTAGATATTGTATTTAATTAATGTATTGATAGTGTAGTGTTAGGTTTAATTGTAGATATTTTATTTAATTAATTTAATGATAGTGTAGTGTTAGGTTTAATTGTAACTTAGGTTAGGATTTATTTTACAGGTAATTTTGTTATTATTTTAACTAGGTAACTATTAAATAGTTATTAACTATTTAATAGCTATTGTACCTGGTTAAAATAATTACAAAGTTACCTGTAAAATAAATATTAATCCTAAAATAGCTATAATATAATTATAATTTATAGTGTAGCTATATTAGGATTTATTTTACAGGTAAGTATTTAGCTTTAAATAGGAATAATTTATTTAATAAGAGATAATTAATTTCGTTAGATGTAAATTATATTTAATTTAGGGGGGTGTTAGTGTTAGGGTTAGACTTAGCTTTAGGGGTTAATACATTTATTAGAATAGTGGTGAGCTCCAGTCGGCAGATTAGGGGTTAATAATTGAAGTTAGGTGTCGGCGATGTTAGGCAGGGCAGATTAGGGGTTAATACTATTTATTATAGGGTTAGTGAGGCGGATTAGGGGTTAATAACTATTATAGTAGCGCTCAGGTCCGGTCGGCAGATTAGGGGTTAATAAGTGTAGGCAGGTGGAGGCGACGTTGTGGGGGGCAGATTAGGGGTTAATAAATATAATATAGGTGTCGGCGGTGTTAGGGGCAGCAGATTAGGGGTACATAGGGATAACGTAAGTAGCGGCGGTTTACGGAGCGGCAGATTAGGTGTTAAAAATAATATACAGGGGTCAGCTGATAATGATTTCATGGATACTTGGAATGGTATTTTGTCTGACTGCTCCCTAAAACTAATGCGCATCATTATCATGTATAAGGAAAAAACATAATTTATGCTTACCTGATAAATTTATTTCTCTTGTGGTGTATCCAGTCCACGGATCATCCATTACTTGTGGGATATTCTCATTCCCAACAGGAAGTTGCAAGAGGACACCCACAGCAGAGCTGTAATATAGCTCCTCCCCTAACTGTCATAGCCAGTCATTCGACTGAAAACAAGCCGAGAAAGGAGGAACCATAGGGTGTAGAGGTTACTGTAGTTTAAATTTAAAAATTACCTGCCTTAAAATGACAGGGCAGGCTGTGGACTGGATACACCACAAGAGAAATAAATTTATCAGGTAAGCATAAATTGTGTTTTCTCTTGTAAGGTGTATCCAGTCCACGGATCATCCATTACTTGTGGGATACCAATACCAAAGCTAAAGTACACGGATGAAGGGAGGGACAAGGCAGGAACTTAAATGGAAGGAACCACTGCCTGTAAAACCTTTCTTCCAAATATAGCCTCCGAAGAAGCAAAAGTATCACATTTGTAAAATTTTGAAAAAGTATGAAGCGAAGACCAAGTCGCCGCCTTGCAAATCTGTTCAACAGAAGCCTCATTTTTAAAGGCCCAAGTGGAAGTGACAGCTCTAGTGGAATGAGCTGTAATCCTTTCAGGAGGCTGCTGTCCAGCAGTCTCATAGGCTAAGTGGATTAAGCTTCTTAGCCAAAAAGAAAAAGAGGTTGCCAAAGCCTTTTGACCTCTCCTCTGTCCAGAGTAGACAACAAACAAAGCAGATGTTTGATGAAAATCTTTAGTAGCTTGTAAGTAAAACTTTAAAGCACAGACCACGTCCAGATTGTGTAACACAAGGATGGAACCACAATCTCTTGATTGATATTCTTGTTAGATACCACCTTAGGTAAGAACCCAGGTTTGGTACGCAGGACTACCTTATCCGTATGAAAAATCAGATAAGGAGAATCACATTGTAAGGCAGATAGCTCAGAGACTCTACGAGCCAAGGAAATAGCTACAAAAAAAAAAAAAAAAAAAAAGAACTTTCCAAGATAAAAGTTTGATATCTATGGAATGAAGAGGTTCAAACGGAACTCCTTGAAGAACCTTAAGAACCAAGTTTAAGCTCCATGGTGGAGCAACAGGTTTAAAAACAGGTTTGATTCAAACTAAAGCCTGACAAAATGCCTGAACGTCTGGAACATCTGCCAGACGCTAGTGCAAAAGAATAGACAGAGCAAAAATCTGTCCCTTTAAGAAACTAGCTGACAATCCTTTTTCCAAACCTTCTTGGAGAAAAGATAAAATCCTAGGAATCCTGACCTTACTCCATGAGTAACCCTTGGATTCACACCAATAAAGATATCTACGCCATACCTTATGGAAAATTTTCCTGGTGACAGGCTTTCGTGCCTGTATTAAGGTATCAATAACTGACTCGGAGAAGCCATGCTTTGATAAAATCAAGCATTCAATCTCCAGGCAGTCAGCCTCAGAGAAATTTCATTTGGATGGTTGAAAGGACCCTGAAGTAGAAGGTCCTGTCTCAGAGGCAGAGACCATGGTGGAAAGGATGACATGTCCACTAGATCTGCATACCAGGTCCTGCGTGGCCACGCAGGTGCTATCAGAATCACCGATGCTCTCTCCTGCTTGATCTTGGCAATCAGTCGAGGGAGCAGAGGAAACGGTGGAAACACATAAGCCAGGTTGAAAGACCAGGGCGCTGCTAGAGCATCTATCAGTGTCGCCTTGGGATCCCTGGACCTGGATCCGTAACACGGAAGCTTGGCGTTCTGGCGAGACGCCATGAGATCCAGTTCTGGTTTGCCCCAACGGAGAATCAGTTGTGCAAATACCTCCGGATGGAGTTCCCACTCTCCCGGATGAAAAGTCTGACGACTTAGAAAATCCGCCTCCCAGTGCTCTACACCTGGGATATGGATAGCTGATAGGTGGCAAGAGTGAATCTCTGCCCAGTGAATTATTTTTGAAACTTCTAACATCTCTAGGGAACTTCTTGTTCCCCCTCGATGGTTGATGTAAGCTACAGTCGTGATGTTGACCGACTGAAATCTGATGTACCTCAGAGTTGCTGAGGCCAAACCTGAAGAGCCTTGAATATCGCTCTAAGTTCCAGAATATTTATTGGAAGGAGACCTGAGTCCACGATCCCTGAGCCTTCAGGGAGTTCCAGACTGCACCCCAACCTAGAAGGCTGGCATTTGTTGTTACAATAGTCCAATCTGGCCTGCGAAGGTCATACCTTTGGACAGATGGACGCGAGATAGCCACCAGGGAAGAGGATCCCTGGTCTCTTGGTCCAGATTCAGTTGAGGGGCCAAATCTGTGTAATCCCCGCTCCACTGACTGAGCCTGCATAGTTGCAGCGGTCTGAGATGTAAGCGTGCAAACGGCACTATGTCCATTGCCGCTACCATTAAGCCGATTACTTCCATACACTGAGCCACCAAAGGGCGCAGAATGGAATGAAGAACCCGATAGGAATTTAGAAGCTTTGATAACCTGGACTCCGTCAAGGTAAATTTTCATTTCTACAGAATCTATCAGAGTCCCTAGAAAGGAAACTCTTGTGAGTGGGGATAGAGAACACTTTTCCTCATTCACTTTCCACCCATGCGACCTCAGAAATGCCAGTACTACGTCCGTATGAGACTTGGCAATTTGGAAGTTTGACGCCTGTATCAGGATGTCATCTAAATAAGGGGCTACTGCTATGCCCCGCGGCCTTAGGACCGCCAAAAGCGACCCTAGAACCTTTGTAAAGATTCTTGGGGCTGTAGCTAATCCAAAGGGAAGAGCTACAACTGGTAATGCCTGTCTTGAAAGGCAAACCTGAGAAACCGATGATGATCTTTGTGTATCGGAATGTGAAGATAAGCATCCTTTAGATCCACTGTAGTCATATATTGACCCTCCTGGATCAGTGGTAGGATGGTACGAATAGTTTCCATCTTGAACGACGGAACTTTGAGGAATTTGTTTAAGATCTTTAGATCCAAAATCGGTCTGAAGGTTCCCTCTTTTTTGGGAACCACAAACAGATTTGAGTAAAAACCCTGTCCCTGTTCCTCCTTTGGAACTGGATGGATCACTCCCATAACTAGGAGGTCTCGTACACAGTGTAAGAATGCCTCACTCTTTATCTGGTTTGCAGATAATTGTGAAAGGTGAAATCTCCCTTTTGGGGGGGAAGCTTTGAAGTCCAGAAGATATCCCTGGGATATAATTTCCAATGCCCAGGGATCCTGAACATCTCTTGCCCACGCCTGGGCGAAGAGTGAAAGTCTGCCCCCTACTAGATCCGTTACCTGCTTACCTTTTTTCCAGGTCTGGTTTGGTCTCCAGACCGTCTTGGATTGAGCAAAAGTTCCCTCTTGTTTATTATTAGAGGAAGTTGATGCCGCACCTGCCTTGAAGTTTCGAAAGGCACGAAAATTAGACTGTTTGGCCCTAGATTTGGACCTTTCCTGAGGAAGGGCACAACCTTTTCCTCCCGTGATATCAGCAATAATCTCCTTCAAACCAGGCCCGAATAGGGTCTGCCCCTTGAAGGGAATGTTAAGTAGCTTAGATTTTAAAGTCACGTTAGCCGACTATGATTTAAGCCATAGCGCTCTGCGCACCTGTATAGCAAAACCAGAATTCTTAGCCGTTAGTTTATTCAAATGAACAATGGCATCAGAAATAAAATAATTGGCTTGCTTAAGTGCTCTAAGTTTGCCAAATATGTCATCCAATGGAGTCGCTACCTGTAAAGCCTCTTCCAGAGACTCAAACCAGTACGCCGCAGCAGCAGTGACAGGGGCAATGCATGCAATGGGCTGTAGGATAAAACCTTGTTGAATAAATATTTTCTTAAGGTAACTTCTAATTTTTTATCCATTGGCTCTAAAAAAGCACAACTGTCCTCGACAGGGATAGTAGTACGCTTTGCTAGAGTAGAAACTGCTCCCTCCACCTTAGGGACTGTCTGCCATAAGTCCCGTGTGGTGGCGTCTATTGGAAAACATTTTTCTAAAAATAGGAGGGGAAGAGAATGGCACACCTGGTCTATCCCATTCCTTATTAATAATTTCTGTAAACCTTTTAGGTATTGGAAAAACATCAGTACACACCGGCACTGCAAAGCATTTATCCAGTCTACAAAATTTCTCTGGCACTGCAGTGGTATCACAGTCATTCAGAGCAGCTAAAACCTCCCTAAGTAACACGCGGAGGTGTTCAAGCTTAAATTTAAATGTAGAAATATTAGAATCAGGTATCTTTCCTGAGTCATTAACATCACCCACTGACTGAAGCTCTCCTTCCTCAGCTTCTGCATATTGTGAGGCAGTATCAGACATGGTTCTTAAAGTGTCAGTATGCTCTGCATTTTGTCTCACCCCAGAGCTATCTCGCTAACCTCTAAGTTCAGGTAGTCTGGCTAATACCGCTGACAGTGTATTATCCATGACTGCCGCCATGTCTTGTAAAGTAAACGCTATGGGCGCCCTAGATGTACTTGGCGCCATTTGAGCGTGAGTCCCTTGGGCGGGAGTCAAAGGGTCTGACACGTGGGGAGAGTTAGTAGGCATAACTTTCCCCTCGTCAGATTCCTCTGGTGATAATTTTTTTAAAAACAGAATATGATCTTTATTGCATAAAATGAAATCAGTACATTTGGTACACATTCTAAGAGGGGGTTCCACCATGGCTTTTAAACATAATGAACAAGGAGTTTCTTCTATGTTAGACATGTTTATACAGAGTAGCAATGAGACTAGCAAGCTTGGAAAACACTTTAAATCAAGTTAACAAGCAAATATAAAAAACGGTACTGTGCCTTTAAGAGAAACAAATTTTGTCAGAATTTGAAAAACAGTGAAGAAAAGCAGTAAATCAAACGAAATTTTTACAGTGTATGTAATAGGCTAGCAGAGCATTGCATCCACTTGCAAATGGATGATTAACTCCTTAGTTCAAAAAACGGATAAAAAAAACGAAATAGACGTTTTTTTTTTGTTTGTTTTTTAACAGTCACAACCAACTGCCACAGCAAGCTGTGGTCCTACCTTCCCCAATAAACGACTTTGGAAAGCCTTTGAGCCCTTTAGAGATGTCCTATAGCATACAGGGGACTCCTGAGGGAAGCTGGATGTCACAGTTTGTAATTTTAACTGCACCGACTGTAACTTTTATACTATAACAGTGGAAAGCCTCAGTAAAACTGTTTCTAGTCAAAATTTAAGCCAGCCATGTGGAAAAAACTAGGCCCCAATAAAGTTTTATCACCAATGCATATATAAAAACGATTAAACATGCCAGCAAACTTTTATATTGCAATATCATAAGGGTATTACCCCTGGGAGTAAGCATGATACCAGTCGTTATTAAATCACTGTATTCAGGCTTAATTTACATTAATCCGGTATCAGCAGCATTTTCTAGTGTTTTCCATCTCTAGAAAAAATTATAACTGCACATACCTGATAGCAGAATAAACTGCACGCCATTCTCTCGCTGAAGTTACCTCATCTGTGTAATCCCCTCAGACATATGTGAGAATAGCAATGGATCTTAGTTACAACCTGCTAAGATCATAGAAACCTCAGGCAGATTCTTCTTCTATTTACTGCCTGAGATAAAATAGCACAACTCCGGTACTATTTAAAAATAACAAACTTTTGATTGAAGAAAATAAACTAACTATATTTAACCACTCTCTCCTACAACATCCTAGCTTGTTGAGAGTTGCAAGAGAATGACTGGCTATGACAGTTAGGGGAGGAGCTATATTACAGCTCTGCTGTGGGTGTCCTCTTGCAACTTCCTGTTGGGAATGAGAATATCCCACAAGTAATGGATGATCCGTGGACTGGATACACCTTACAAGAGAAACAACATGCACAACTGAAAGATGAAATTGTAGAATTACAGAAGGAACTGAATAAATTTATAGGACATAAAGACTATGTACAGCTAGATGCTATTCTGGATAAATCTATTTCAACAATTAAAATGGAAGTGGATATTAACAAACAGGGAAAGTTTGAAAGAGACTCACTGGATTACAAATTAAACATTGTGTACAATTGGAAGCAGATTAAACCTAACAGGAGATCATCTAGATCAAGATCAAGGAATAGAAGGAACAGGAGGAGAGTGACTTTTTCAGACACAGAGGGTGAATCTGGAGAAGAGAGACACACCAATACTAATGTTTATTCTACCATACCCACTGAGACACAGAGCTCAAACATGGCTATATATGAGGGTTCTAATACAGCTACACATGAGACCAGGACATATACTGCTGCTAGTGTGTCTAATGATAGTAACAACACATTTGGTCTTGCCCAGAGCAATCAGCATATAATGGGAGCGGTGGGTGGTATACTGAGATCTACGGATCTCCCCACGGCTCAAACAGCAAAAGCCAATGTAAATAAATATCAGTTAGCTCCCTCCCATATTCCAACTATAAATAATGCCTCAAAAGAGATGCAGGTTTTTCAAGGGGGCCAGCAAAATCCAAGAGGGGGAGGCGGCCACACAAGAGGGGGGGCAGACGCAGGAGTAAGCAGATATGTGCTGAGACCACTGACACAACAGCAGAAAATGAAAAACAAATACAAGATTTAACTATTTTGAACCTTTCTGATACCAGGCTAGATGCAGATGAGGAAAGAGTGTTAAAATACGGTCTTGGTTTTGTTCCATCCACAGATTTCAACCTTTTTGACACAATCTTGGATTTAAATAAGTTTATAAGAAATCTAAATTAAAAAAGTGTTTCAAACAAGATGAAAGAAGTTTGGAAACTGTGGATCAGGAACAATTAGATTTACAAACTGAAAGAGTGGATGTTTATTTCCATGAAGCTACTGATTATTTGTCACTCTTGAGCTTAGAAATGGAGTCCTGTAAAGAGGAACAGGTTAATATTAAATTCAAACCTAAATCTGAATTTTATTCCACTAGGAAAAGAGGTATTTATCTAGAATCTTTCCATAGAAGGGTTGAGTCAGAACTTGTTAAACTACAAGACTCACTTTCCAGTAGAGAGAACAAACAATATAAATCTCACTAGATTGGAGCAAGAAGCTATTCAGAGGTTAAAATCTAAACAGGACATAGTCATTCGCAAAAGCGACAAGGGTGGAAAACATAATTTATGCTTACCTGATAAATTCCTTTCTTCTGTTGTGTGATCAGTCCACGGGTCATCATTACTTCTGGGATATTATCTGCTCCCCTACAGGAAGTGCAAGAGGATTCACCCAGCAGAGTTGCTATATAGCTCCTCCCCTCTACGTCACCTCCAGTCATTCGACCAAAGACCAACGAGAAAGGAGAAACCAAGGGTGTAGTGGTGACTGAATTATAATTTAAAAAATATGTACCTGCCTTAAAAAACAGGGCGGGCCGTGGACTGATCACACAACAGAAGAAAGGAATTTATCAGGTAAGCATAAATTATGTTTTCTTCTGTTATGTGTGATCAGTCCACGGGTCATCATTACTTCTGGGATACCAATACCAAAGCAAAAGTACACGGATGACGGGAGGGATAGGCAGGCTCATTATACAGAAGGAACCACTGCCTGAAGAACCTTTCTCCCAAAAATAGCCTCCGAAGAAGCAAAAGTGTCAAATTTGTAAAATTTGGAAAAAGTATGAAGCGAAGACCAAGTTGCAGCCTTGCAAATCTGTTCAACAGAGGCCTCATTCTTAAAGGCCCAAGTGGAAGCCACAGCTCTAGTGGAATGAGCTGTAATTCTTTCAGGAGGCTGCTGTCCAGCAGTCTCATAGGCTAAACGTATTATGCTACGAAGCCAAAAAGAGAGAGAGGTAGCAGAAGCTTTTTGACCTCTCCTCTGTCCAGAATAAACGACAAACAGGGAAGAAGTTTGGCGAAAATCTTTAGTTGCCTGCAAGTAGAACTTGAGGGCACGAACTACATCCAGATTGTGTAGAAGACGTTCCTTCTTTGAAGAAGGATTTGGACACAAGGATGGAACAACAATCTCTTGATTGATATTCCTGTTAGTGACTACCTTAGGTAAGAACCCAGGCTTAGTACGCAGAACTACCTTGTCTGAGTGAAAGATCAGATAAGGAGAATCACAATGTAGGGCTGATAACTCAGAGACTCTTCGAGCCGAGGAAATAGCCATTAAAAATAGAACTTTCCAAGATAACAATTTTATATCAATGGAATGAAGGGGTTCAAACGGAACACCCTGTAAAACGTTAAGAACTAAGTTTAAACTCCATGGCGGAGCAACAGTTTTAAACACAGGCTTGATCCTAGTTAAAGCCTGACAAAAGGCCTGGATGTCTGAATTTTCTGACAGACGCCTGTGTAACAAGATGGACAGAGCTGAGATCTGTCCCTTTAATGAGCTAGCCGATAAACCCTTTTCTAAACCTTCTTGTAGAAAAGACAATATCCTAGGAATCCTAACCTTACTCCAGGAGTAATCTTTGGATTCACACCAGTATAGGTATTTACGCCATATTTTATGGTAAATCTTTCTGGTAACAGGCTTCCTAGCCTGTATCAGGGTATCAATAACCGACTCAGAAAAACCACGTTTTGATAAAATCAAGCGTTCAATTTCCAAGCAGTCAGCTTCAGAGAAGTTAGACTTTGATGTTTGAATGGACCCTGAATCAGAAGGTCCTGTCTTAGAGGTAGAGACCAAGGCGGACAGGATGACATGTCCACTAGATCTGCATACCAAGTCCTGCGCGGCCATGCAGGCGCTATTAGAATCACTGATGCTCTCTCCTGTTTGATTTTGGCAATCAATCGAGGAAGCAGTGGGAAGGGTGGAAACACATAAGCCATCCTGAAGTTCCAAGGTGCTGTCAAAGCATCTATCAGAACCGCTCCCGGATCCCTGGATCTGGATCCGTAGCGAGGAAGTTTGGCGTTCTGGCGAGACGCCCTGAGATCTATCTCTGGTTTGCCCCAACGTTGAAGTATTTGGGCAAAGACCTCCGGATGAAGTTCCCACTCCCCCGGATGAAGAGTCTGGCGACTCAAGAAATCCGCCTCCCAGTTCTCCACTCCCGGGATGTGGATTGCTGACAGGTGGCAAGAGTGAGACTCTGCCCAGCGAATTATCTTTGATACTTCTATCATTGCTAGGGAGCTTCTTGTCCCTCCTTGATGGTTGATGTAAGCTACAGTCGTGATGTTGTCCGACTGAAACCTGATGAACCCCCGAGTCTTTAACTGGGGCCAAGCTAGAAGGGCATTGAGAACTGCTCTCAATTCCAGAATGTTTATTGGCAGGAGACTTTCCTCCTGACTCCATTGTCCCTGAGCCTTCAGAGAATTCCAGACAGCGCCCCAACCTAGAAGGCTGGCGTCTGTTGTTACAATTGTCCAGTCCGGCCTGCTGAACGGCATCCCCCTGGACAGATGTGGCCGAGAAAGCCACCATAGAAGAGAGTTTCTGGTCTCTTGATCCAGATTCAGAGTGGGGGACAAATCTGAGTAATCCCCATTCCACTGACTCAGCATGCACAATTGCAGCGGTCTGAGATGTAGGCGTGCAAAGGGAACTATGTCCATTGCTGCTACCATTAAGCCGATCACCTCCATGCATTGAGCTACTGACGGGAGTTGAATGGAATGAAGGACACGGCATGCATTTAGAAGCTTTGTTAATCTGTCTTCTGTCAGATAAATCTTCATTTCTACAGAATCTATAAGAGTCCCCAAGAATGGAACTCTTGTGAGAGGAAAGAGAGAACTCTTCTTTTCGTTCACTTTCCATCCATGCGACCTTAGAAATGCCAGAACTAACTCTGTATGAGACTTGGCAGTTTGAAAGCTTGAAGCTTGTATCAGAATGTCGTCTAGGTACGGAGCTACCGAAATTCCTCGCGGTCTTAGTACCGCCAGGAGGGCACCCAGAACCTTTGTAAAGATTCTTGGAGCCGTAGCCAATCCGAATGGAAGGGCTACAAACTGGTAATGCCTGTTTAAGAAGGCAAACCTTAGATACCGGTAATGATCTTTGTGAATCGGTATGTGAAGGTAAGCATCCTTTAAATCCACTGTGGTCATGTACTGACCCTCTTGGATCATGGGTAAGATTGTCCGAATAGTTTCCATTTTGAACGATGGAACTCTTAGGAATTTGTTTAGGATCTTTAAATCCAAGATTGGCCTGAAAGTTCCCTCTTTTTTGGGAACCACAAACAGGTTTGAGTAAAACCCTTGTCCTTGTTCCGACCGCGGAACCGGATGGATCACTCCCATTAATAATAGATCTTGTACACAGCGTAGAAACGCGTCCTTCTTTATTTGGTTTGTTGACAACCTTGACAGATGAAATCTCCCTCTTGGGGGAGAGAATTTGAAGTCTAGAAGGTATCCCTGAGATATGATCTCTAGCGCCCAGGGATCCTGGACATCTCTTGCCCAAGCCTGGGCGAAGAGAGAGAGTCTGCCCCCCACTAGATCCGGTCCCAGATCGGGGGCCCTCGGTTCATGCTGTCTTTGGGGCAGCAGCAGGTTTACTGGCCTGCTTGCCCTTGTTCCAGGACTGGTTAGGCTTCCAGCCTTGTCTGTAACGAGCAACAGCTCCTCCCTGTTTTGGTGCAGTGGAAGTTGGCGCTGCTCCTGCTTTGAAATTCCGAAAGGGACGAAAATTAGACTGTCTAGCCTTAGCTTTGGCTTTGTCTTGAGGTAGAGCGTGGCCCTTACCTCCTGTAATGTCAGCAATAATTTCTTTCAAACCGGGCCCAAATAAAGTTTGCCCCTTGAAAGGTATATTAAGTAATTTGGACTTAGAAGTTACATCAGCCGACCAGGATTTTAGCCACAGCGCCCTGCGTGCCTGAATGGCGAATCCTGAATTCTTAGCCGTAAGTTTGGTTAAATGTACTACGGCCTCCGAAATGAATGAATTAGCTAGTTTAAGGACTCTAAGCCTGTCCGTAATGTCGTCCAGCGTAGCTGAACTAAGGTTCTCTTCCAGAGACTCAATCCAAAATGCTGCCGCAGCCGTGATCGGCGCGATGCATGCAAGGGGTTGTAATATAAAACCTTGTTGAACAAACATTTTCTTAAGGTAACCCTCTAATTTTTTATCCATAGGATCTGAAAAAGCACAGCTATCCTCCACCGGGATAGTGGTACGCTTAGCTAAAGTAGAAACTGCTCCCTCCACCTTAGGGACCGTTTGCCATAAGTCCCGTGTGGTGGCGTCTATTGGAAACATCTTTCTAAATATTGGAGGGGGTGAGAACGGCACACCGGGTCTATCCCACTCCTTAGTAACAATTTCAGTTAATCTCTTAGGTATAGGAAAAACGTCAGTACTCGCCGGTACCGCAAAGTATTTATC
Organism: Bombina bombina; assembly: GCF_027579735.1. NCBI lineage: Eukaryota > Metazoa > Chordata > Amphibia > Anura > Bombinatoridae > Bombina > Bombina bombina. The sequence goes on along the minus strand of NC_069499.1, from coordinate 626,478,749 downwards.
CAACCTACACATTTTCTCTGGTATTGCAACAGCGTTACAATCGTTGAGAGCTGCTAAGACCTCCCCTAGTAATACACGGAGGTTTTCCAATTTAAATTTTGAAATATCTGAATCCAATCTGTTTGGATCAGAACCGTCACCTACAGAATGAAGCTCTCCGTCCTCATGCTCTGCAAGCTGTGACGCAGTATCAGACATGGCCCTAGAATTATCAGCGCACTCTGTTCTCACCCCAGAGTGATCACGCTTGCCTCTTAGTTCTGGTAATTTAGCCAAAACTTCAGTCATAACAGTAGCCATATCTTGTAATGTTATCTGTAATGGCTGCCCAGAAGTACTAGGCGCCATAATATCACGCACCTCCCGGGCGGGAGATGCAGGTACTGACACGTGAGGCGAGTTAGTCGGCATAACTCTCCCCTCGCTGTTTGGTGAAATTTGTTCAATTTGTACAGATTGGCTTTTATTTAAGGTAGCATCAATACAGTTAGTACATAAATTTCTATTGGGCTCCACCTTGGCATTGGAACAAATGACACAGGTATCTTCCTCTGAATCAGACATGTTTAACACACTAGCAATAAACATGCAACTCGGTTACAATTTTATTTAATAAAAACGTACTGTGCCTCAAGAAGCACTAAACGATTAAATGACAGTTGAAATAATGAACTGAAAAACAGTTATAGCATCACTCTTAACAAACAACACAACTTTTTAGCAAAGGTTTGTTCCCATTAGTAAAATAACACTAATTAAATTTTAAACATAAAAATTACAGAGCAACGTTTTAAATCACAGTCACTATATAAGTCTCACAGCTCTGCTGAGAGAATCTACCTCCCTTCAAAGAAGTTTGAAGACCCCTGAGTTCTGTTAGAGATGAACCGGATCATGCAGAAAAACTGACTGGAAATTTTTGATGCGTAGCAAAGAGCGCCAAAAACGGCCCCTCCCTCTCACACACAGCAGTGAGAGAGAAACGAAACTGTCATAATTAACACAAGCAAACTGCCAAGTGGAAAAATAATGCCCAAATACTTATTCACTCAGTACCTCATTAATGCAAACGATTCTACATTCCAGCAAAAACGTTTAACATGAAAAATACCTAATAAAAGGTTTAATGTACTTTTACAGAGTAATTCCGGTGAAATACCATCCCCAGAATACTAAAGTGTAGAGTATACATACATGTTCATTATAACGGTATGGCAGGATTTTTTCATCAATTCCATTCAGAAAATAAAAACTGCTACATACCTCAATGCAGATTCAACTGCCCGCTGTCCCCTGATCTGAAGTTTTTACCTCCCTCAGATGGCCGAGAAACAGCAATATGATCTTAACTACTCCGGTTAAAATCATAAGAAAAACTCTGGTAGATTCTTCTTCAAACTCTGCCAGAGAGGTAATAACACGCTCCGGTGCTATTGTAAAATAACAAACTTTTGATTGAAGTTCTAAAAACTAAGTATAATCACCATAGTCCTCTCACACCTCCTATCTAGTCTTTGGGTGCAAGAGAATGACTGGAGGTGACGTAGAGGGGAGGAGCTATATAGCAACTCTGCTGGGTGAATCCTCTTGCACTTCCTGTAGGGGAGCAGATAATATCCCAGAAGTAATGATGACCCGTGGACTGATCACACATAACAGAAGAAAACATAATTTATGTAAGAACTTACCTGATAAATTCATTTCTTTCATATTAGCAAGAGTCCATGAGCTAGTGACGTATGGGATATACATTCCTACCAGGAGGGGCAAAGTTTCCCAAACCTCAAAATGCCTATAAATACACCCCTCACCACACCCACAATTCAGTTTAACGAATAGCCAAGAAGTGGGGTGATAAAAAAGTGCGAAAGCATATAAAATAAGGAATTGGAATAATTGTGCTTTATACAAAATCATAACCACCACAAAAAAGGGCGGGCCTCATGGACTCTTGCTAATATGAAAGAAATGAATTTATCAGGTAAGTTCTTACATAAATTATATTTTCTTTCATGTAATTAGCAAGAGTCCATGAGCTAGTGACGTATGGGATAATGACTACCCAAGATGTGGATCTTTCCACACAAGAGTCACTAGAGAGGGAGGGATAAAATAAAGACAGCCAATTCCTGCTGAAAATAATCCACACCCAAAATAAAGTTTAACGAAAAACATAAGCAGAAGATTCAAACTGAAACCGCTGCCTGAAGTACTTTTCTACCAAAAACTGCTTCAGAAGAAGAAAATACATCAAAATGGTAGAATTTAGTAAAAGTATGCAAAGAGGACCAAGTTGCTGCTTTGCAGATCTGGTCAACCGAAGCTTCATTCCTAAACGCCCAGGAAGTAGAAACTGACCTAGTAGAATGAGCTGTAATTCTCTGAGGCGGAGTTTTACCCGACTCAACATAGGCAAGATGAATTAAAGATTTCAACCAAGATGCCAAAGAAATGGCAGAAGCTTTCTGGCCTTTTCTAGAACCGGAAAAGATAACAAATAGACTAGAAGTCTTACGAAAAGATTTCGTAGCTTCAACATAATATTTCAAAGCTCTAACAACATCCAAAGAATGCAACGATTTCTCCTTAGAATTCTTAGGATTAGGACATAATGAAGGAACCACAATTTCTCTACTAATGTTGTTGGAATTCACAACTTTAGGTAAAAATTCAAAAGAAGTTCGCAACACCGCCTTATCCTGATGAAAAATCAGAAAAGGAGACTCCCAAGAAAGAGCAGATAATTCAGAAACTCTTCTGGCAGAAGAGATGGCCAAAAGGAACAAAACTTTCCAAGAAAGTAATTTAATGTCCAATGAATGCATAGGTTCAAACGGAGGAGCTTGAAGAGCTCCCAGAACCAAATTCAAACTCCAAGGAGGAGAAATTGACTTAATGACAGGTTTTATACGAACCAAAGCTTGTACAAAACAATGAATATCAGGAAGAATAGCAATCTTTCTGTGAAAAAGAACAGAAAGAGCAGAGATTTGTCCTTTCAAAGAACTTGCGGACAAACCCTTATCTAAACCATCCTGAAGAAACTGTAAAATTCTCGGTATTCTAAAAGAATGCCAGGAAAAATGATGAGAAAGACACCAAGAAATATAAGTCTTCCAGACTCTATAATATATCTCTCGAGATACAGATTTACGAGCCTGTAACATAGTATTAATCACAGAGTCAGAGAAACCTCTTTGACCAAGAATTAAGCGTTCAATCTCCATACCTTTAAATTTAAGGATTTCAGATCCTGATGGAAAAAGGGACCTTGTGACAGAAGGTCTGGTCTTAACGGAAGAGTCCACGGTTGGCAAGAGGCCATCCGGACAAGATCCGCATACCAAAACCTGTGAGGCCATGCCGGAGCAACCAGCAGAACAAACTAGCATTCCTTCAGAATCTTGGAGATTACTCTTGGAAGAAGAACTAGAGGCGGAAAGATATAGGCAGGATGATACTTCCAAGGAAGTGATAATGCATCCACTGCCTCCGCCTGAGGATCCCGGGATCTGGACAGATACCTGGGAAGTTTCTTGTTTAGATGGGACGCCATCAGATCTATTTCTGGAAGTTCCCACATTTGAACAATCTGAAGAAATACCTCTGGGTGAAGAGACCATTCGCCCGGATGCAATGTTTGGCGACTGAGATAATCCGCTTCCCAATTGTCTACACCTGGGATATGAACCGCAGAGATTAGACAGGAGCTGGATTCCGCCCAAACCAAAATTCGAGATACTTCTTTCATAGCCAGAGGACTGTGAGTCCCTCCTTGATGATTGATGTATGCCACAGTTGTGACATTGTCTGTCTGAAAACAAATGAACGATTCTCTCTTCAGAAGAGGCCAAAACTGAAGAGCTCTGAAAATTGCACGGAGTTCCAAAATATTGATCGGTAATCTCACCTCCTGAGATTCCCAAACTCCTTGTGCCGTCAGAGATCCCCACACAGCTCCCCAACCTGTGAGACTTGCATCTGTTGAAATTACAGTCCAAGTCGGAAGCACAAAAGAAGCCCCCTGAATTAAACGATGGTGATCTGTCCACCATGTTAGAGAGTGTCGAACAATCGGTTTTAAAGATATTAATTGAGATATCTTCGTGTAATCCTTGCACCATTGCTTCAGCATACAGAGCTGAAGAGGTCGCATGTGAAAACGAGCAAAGGGGATCGCGTCCGATGCAGCAGTCATAAGACCTAGAATTTCCATGCATAAGGCTACCGAAGGGAATGATTGTGACTGAAGGTTTCGACAAGCTGCAATCAACTTTAGACGTCTCTTGTCTGTTAAAGACAGAGTCATGGACACTGAATCCATCTGGAAACCCAGAAAGGTTACCCTTGTCTGAGGAATCAAAGAACTTTTTGGTAAATTGATCCTCCAACCATGATCTTGAAGAAACAACACAAGTCGATTCGTATGAGATTCTGCTAAATGTAAAGACTGAGCAAGTACCAAGATATCGTCCAAATAAGGAAATACCACAATACCCTGTTCTCTGATTACAGACAGCAGGGCACCGAGAACCTTTGTAAAAATTCTTGGAGCTGTAGCTAGGCCAAACGGCAGAGCCACAAACTGGTAATGCTTGTCCAGAAACGAGAATCTCAGGAACTGATAATGATCTGGATGAATCGGAATATGCAGATATGCATCCTGTAAATCTATTGTGGACATATAATTCCCTTGCTGAATAAAAGGTAAGATACTCCTTACAGTTACCATCTTGAATGTTGGTATCCTTACATAATGATTCAATATTTTTAGATCCAGAACTGGTCTGAAAGAATTCTCCTTCTTTGGTACAATGAAGAGATTTGAATAAAACCCCATCCCCTGTTCCGGAACTGGAACTGGCATAATTACTCCAGTCAACTCTAGATCTGAAACACATTTCAGAAATGCTTGAGCTTTTACTGGATTTACTGGGACACGGGAAAGAAAAAATCTCTTTGCAGGAGGTCTCAACTTGAAACCAATTCTGTACCCTTCTGAAACAATGCTCTGAATCCAAAGATTGTGAACAGAATTGATCCAAATTTCCTTGAAAAAACGTAACCTGCCCCCTACCAGCTGAGCTGGAATGAGGGCCGCACCTTCATGTGGACTTAGAAGCAGGCTTTGCCTTTCTAGCTGGCTTGGATTTATTCCAGACTGGAGATGGTCTCCAAACTGAAACTGCTCCTGAGGATGAAGGATCAGGCTTTTGTTCTTTGTTGAAACGAAAGGAACGAAAACGATTATTAGCCCTGTTTTTACCTTTAGATTTTTTATCCTGTGGTAAAAAAGTTCCTTTCCCACCAGTAACAGTTGAAATAATGGAATCCAACTGAGAACCAAATAATTTGTTACCCTGGAAAGAAATGGAAAGTAAAGTTGATTTAGAAGCCATATCAGCATTCCAAGTTTTAAGCCATAAAGCTCTTCTAGCTAAAATAGCTAGAGACATAAACCTGACATCAACTCTGATAATATCAAAAATGGCATCACAGATAAAATTATTAGCATGCTGAAGAAGAATAATAATATCATGAGAATCACGATGTGTTACTTGTTGCGCTAAAGTTTCCAACCAAAAAGTTGAAGCTGCAGCAACATCAGCCAAAGATATAGCAGGTCTAAGAAGATTACCTGAACACAGATAAGCTTTTCTTAGAAAGGATTCAATTTTCCTATCTAGAGGATCCTTAAACGAAGTACCATCTGACGTAGGAATAGTAGTACGTTTAGCAAGGGTAGAAATAGCCCCATCAACTTTAGGGATCTTGTCCCAAAATTCTAATCTGTCAGACGGCACAGGATATAATTGCTTAAAACGTTTAGAAGGAGTAAATGAATTACCCAAATTATCCCATTCTTTGGAAATTACTGCAGAAATAGCATTAGGAACAGGAAAAACTTCTGGAATAACCACAGGAGCTTTAAATACCTTATCTAAACGTTTAGAATTAGTATCAAGAGGACCAGAATCCTCTATTTCTAAAGCAATTAGTACTTCTTTAAGTAAAGAACGAATAAATTCCATTTTAAATAAATATGAAGATTTATCAGCATCAACCTCTGAGACAGAATCCTCTGAACCAGAGGAATCATCAGAATCAGAATGATGATGTTCATTTAAAAATTCATCTGTAGGGAGAGAAGTTTTAAAAGATTTTTTACGTTTACTAGAAGGAGAAATAACAGACATAGCCTTCTTTATGGATTCAGAAACAAAATCTCTTATATTATCGGGAACATTCTGCACCTTAGATGTTGAAGGAACTGCAACAGGCAATGGTACTTTACTAAAGGAAATATTATCTGCTTTAACAAGTTTGTCATGACAATCAATACAAACAACAGCTGGAGGAATAGCTACCAAAAGTTTACAGCAGATACACTTAGCTTTGGTAGATTCAGCACTTGACAGCGATTTTCCTGTAGTATTTTCTGACTCAGATGCAACGTGAGACATCTTGCAATATGTAAGAGAAAAAACAACATATATATAAAGCAAAATTGATCAAATTCCTTAAATGACAGTTTCAGGAATGGGAAAAAATGCCAAAGAACAAGCTTCTAGCAACCAGAAGCAATAAAAAATGAGACTTAAATAATGTGGAGACAAAAGCGACGCCCATATTTTTTCGCGCCAAATAAGACGCCCACATTATTTGGCGCCTAAATGCTTTTTGGCGCCAAAAATGACGCCACATCTGGAACGCCAACATTTTTGGCGCAAAATAACGTCAAAAAATGACGCAACTTCCGGCGACACGTATGACGCCAGAAACGAAATAGAATTTTTGCGCCAAAAAAGTCCGCGCCAAGAATGACGCAATAAACTGAAGCATTTTCAGCCCCTGCGAGCCTAACAGCCCACAGGGAAAAAGTCAAATTTTAAAGGTAAGAAAAATGTTAAATTAAAATGCATTATCCCAAATATGAAACTGACTGTTTGAAAATAAGGAAAGTTGAACATTCTGAGTCAAGGCAAATAAATGTTTGAATACATATATTTAGAACTTTATAAACAAAGTGCCCAACCATAGCTTGGAGTGTCACAGAAAATAAGACTTACTTACCCCAGGACACTCATCTACATATAGCAGATAGCCAAACCAGTACTGAAACGAGAATCAGCAGAGGTAATGGTATATATAAGAGTATATCGTCGATCTGAAAAGGGAGGTAAGAGATGAATCTCTACGACCGATAACAGAGAACCTATGAAAAAGACCCCGTAGAAGGAGATCACTGCATTCAAATAGGCAATACTCTCCTCACATCCCTCTGACATTCACTGCACGCTGAGAGGAAAACCGGGCTCCAACTTGCTGCGGAACGCATATCAACGTAGAATCTAGCACAAAAACTTACTTCACCACCTCCATCGGAGGCAAATTTTGTAAAACTGAATTGTGGGTGTGGTGAGGGGTGTATTTATAGGCATTTTGAGGTTTGGGAAACTTTGCCCCTCCTGGTAGGAATGTATATCCCATACGTCACTAGCTCATGGACTCTTGCTAATTACATGAAAGAAATATTGTCATCCTTAACAAATTAGATTATGTTCAAGAAGCTGTTATACAATTAGATGATCCAGATGTGTATATCAAATTGAGCTTTGATCCTACTTTATCTTTCAAACAGAGCCTTGAACAAATACTTGATGATGGCTGTGATTTGGGCATCATTGATCAAGACACTAGGGTATATCTTAGTGTTAAGTACCCCAGGATTCCAATTTTCCACCACCTCCTCAAAGACACACAAATCCCTTGAAAATGTACAGGGACGCCCACTAGTGTCTGGCATTGGGTCATTGTTAGAACCCTTGGGGAGGTGGATGGAAAATATACTACAGCCCCTAGTGAGAATGTTGCACTCCTTCCTACAAGACACTAAACATCTTTTAGTCATGCTTGAAAAAATTGATTGGGATCCATAGAAACATAGAAACATAGATATTGACGGCAGATAAGAGCCATAGGCCCAGCAAGTCTGCCCCACCTTACCTAACAGTATAAACTTATCTAGTTCGTAGGATAGCCCTATGCTTGTCCCATGCATTTTTAAAGTCCCCCACAGTGTTTGTTGCTACTACCTCTTGAGGAAGTTTATTCCATAAATCAATCACTCTTTCTGTAAAGAAGTGCTTCCTCAAATTACTCCTGAATCTACTACCCTTTAGCTTGAGCTCATGACCCCTTGTTCTTGAATTTTCCATTTTATGTAAAATACCCACAGCCTCAGTTTTACTAAACCCTTTAATGTACTTGAAAGTTGCTATCATATCACCTCTTTCCCTTCTCTCCTCTAAGCTATACATATTTAGGTCATTGAGCCTATCCTGGTAAGTTTTATTTTTTAGACCATGTACCATTTTGGTAGCCCTCCTTTGCACAGATTCAAGTTTGTTAATATCCTTCTGAAGATATGGCCTCCAGAACTGCACACAATACTCAAGATGAGGCCTAACTAATGATCTATAAAGTGGCATAAGAACCTTACTATTTCTGCTGCAAATACCTCTACCAATACATCCAAGCATTCTGCTAGCCTTACTCGCTGCCTTACTACATTGTTTACTAAGTTTTAAATCATCTGAAATAATAATTCCCAAGTCCTGTTCCTCGTCTGTAACAGTCAGTAAAGTGTCATTGAGTCTGTAATTAACATTTGGATTTTTCTTCCCTAAATGCATTATTTTACACTTGCTGTGTTAAACTTTAGATCCCAGTCGTTTGTCCAATCCTCCAATTGTTGTATATCACTTCTCATTTTGTCTACCCCCCCTGGAACATCCACTCTGTTGCAAATTTTTGTATCATCTGCAAAGAGACATACTTTCCCCTGTAGCCCTTTGCTGATATCGCAGATAAATATGTTAAACAAAACAGGCCCCAGAACTGACCCCTGAGGAACACCACTAGTAACAGCCCCCTCTGCTGAATGAACTCCATTTACTAAGACACTTTGTTTTCTGTCCTTAAGCCAGCATTCCACCCAGTTCACAATTTTTGAATCTAGACCAAGGAGATATAGTTTGTGAATAAGTTTATTGTGTGGGACGGTGTCAAATGCTTTGCTGAAATCTAGATATGCTACATCAACTGCTCCTCCCTTGTCTAATACTTTTGTTACATAATCAAAGAAGTCAATTAGATTAGTCTGACATGATCTCCCTGAAGTAAAACCATGCTGATTTTGGTCCTCTAAATTGTTTGTCTTTATGTAAGTCATAATTCTTTCCTTTAAGAGGCTTTCCATTAATTTCCCTACTACTGAAGTTAAACTAACTGGCCTGTAGTTGCCAGATTCTTCTCTACTGCCCTTTTTATGAAGAGGTATTACATTTGCTATTCTCCAATCATCTGGGACAGCTCCTGTTAATAGTGACTGATTAAACAGATCAGTTAATGGGACAGTTAGCACTGAACGAAGTTCTTTTAAAACCCTTGGATGAATATTATCAGGACCCACTGCCTTTGTAACATTTATTTTTGATAATGCTAACAAAACCTCATCCTCTGTAAAAAGATTACTGTTAAGCTTGTTTCTATTTTGCATAGCATCCCTTAATGTAGACATTGTATCTTCACAATCTTTAGTGAAAACAGAACAGAAGTAATCATTGAGACAGTCTGCAATCTGCTTATCTCCTTCTATTATTCTACCATCAACTGATTTCAATTTTACTATTCCTACCTTATTTTTTCTTCTTTCACTGATATATCTAAAGAATGTTTTGTCCCCATGTTTTACTGACTGTGCTATCTTCTCTTCTGCATCAGCTTTAACCTTCCTAATTAACTGCTTAGTCTTTTTTTGTTGGAGTCTCCATATTTTCATATCATCATCTGCTTGTGTGTGTCTGTAATTTTTATAAGCTATCTTTTTTGTCTTTACAGCATGTGCTACTTCTTTGGAAAACCAAATTGGTTTCCGCTTTCTTTTACTTTTACAGACATGTCTAATACAGTGTGCGGTTGCATCTAAAATGGCACCTTTCACAAATTCCCACTGTTCTTGAACCCCTGTAATAAGATTTTTCCCCTTTAAATAGTTTTTTAGGTATTCTCCCATTAATGAAAAATCTGCCGTCCTAAAGTCTAAAACTTTTGTTTTAGTCTGGGTGTACAGTTCCTGAACATGAATACTAAACCAAACAGATTGATGATCACTGGATCCTAAGTTCTCACCTACAGACACATCTGAAACTGTATCACTGTTTGTAAGTATTAGATCTAATATAGCTTCCTTACGAGTTGGTTCCTTGACTAATTGTTCAAGTGATTCCCCTAGCAGAGATTCAAGAATATACCTGCTTCTAGCCGATCTAGCAGAAGGAATCTTCCAGTCTATATCTGGCAAATTAAAGTCCCCCAGTACTATAACCTTACCCTTCATGGTCATTTTGGTTATTTCATCTAATAACAGATTGTCCAGTTTTTCATCCTGCAATGGAGGCCTATATACAACCCCTATTCTAAAAACATTTTTATCTCCAATTTCCAAAGTCACCCAAATACTTTCCACCTCATCATTTGTTCCTACAATTTCAGTAACCTTTATATTTTCATTTACATACAAAGCAACTCCTCCACCTTTCTTTCCTACTCTGTTCTTTTTAAATAACCTGTATCCAGGTATGACTATGTCCCAGTCATGCAAATCATTGTACCATGTTTCTGTTATAGCTACTAAATCCAAGTTGTCCCTAGTCATTATTGAAATGAGTTCAGGTAATTTATTTCCTAAGCTGCGAGCATTTGTGCTCATGGCACGAAGAATTTTTCTACTAGAATTTCTAGAATTGTTACTTGGACTAACAGTTTTGGCATGCTGTGGGGGGCAGGTGGATATATTAATGCTACCCCCCTTTATTAGTTTAAATGATTTCTAATAAAGTATTTGAACTCCTCTCCCAGATACTCTGTTCCTTTAGCATCCAAATGCAAGCCATCTCTCCCAAATAACCTAGTATCTTTCCAAGCAGAGCTATAATGGCCAATAAAACCAAATCCTCGTTCCCTGCACCACTTATCTAACCAAGAATTAAATGTTGTTATCCGCTCCATCTTTCCTGCTTCCTGGTCATACACAGGTAAAATAGCAGAAAATGATAGAGTTGATGCCACAGTCTCTAAATGATTACCTAGGTCACAAAACTCTTTCTGAACAGCAGCAACATGATTACTAGCCAGATCATTTGTTCCTAAATGAACAATCACATCCAACTCACTTCCCTTTCCTGCTGCCTTAACAATTCTCAAAATACGATTCCTATCCCTGTGAGCAGTAGCTCCTGGAAGACATCTAACCTCCCTTGTTTCTCCTTTACTTTCACCTAAATACACATTCCTCAAAATAGAGTCACCCACTAACAGTCTTTTTCTCAAAAACACATCTGCAGTTCTTTCCTGTGTTATGTTACCTGGAGAATCAGGTGCCAATAGATTTAAATTACCTGTTACAGCTTCAGAGGGCTCAGAAACAGCAATCTCCTCATCACAAGTGTATCCAGGTTATTCCTGGATGACGATCGATGTTACAAGCCTCTATTCCAGTATTCCTTTAGATAAAGGAATGATGGCTATTTCCTTTTTTCTGGACAATTATACTGGATATGTTGATACACATAAGAGTTTTATCCTCAGAGTCTTGTATTTCTTACTTACACACAATTACTTCTCCTTTGGCGGCAATTTTAATCTCCAAAAGAGAGGAACAGCGATGGGGGCAACTTTTGCCCCGGCGTTTGCCAACTTATACATGGGATGGTGGGAGCTATCCCATGTATATGGAGAGAATGGCAGTCATGGGGGAAGGATTGTGATGTATAAGAGATACATAGACGATCTTATCATTATTTGGGAAGGGACAGAACAGGATTTAATTTTACAAAATACAGATAATAAAGTAATAACCAAACTACATCGCAAATCTATATCAGGAAACAGCATCTTACATGCAAAAAGCATGCATCCTAGACACACAAGATTCGGTATTTTGAAGGGTGAATTTATTCGCCTAAGACGGAACTGTTCCACATCAGAAGAGTATCAAAAGTCAGCTGTAGAATTTATAGATAGATTCTCTAAGAGAGGCTTTCCATATTATTTGATAGCTAAAGCTTACAATATGGTGGCTAATATGGATAGGCAATCTATGCTATATACTGGTAAGAGTAGGAAGAAGAAACAAGGAATGCAAAAACATCCTGTTTTTGTGACGAATTATAGCAATCAATTTGAACAAATTGCTAAAATTATAAATGATTGTTTGCCGATTTTAAAAGGAGATGAGGATCTTTATGAGATAGTCAAGACAGGATGCAAATGTGTATCTAGGAAGAATGTGACTATAGGCAATATGCTGGCCCCAAGTGAGGTTAAAACATCCATGGATAGAAGTCAGAGTTGGCTTGAATGTAAAGGGCATTATAAATGTGGTGCTACCAGATGTAAGGCATGTTCACTTACATTACCTGGAAAAACTTTTCAGTCTGTTAATACACAGAAAGTTTTCATGATGGATGCCTGTACAAACTGTCGAAGCACCTATGTTGTGTATCTGGTGACATGCCAACCTTGTGAGAAACAATACGTAGGTCTAACGACTAGGGAAGTGAGAGAAAGGATTAAAGAACACATTAATGATGTAAAATCAGAGGAACCAGACTCACAGGTAGCTAGGCATTACAAATTTTGCCATAATGGAAATGTCGAATCACTCAAATGGCAGGTTATAGAGTGGGTAAGAACCCCAAAGAGAGGGGGTGATAAGGACATGATGCTTCGCACACGCGAAGCATTTTGGATCTTTAAACTCAAGACCCGTATGCCACAGGGACTTAACATTCAAAATGATTTAATTAATTGTTGGCGTTGAGATATACGTTGATTCCTATATTTATTCAGTACTTTGGAAATAGCTTTGATACAAGACAACACATTTAAAGGCTTTACATAAGCATTATAATATAGTTTATTTGACTTTAGGGGTATTGCTATATAAAAGGTAGTAGTTTTTGACTATATAAAATCATTATCTATTGGGGCTATAATTATGGCCTATGTTTTGTCTCCCCTAAGATAGTCAGTATTTGCTTTTGTATGTATAAATTTATTAGACAGTTTATTGTTAGACTTTCCTGTTAACCCATGCATATCCAGTTTAATATATTATAGTTGTAGTAACAACCTAGGATCAGTATTATTTACTTTGTATCCACATTGTGGGTTATACTATACAATATATTATGAACAGTAAATTACACTGTTGCATAGCATCACAAGATGTTTAAAAGGCTTTAACTAATTTTCTTATTATTCCAAATAATCATGTCTATATCATATGTCTTGTTATTGATGCCTTTTCTACTTTATTTATTTCTATCTTCTTTTTTGGTGTGGTAGGGGTTAACTAATTGATTGCTGCATATGATGTCAGAGTGATTTTGTAATTTAAGAGGCATGTGAGCTTTGAGCAGCACAGTCTATGAGTAAGGCAGGAGCCGAAACATGTAAGATTGCTGCTGCTCAAGCTCATTCTGACCCATACTGCATGCTATTTCTGCTTTTTATCTAACTTTCCTTTTTGGCAATAAACGTTAAGTTTTAAATTTTTCTGCTTGCCCAGCCTTGCCCTTTTTTTTTTTTGTCCTTCTACATAGGGATAATGTAAGTAGCGGCGGTTTACGGAGCGGCAGATTAGGGGTTAAAAATAATATACAGGGGTCAGCGATAGCGGGGGCGGCAGAATAGGGGTTAATAAGTGTAAGGTTAGGGGTGTTTAGACTCGGGGTACATGTTAGAGTGTTAGGTGCAGATGTAGGAAGTGTTTCCCCATAGCAAACAATGGGGCTGCGTTAGGAGCTCAACGCGGCTTTTTTGCAGGTGTTAGGTTTTTTTTCAGCTCAAACAGCCCCATTGTTTCCTAAGGGGGAATCGTGCACGAGCACGTTTTTGAGGCTGGCCGCGTCCGTAAGCAACTCTGGTATCGAGAGTTGCAGTTGCGTTAAATATGCTCTACGCTCCTTTTTTGGAGCCTAACGCAGCCTTTCTGTGGACTCTCAATACCAGAGTTATTTTTATGGTGCGGCCAAAAAAAAGCCAGCGTTAGCTACGCGGGTCCTTACCGACAAAACTCTAAATCTAGCCGAAAATGTTTACTTATGCATATTTATATAACGAAATACACTTTTATTATTTATTTTTCCTGCTGTTCTTATAATTTAACAGTAAATGATGAAGGCTAGAGTGCACTCTGTGGAATGCGGAAATGTGAAGAAAAAAACAAAAACATTCAAGAAGGTTTTCTAGGTAAGGGTCCAGATATTATCAATACAATGCTATTTTTGTAACAAAATTGCAGTTTTACATACTCTTAAACATTTATTTTGTATGTAGATTGCAATGCAGTGCATACTGTCTAAAGTATAAATAACATTAAAAAGTGTGCGTCTCTTTAAAGCCCCTAGACTACAACAAAATCCATTTCCCATGCTGCATATTTCTTGAGACAGATCACAAAAAAGCAACACCAGATCAACTTCTAATAGCTATGTTTGAGAAAAGCAGCAAGCGAAACGCATCAGATGGCCAGCTAGCTGGGATACAGCATGATGTAACTGTGAGTGCACTTTATTACACAATGTATGCTTTTAATCATACGAAATAAAGATGGAATGTTTTAACATTGATGTTTGGTGTTTTAAGTTGCTTAGGATTGGGCCACTAAAGACATTCAGTAAACTACTTTACAATAATTAATGTATGGGTGTCTCTATATTCCAATAATAGATCTGAAAGATGGGACAGTTTTGAGAAGGGATAAAACAGCAGGACCGCTGACAGTCTTACATTTAGTGTATTGAATGAAGTGTTACTGCCCATTACTTACTAGAGGATCACACTATCCCTCTAACCATACTGTGCTCCAGCTCCTCCCACTAGCAGCAGCAGTGTTTACTGAAGTGCTTCTGTTCTCTGCCCAGAGGGAACTTAGTTCCTCCTGCAAAAATAGTGCAGGAACTCTGTCCCCATGCGTTCCGACCCGACTTGACCCCTGGAGTAATTTAGGCAATATTTACATGTCAAAGCTTATACACACACAACCTAAAAGTCGTTTAAAATTATTTGTAATACTTGTGTATACATAATATAGTACAGCACTGTAATCAGAAAGGTACTATTTGCAGTTTTAAATAAATCTAGAGTATTATTTGCATTTCAGAACACAAAAACCAAACCAAAGACACAGGCAGTAAATTTGGATTTTGGAATGCCAGATTTAGGGATTTATACCTGTATAGGCAAATACCAAAAGGGAATTGAGATTACCTGGGATAATCATAAACCTATGCTAAAAATTAACTAAGTATACATGTCATATTGTGGAGAGATTTGAAGGGTATTCTGGTTTTTATCTGCCATTAAAGGGACAGTATACTCAAAAAATGTCTCCCCTTTAATTTGTTCCCAATGATCCACTTTACTTACTGGAGTGTATTAAATTGTTTACAAGTATTTCTATTACACTTATATTGGCATTTGAAATAGTTTATTTAGCCTGTGGTATCCCCACCCATCCTGAAAGTTTTTTGCCTCAAGGCCAAGTTGTGTTAACACAGCCAGTAGAAGAAAGCACACTCCCAGTGGGTTATAGAAGAGATAAGGTAATAAAATGTTAATTTTCCATTGTCCTCTCCAAGTATTGAGGATGCGGTTTATTGACAGATATAAGATAAAAGAAGCAGGTGTATGTACACAATGTGATAAAGTAATGAGATCGGATTATACCTACAAGTTCAACCCATTTTATTAGGTTGTGGCTTCAAAACACAAAATCAGCTAATTCATATACACAAATAAGCAAATCTCATACATTTTATACTCTTCAGCTGGTAAAAAAAGTAATTGGAAACACATTAAGGGAAAAAACAATTTTATTGTATACTGTCCCTTTTTTTTTTATTTTTTTTATAATATTTATTGAGGTAATAAAGCATACATAAACAGACTCTTGGAAAAAACATCATGGCAACTCACCTATTTGACATACATCAGCATTTATGCATCGAATATAACAGGCATGTCTTCGAGACTGTAAACCGTATTAGATCTAAACCCAAAAAGGTAATATATCTAGCCATGAATAATACCTCATTTTACATATGTACATTTTCAAACGGACATTGAACATATAGAATAACAAGCAGCCATTGTTGGGCCTAGTTTCGGTAGGAATTCCTTAATATATGCAGGCCTATACTTGTCCATAGTATATACACAACATAACATATAGCTAAGTAAAATGACGCATGAAAAATATTCAAAAATGTATCTGATTAGATATCACCTGGAATGTACTTACTCCTCGAACTATAACTGGCCCGAGGGATTATGCTGCATATATATAGTAACAATGTACAGGTGAATAGACAGTATTACTAGTTGTTGAGAAAGGTTGTTGTCCCCGAGGCGACAGGGCATAGGAGAGAAAAAAAAAAAAAGGGGGGTGGGTGGGAGGGAGATGGGGGCAGGGGGAGTTTTCTTGGGGGGCAAAGGACGATTCAAATTCAAACTGTCAGCACTTTCTGGTAATTAGTCATTTAAGACTACACTTACACACTTTAGCACTAATTCTGAATGTTTGCACGTCTGTTACTTTAACACTACATTAAAAGTGACAGTAATCACTGTGTATTTACAAATCAGCCAAGTCCTATTGTTTTTAAAATAAATGAACCCTTTGAGTGCTAAGCACTTTCCCACCTGGGTGCTAAGGTTTTTTTAAAGGTTTTTTTATTTTATATTTTTAAAAATATATATTTTTTTACTTTTCTTTTATTTATTTCAGATCCCCAAGACTTACACTGTTGGAAAGGTTAGGCGATTACCTTTCCAACGGTGGGTCTTAAGGGTCTGTAGCTGCTGAGATGCCTGAGATACAGGCTTCTAAGCAGCATGCCCCCTGCTCCTATATTAACATTGTTAATGTTAAATAAAGTTGCGCAGTGACGTCATCACGTTATTGCGCGTGACGTCACCACGCAAAACAGGAAGCCCCGGCGATGCCTGGCATTATGCAGCACCGATCGCTGGGGTAGGAGCGGGTGGGAGCCCCCAGATCTCCCTCAATTTGGGAGAGTGCTAATGACGGCTCTGAGCCGTCATTAGCACCAGAGGGGGAAATTCTGTGACGGCTCAGAGCCGTCATTAGCACTCAAGGGGTTAACCTTTTTACTGCAATTTTTTTTCCAATAGCCTAACTCCACCCACCTTTTGCTTTATTTGGAGGAGCCAATCTGGGCTTTAGTCTCCAGACAACAAGGCTAGCCATAGTCATAAAGTTAGCATAAGGCAAATTGTTTTGCAGTTATCTGATAAATCTACTTAGGGATAGAAATATAGCAGAGTTAACCTTGAGAAGTCTGCAGAGTACATAATGAGAATTATAAATTGCTCAATTTTCAAAGCTAAAATTTCAATGAAAGGGGGAAGTAAATAATGAAAATATATTGCAAAGTTGTTTCATTGCACACAACTAGACATATATAAAAAAAAAATCTCAAGGTGTTGCTTGTCCCTTTAAAAGGGATAGTAAACCCCAAAATTCTCTTTTATGATTCAGATAGAATATACAATTTTAAACAACTTTCCAATTTAACTCTATTATCAAATTTTCTTCATTTTCTTGTTATCCATTGCTGAAGGGACAGCATTGCACTACTGACAGGATGCTGTAAATATCTATTTAGCCAATCACAAGAGACAAATGTGTGCAGGCACCAATTAGCAGCAGCTCCCACTAGTGCAGAATATGTGTGTATTCATTTTTCAACCAGGGATACTAAGAGAATGAAACACATTTGAAAATAGAAGTTAATTTAAAAGTGTCTTAAAATGACATGCTCTATCTGAATCATGCAAGTTTAATTTTGACTTTCCTATCCCTTTAACTTATAAATGAACTGGATTAGTTCATTACTTCCTGAAAAATCTAATCATTTAGTTTGTTGTGCAATTTTAAGTTTTCAGCAACAGTTTATAGTTATTAGCAAGTAATATTCTCTTAGAAAAACTGGGTATGCTTATCTCTAACTCTGCTCTCACAAATTAAATAATTACTGCATCCTAGCAAAAAGCAGTTTCCAGACACACAGAGAAGCCTAAATCCAATTACATCTTCATAGAGTTTCAGTCAGAAGTTCAAAGGGCCTGAATTTGCCATGAAGCACAAACCAAGTTTGCTGGCATCATTAAAAATAATGTATTCTCAGTGGATGTGCGGATCTGTTTTCCTTAAATGGTAAAGCTTCAGCACAAACCTGAAATTTGTTAACAACTTGGCTCGAAAATCAAGCACTCATCCTCAGCCCTGGCATACTCCTCTGACACGATACCTATGCAGATGTTCCCGTACTGCTGAGCAGCACTGGAGAAAATTTAGGAGTTCAGCTGATTTTCAACATTACAAATTTATCTTGAACTCCTACTACTCTGCCCTTAATTTCCATAAGCAACACTACTTCTCTACTCTTATCTCTAATCTTTCTTCAAACCCAAAACGTTTGTTCTCCACTTTCAATACTCTTCTCCGCCCTCCCCCACCTCCTAATACAACTTCTCTGTCAGCTCAAGACTTTGCCAACCACTTCAATAATAAAATCAACTCCATCAGAAATGAAATCAGCTCTCAATATAATTCCATTCTCTCACCCCCTCAAATGCTCTCAATCACCCACATAACCTTAAACTTAGCTCATTCTCCCCTGTTACTGAGGAAGAAGTTTCGGCACTTATACTGCGCTCTCACCTCACTACCTGTCCCCTTGACCCTATCCCCTCACAGATACTCCCCTCCCTCTCTGCCACCCTTACCCCTATACTCACACACACTTTCTTTTAACCTCTCCCTCAGCACCGGTATATTTCCCTCATCGCTGAAACATGCACTGGTCACACCTATCCTCAAAAAACCTTCCCTTGATCCTACCTCCCCATCCAACTACCGCCCTATTTCCCTCCTCCCTCTTGCATCAAAGCTTCTCGAAAAACTAGCTTATGCACGCCTATCCCATTTCCTTACAATAAACTCCCTCCTTGACCCATTGCAATCTGGATTTCGTCCCCATCACTCCACAGAGACAGCAATTGTTAAGGTTACCAATGACCTACTTACAGCAAAATCAAAAGGTCACTTCTCTCTGCTTATCCTCCTTGATCTGTCCGCAGCCTTTGACACTGTTGACAACCCTCTTTTGCTCCAAACCCTCCAATCCTTCGGCATATGTGACACAGCCCTCTCGTGGCTCTCTTCCTACCTGTCAAACCGTACCTTTAGTGTAGCCTTCTCTGGGGCCTCCTCTGCCCCGTCACCACTTTCTGTCGGAGTACCGCAAGGCTCTGTCCTCGGTCCCCTTCTCTTCTCAATCTACACGTAATCACTAGGTTCCCTAATAAAGTCCCACGGTTTACGATATCATTTGTATGCCGATGACAACCAAATCTATTTCTCTGCACCAGACCTTTCTCCTTCCTTGCTAACCCGTGTCACTAACTGTCTTTCTTGCATCTCCAACTGGATGTCCTCTCACTACCTCAAGCTAAATCTCTCCAAAACTGAGCTCCTTATTTCCCCCCCTTCTTCTAAACTCTCCACCCCCAATCTCTCTATAACTGTCGACAACTCCATCATTCCCCCTACCCCGCATGCCCGATGTCTCAGGGTCACATTTGACTCAGATCTTTCTTTCATTCCTCACATTCAGTCGTTGGCTAAAGCCTGCCGCTTCCACCTTAAAAACCATCTCTAAAATTAGACACTTCCTTACACAAGACACAACTAAGATTTTAATCCACTCTCTCATTCTCTCCTGCCTCTATTACTGCAACTCTGTCCTCTCTGGTCTCCCCACCTGCCGCCTAGCTCCTTTACAATCCATAATGAATGCCTCTGCCAGACTCATCTTCCTTACACGTCGCTCTTCATCTGCTGCACCTCTCTGCCAATCCCTTCACTGGCTTCCTCTTGCCTCTAGGATCAAACACAAAATTCTCACTCTGACATACAAAGCCCTCAACTGCACTGCTCCCCCCTATATCTCAGACCTTGTCTCCAGATACTCCCCCCCCCCCCCCCGTCCCTTTCCCTTCGCTCTGCTCATGACCTCCTACTCTCCTCCTCTCTTGTCACCTCATCACACTCCCATTTACAGGACTTCTCCAGACTGGCTCCCATCTTGTGGAACTCTCTGTCTCGCTCCACAAGACTCTCTTCTAGTTTTAAAAGCTTCAAGTGCTCCCTAAATACTCTACTGTTCAGGGATGCATACAACCTACGCTAACCATTCTTTATACCAGTTCCTCTCCTCCATTGCTATCCCCTGAACCCCCTTAGCATGTAAGCCTAAGAGTCCAGCTGTTTGTAGATCACCTTCTTAAGAGCGGACTACAACAGTGCAACTCTTGGCAGGGCCCTCTACCCATTTGATCCCTATAATTGTTTTGTTGTACTCAGCATTTGTTTATAGCGCTGTGGAATCTGTTGGCGCTCTACAAATAACCGATAATAACAAAAAATAATAATAACTTGAAAAAAACAGCAACTTTTATCTTGGAGGAGGTCTGCGTTCTCTTTTTTCTACATAATAATAACTTGGCTCACAGGATGTGCAACTATGCTCCATTGCACATTTGTTACAGATACTTGCATCACGGTGCGTATAGATGTCAACAATGAAAGCTGGAAACAGAAAAATCTGTATCTCACTCCTACAATCTGGACATAAAATCATGCATAGTGTGTGAAACAGGTCGACAAATCATTTGTTTCTCACCCTTTTTTCTAGCAAGTACCGCAACAGGCATAAATATTTATCATAAGTATCCCTAATGCACATAAATATTATTAGGTAACAGAAAATAAGTAAAATGCCCAGGAATTTGTTCAAAAGGTAATGAAAGGGCCCGCCACTGAGTACCCTTTACCAAAGCTCCAAGACCCTCAGCGGTACATGTACCACAGGTTGAGAAACTAAATGCATTGGGAACTATGGCTGCCAATTAAAGTGAAGGTCAATTTTCATCAATGAGTGCTCGGTTTTTAAAAATACTTTTAAAAACAGGGGCACTTTCATTGATGAAAATTAACATAGCACTGGATTTGAAGAAATACTTACCTTTTACTTCTGCAAAGCCGGATCGACAATCCCCCTCCTTCTTCTTCCTGCTGTAGACCACAGCAATGACGAAACTGGCTTCCTCCAATCACAGCCAGGCATCACGAGCTGGACGCTCTGGGGTGCCAGCCATGATTGGAGGAAGCCGTTTTTCGTCATTTCTGACGTCACTACAGAGGAACTGAGGCTGAGATCGGCGATCCGGTTTTGCAGGAGTAAAAGGTAAGTATTTCTTCAAATCCAGTGCAATGTTAATTTTCATCAATGAAAGTGCCCCTGTTTTTAAAAGTATTTTTAAAAACCGGGCACTCATTGATGAAAATTGACCTTCACTTTAAGGCTCTATGCAGCATTTTCAAAATGTGTTTTTATTATATTATACTAGTTGGAAATCCTGCCCAGAGAGCAGTCTATTGTAGTGATGGAACCACCCTGTCATTTTCAAAAGGACAGTCTATTGTGGTGATGGAACCACCCTGCCATTTTAGGAATACAGCTGGATGCAGCTTACACTCTCCCCCCTTTTTTTTTTTTTATCTCTCCCTCCCCTCTTTCGATCTCCCTCCCCTCTCTTTCGATCTCCCTTCCCTCTCATCTTGCTCTCCCCTCCCCCTCTCTCTCCCCACTCTCTCTTGCTCTCTCCCCACTCTCTCTTGCTCTCTCCCCACTCTCTCTTGCTCTCTCCCCACTCTCTCTTGCTCTCTCCCCACTCTCTCTTGCTCTCTCCCCACTCTCTCTTGATCTCTCCCCACTCTCTCTTGATCTCTCCCCACTCTCTCTTGATCTCTCCCCACTCTCTCTTGATCTCTCCCCACTCTCTCTTGATCTCTCCCCACTCTCTCTTGATCTCTCCCTCTCTCCCCACTCTCTTTTGCTCTCTCTCTCTCCCCACTCTCTCTTGATATCTCTCTCTCTTGATCTCTCTCTCCCCCCTCTCTCTCTCCCCCCTCTCTCTCTCCCCCCAACATTCCTTTGAGGATGCGTGCGCAACTGCTGACGGTGACGAATGCGTTACAAACGCGATTATAGTTTAGATACACAGGTGTGGCAAAATATCACAAGTTTACCAGTCAGGTGAAAACATTACTAATCTGCTTAAAGTGAAGGTCAATTTTGATTAATTAGTGACCGGTTTTTAATAATCCTATTAAAAACAAGGGCACTTTAATTCATCAAAATTGACATTTCACTTCTTTTCTTCAAAAACGTACCTTTTAATTCTGGCAGCCCCTCCAGCATTTCTTCCGCCGGTCGCAGGCCGTCTTCTCAGGATCCAAAATGACGAATCCGACTTCCTCCAATAACGGCGTTGCATCAGGCCAAGATTCCTCCCCGGGGGGGGGGGCGGAGCCGTGATTGGAGGAAGCCTGGCTCGTCATTGCTGACGTCTGCAGAGGCTTCCGACGGCCGGGGGAATTGCTGGAGCGGCTGCCAGGATTAAAAGGTAAGTTTTTGAAGAAAAGAAGTGAAATGTCAATTTTGATGAATTAAAGTACCATTGTTTTTAATAGCATTATTAAAAACCGGGCACTAATTCATCAAAATTGACCTTCACTTTAATGTTAAATAAACACATAAAAAACTCCTCCTAATTTCTTACTCATCCACTGCAGTTATCTTTAGTGAAAAACTTCAACTTGTTAATACTACTATACTCTGAATAAAGTTGGTCTCTATATCTATTAATAGTACATTATACACTAAGATTTTCACACATTGGAACCATTCATATAGAAACTGTTAAGTTGAGTCATATTTCATAAAATTATACATGATTGTTCAATTTGACCAGTGGCAACTAAAGGACTCACTATAACATAAGATTGCAACTTATTGTCGTAGCCTATTGATCATGCCCTTTATGTTATAAATAACTTACCCAATCTACAGGAGGTCCATCTATACATATATGTCCACCCAGCCTTCATAATTATAATGACATTTTTTTTACAGTTAAGCCCATTTCTATAACCCCTGCACAAGTCAAAGCATAATTCCTGGAACAATCATGCACAGTTCAAGATGGGGATGGCTCATAACTGCAGCATACAAGTATACCTGCTCCTCATTGGTCGTACCCTTATTTGGTGTGGCGGAGGAAAGTACTGAATACAACGCTTTGACTTCCCCCTGATCTGAATGTCTTATAAGAGACTCCCCGGCTTTGCTTACCGGTCCGGCTAGGCCTCACTCACCTAGGACAAGCACCATTTGGCCACAGAGACAGTAGTACACGTGTAATGGCTTTTCGCCGTCATCATACTCCTCCCGATCTCGGGTATCCGAACAAACTACGGAACGTGACACTACTTTAGGCATTCTAAATCTTCCACCACTACCCAGTCACTCGAGAACGGAGTGTGTTTAAAGGATAGACCGGTTTCAGTTTCGTCGCAATATGATGACATCAGAAAAGCGCCGCTCTTTTAGTACAGACCTTGATCTGTTCATATGTATCCGTGTTAGAGCACTGTAGTTGGTGAAACGTTCAGGAAAATAACTGTGCTGCTAACAGCGCTACCAAGGAAATATTGCCTGATATGAGACATAAACCTCGTATATGTATATGTTTTAAAGACTTTAATTGTATACATGACAAAGTTATTTTAGAACAAAATTTAAAGGGACTGTAAAGCATACAAATGTTTTATAGTGAATATAGAACTACTGGATAAGATAATATAGCTTGCGATATAGTATATTTGTACCACTGACCCTGAGACTACTGCTGCCCTTTTAAAACAGGCATTTACTGGCTTTTGTACTTGTGAAGGTAAATTTTTATGATCAGCAAAACATGGATGTAATATATAACAATAGTATATTGAGATCGCTATGTTTTTTATTTTTTTTATATTACTGATTCTATTTTTTTTTAATATATATTTTTCTTACCATCATTAGCCTTACTCCGCCCATCCTTTACTTCCTATATTTTGCTTCCATTTACGTATAGAGCGGTCCCACCCACTCTAAACGTAGGAGTAATGTGCATTCACGAGTATGCATGACTCGTTGATCGTGGCCGCAATGCGCATGCAATTTTACGCGACTTTCCCTGTTGGTTGCATTTGTAACATTGGCAATCAAAATACAGAGCCATACATGTTAGTCTTCAGCTATGCGCATGCGCGAATCGGGAACGTGCACCCGACATCAATATGGGTAGAAGAGCTTTGGCGCATGTGCAGTTGATCAGATAATGGGATGACGTAGCTTCACGGCTGCCGATCGGCCAGAAACTCAATTGGACGAAAAATACACGTGACCTGTAAGTGAATTAGCTGTAGAAAAACGGGCAGATTAGAAAATCGGAAAAATTTGACTTTATTTTTGGAGAAAAAGGTATTTAGATGAAACTTTTAAAAAAAAGATGAATTAAACTATTATTATTTTTAACTAAACAATGTAACTGTGTATAGCAAATCACGTAAGTTTACCTTTACTTTAAAGCATCCCTCTCGGTAACAACTGTACAAACTTCTGAGGAAATAATGTTCACACAGCCTTAAAGGGCAGGATAGCACCTGGTCACACAGTCTTAAAGGGACAGACAAAAAAAACCACACAGCCTTGAAAGGGTCAACTAGCACCACACGCACACAGTCTTAAAGGGGCAGATCGCAGTAATGTTCACGCAGCTCAACCTTAAAGGCCAGCTCGACACCTGCGCACAGAGCCTTAAAGGGACAGATCACCGTAATGTGCGCGCAGCGCAACCTTAAAGGGCAGCTCGACACCTGCGCACAGAGCCTTAAAGGGACAGATCACCGTAATGTGCACGCAGCGCAACCTTAAAGGTCAGCTCGACACCTGCGCACACAGTCTTAAAGGGACAGATCACCGTAATGTGCACGCAGCGCAACCTTAAAGGGCAGCTCGACACCTGCGCACACAGCCTTAAAGGGACAGATCACCGTAATGTACACACAGCGCAACCTTAAAGGGCAGCTCGACACCTGCGCACAGAGACTTAAAGGGACAGATCACCGTAATGTGCATGCAGCACAACCTTAAAGGGCAGCTCGACGCCTGCGCACATAGCCTTAAAGGACAGATCACCTTAATGTGGACGCAGCGCAACCTTAAAGGGCAGCTTGACACTTGCGCACACAGCCATAAAGGGACAGATCACTGAAATGTGCACCCAGCGCAACCTTAAAAGGCAGCTTGACACCTGCGCATATAGCCTTAAAGGGACAGATCACCATAATGTGCATGCAGCACAACCTTAAAGGGACACTGAACCCACACAGTTTTAAAGTGAGTGATAGTATGCATCCAAACGCAAAGCACACCGCCTTAAAGGGAAGCTCTTAAAGGGGCAGGGGCACGTGCACAGCCTTTAAAAGGACAACTTGCACCATAACCACACAGTGTTAAAGGAACAGCTCACACCATGCACACATAGAGCAGCCTTAAAGGGCAGCTCACGCCTGCTCACACAGTCTTAAAGGGGCAGGCACACACAACATTTAGTGGGTAAAGTCACACCACACGCACACAGTCTTAAAGGGAGCGATAACAGTATACATCCGCACGCAACGCACACAGCCTTAAAGGAATATCTCACACCATGCACAGTCTTTAAGGGGCAGGCACACAGGCTTTTAAGCACACCCAAATGCACACAGCCTTAAAGTGGCACCCAGTATTAAAGCGACAGGCACAAACGCAGACTTTAAAGGGGGATCTCACACCACACACACACACAGTTTTAATGGTACAGGTGCACAAACACAGCACACACAGCCTTAACAGCACAGATCACATTATGCTTGCACAGTCTTAAAGGCACGGACACCCTTACACAATGCACAAGTCCTTAAAGTGATAGTAAACTTTTCCCTTTGTCTAAACAAATCTGTAATGTTATAGATATTTTAGGAGTTTAACTATTCAGTTGTTATGAAGATGCGCTATAACTTACTTTTTAATGTAGAGCTGAAATCCAAATACCCTGCCCACTTGCCACCAACTTGAAAAGTAATATTTTAATTGAACTAACAGTTTGAAATATTTTCCAATCATCTCTCTAAAACAAAGGTGCTGTATGACTAGAGAGCTGATTGGGGAACCGTTCAAACTGTTAGCTCAACAACAAAAAAACACACACACTCACAGACTAAAAGCACAGCTCATGGCTTTGTGTGAATGCCATAAAATCTCTATAACTCTTTTAATGATTGCCTTGAGCCATCTCTAAGGGGCCAATTTACTAAAGTGCGGACGGACATGATACAATGTAGCGTATCATGTCCGCCGCACATCGATAAATGCTGACAGCATACACTTTTGGCATTTATCATTGCACAAGCAGTTTGTGAACTGCTAGTGCAATGCCGCCATCAGCAGATTCCCGGCCAATCGGCCGCTAGCAGAAGGTGTCAATCAGCCTGATCGTATAGGATCGGGCGTATTGAAGTCCGCAGCCTCAGAGGCAGCAGATCAGTTATGGAGCAGCGGTCTTTAGACCACTGCTTCATAACTGCCTGAAGGCTTGCGCGGAAACGGGGCATCACGCTCCATTCGGAACTTGATAATTCAGCCCCTAAGTCTGTGTGTACCATAAACCATCCATTTATAGCATTTAAGGCTGTGCGTGAATGCCATGAGCTGTCCTTTTAAAGTTGTGTGTGAACATTGTGGCACCTGTACAATTACAACTGTGTGTGTGTGTGTGGTGTGAGCTCCCCCTTTAAAGTCTGTGTTTGTGTCTGCCACTTTAATACTGGATGCCCCTTTAAGGCTGTGTGCATTTGGGTGTGCTTAAAAGCCTGTGTGCCTGCCCCTTAAAGACTGTGCATGGTGTGAGATGTTCCTTTAAGGCTGTGTGCGTTGCGTGCGGATGTATACTGTTATCGCTCCCTTTAAGACTGTGTGTGTGTGGTGTGACTTTACCCACTAAAGGTTGTGTGTGCCTGCCCCTTTAAGAATGTGTGAGCAGGCGGTGAGCTGCCCTTTAAGGCTGCGCTAGGTGTGCATGGTGTGAGCTTTTCCATTTACACTGTGTGGTTATGGTGCAAGTTGTCCTTTTAAAGGCTGTTCACGTGCCCTGTCCCTTTAAGACAGAGTGTCCCTTTAAGGCGCTGTGCTTTGCGTGTGGATGCATACTATCACTCTCTTTAAAACTGTGTGCGTTTAACCACTAAAGGTGGTGTGTGCCTGTACCTTAAAGACTGTGTGCGCAGGTGCCGAGCTGCTCTTTAATGTTGCGCTGCGTGGACATTATGGTGATCTGTCCCTTTTAAGGCTCTGTGCGCAGGTGTCGAGCTGCCCTTTAAGGTTGCGCTGCCTGCACATTATGGTGATCTGTCCCTTTAAGGCTCTGTGCGCAGGTGTCGAGCTGCCCTTTAAGGGTGCGCTGCGTGCACATTATGGTGATCTGTCCCTCTAAGGCTCTGTGCGCAGGTGTCGAGCTGCCCTTTAAGGTTGCGCTGCGTGCACATTACAGTGATCTGTCCCTTTAAGGCTGTGTGCGCATATGTCAAGCTGCCCTTTAAGGTTGTGCTGCGTCCACATTAAGGTGATCTGTCCCTTTTAAGGCTCTGTGCGCAGGTGTCGAGCTGCCCTTTAAGGTTGCGCTGCATGCACATTACGGTGATCTGTCCCTTTAAGGCTCTGTGCGCAGGTGTCAAGCTGCACTTTAAGGTTGCGCTGCGTGCACATTAAGGTGATCTGTCCCTTTAAGGCTCTGTGCGCAGGTGTCAAGCTGCCCTTTAAGGTTGTGCTGCATGCACATTACGGTGATCTGTCCCTTTAAGGCTCTGTGCGCAGGTGTTGAGCTGCCCTTTAAGGTTGTGCTGCGTGAACATTACTGCGATCTGTCCCTTTAAGACTGTGTGCGTGTGGTGCTAGTTGACGCTTTC
The DNA here is from genome assembly GCF_027579735.1 of Bombina bombina. Taxonomy (NCBI): domain Eukaryota; kingdom Metazoa; phylum Chordata; class Amphibia; order Anura; family Bombinatoridae; genus Bombina; species Bombina bombina. The sequence continues at coordinate 626,450,698 of NC_069499.1, read as the reverse complement.
AAGGCTGTGGTTTTTTTTGTCTGTCCCTTTAAGACTGTGTGACCAGGTGCTATCCTGCCCTTTAAGGCTGTGTGAACATTATTTCCTCTGCAGTTTGTACAGTTGTTACCGAGAGGGATGCTTTAAAGTGATGGTAAAGTCGTATATATTGCCAAATATATTCCTGATGCTCTTACCTTAACTAGCACATCGATGTGCTTATATAAATAAAAAAAACTTTTTTCACTTTGTAATACCGTTTTTATTTGGCTAACCGTACAGTGTAATAATCTGCCTCTCTAGATTTTTTTCACAGGGGCAGCTTTGATTGACATTGCTTTTAGCCAATTATCAGCTCACCATGCGCCCCATGTGAAATAGGAACTGCACGCTCCCGTGCTCTCAACTAACTCATTGCTACTGACTGCGCATGCGCAATTCTTACGCTACTTGCGCATTTCTAAATGAGAATACTCAGCTCCGGGTTACATAAACATAGCATCCGATGTAAGTAAACAGTAAATCATTCCTTTCGTACTGATTCACTGTTTACTTTCATTTCTGTCTTCATCAATTAGTTTTCTCTTCATTTATACAATTATTGTAAGTATTTATTGCCAAAGAATTACCTCAAAAAAATGACAAACCTTTATTTGAAAATTATAAGTAGCGTAAGAATTGCGCATGCGCAGTCAGTAGCAATGAGTTAGTTGAGAGCACGGGAGCGTGCAGTTCCTATTTCACATGGGGCGCATGGTGAGCTGATGATTGGCTAAAAGCAATGTCAATCAAAGCTGCCCCTGTGAAAAAATTCTAGAGAGGCAGATTATTACACTGTACAGTTAGCCAAATAAAAACGGCATTACAAAGTGAAAAAAGTTTTTTTTATTTATATAAGCACATCGATGTGCTAGTTAAGGTAAGAGCATCAGGAATATATTTGGCAATATATACGACTTTACCATCACTTTAAGTGTCTGTGTACAGTAAACAGTTACAAATGTATAAAAACCTGTAGGCTGAGGGTTTGATACAATGTATCCATGTATGTGAGCAGAGGTGGCTGGCTGTGGAAAGTCTATGGGGAAAACAGGGACTTTACACCCCAAAATATGGCTCCCCTTTTTGTTCCTGGAGACACAAACACTGTAGCATTGTTGGTTGCCTTCATCTGAATTTCCACGCCATTTTTTGTAGGAAAATAATGAGATATGGCTGAGAAAATAATTTATTTTAGAACGCTAAACTAAGATTTTACCCACGTTTTGCTTTTTTATGGTTTTGAAAATATTTAATATCTAAACTATAATCGCGTCTGTCGCCGGTGTTGTGTCGAATCTGGAGATCTATCAAAATCAGGAATCGGCAATTCCCGGAACCCCGCCCACACATCTCTAACCCGCCCCACAGTCACATCTCTAGTAAGCTAACCCACACTATGCCTTACGTCCGCCCAGGCTACCTCCCACTTCTACTAAACTCCACCCAGGATACCTCCCCACTCCTCCAAAATGCCACCCAGCTACGTTGGGACAGATGAGCTGTCACATTTACTATGTTGACAACATAGTATTTGTGACAGCTTGTCACGTATGAGGCAGGGAACACAATAAGTACAGGTAACATATATACATATGCTCTGTAAATAGTCACTGCCATGTGACTACACTTTATATTCTAACTAAGAAACACACTGTGTATATAAACACAGTAAGTATAGGTGATATATTTAAATATGCTCTTTAAATAATGACTTATAAACACTGCCAAATGCCACTTTATACAGTAAGTACGAAATACAAGGCTAATAAATACCCTGCCTCGTACGTGACAAGCTGTCACAAATACTATGTTGTCAACATAGTAAATGTGACAGCTCATCTGTCCCAACTTTCTAGGTGGCCTTTTGGAGGAGTGGGGAGGTATCCTGGGTGGAGTTTAGTAGAATTGGGAGGTAGCCTGGGCGGACGTTAGGCATAGTGTGTGTTAGCTTACTAGAGATGTGTGGGGTGGGTTAGAGATGTGTGGGCGGGGTTCCGGGAATTGCTGATTCCCGATTTTGATAGATCCCCAGATTCGACACAACACCGGTTTTGTGGGGCCACGTGACACTGTACATGAAGTTTTTTAATATAATCCGCCCTATACTTTAAGTGTTGATCATTTGGGATTCACATATTTTTTAATATTTCTTGAAATTGTATGTTTGTTTGTTTTTCACCTCCATTGTACGGCACCGCGCGCATGCGCACTGAAGCCAACTCGCCTGTATAAATCCTGGACCCTCTGATGCCGTGTGCATGCGCGGAGTGTGTCGGAAGCAAATGCGCAATAAAGGCTAATCTCCAAATAACTCCTAGACCCTTTGCTGATACTGAAACAGCTGTATATGTTTTTTTCCCCACCCCCATTGTACGTAGGGTTGCCACCTGTCCCGGTATCACCGGGACAGTCCCGGTCTGGGACTGTATGTCCCGTGTCCCAAAACTAGGCTCCAGTGCCCCGGCCTGCCCAGCTTCCATGTCAGACACACACAACACTGTTGATTTTTTTTTTTTTTTAAACTTTGGTGAAGGAAAACTAGGGAAAACTAGACTCACATGCTGACGCTACACGCAAAAGAGAGGAGGAGAGTATAAGCAAAAGTGAGGGGGGAGAGAGAGAGCAAATGAGGGGGAGAAAGAGCAAAAGAGAGGGGAGGGAGAGAGCAAAAGAGGAGAGGGGAGGGAGAGAGCAAAAGAGGAGAGGGGAGGGAGAGAGCAAAAGAGAGAGAGAGAGCAAAAGAGGGGGAGAGGGAGCATAAGAGAGTGGGAGCGAGAAAGCAAAAAAGAGGGGAGAGAGAGCAAATGAGGGGGGAGAGAGCAAAAGAGAGGGGGGAGGGAGAGAGCAAAAGAGAGGGGGGATAGAGAGCAAAAGAGAGGGGGGATAGAGAGCAAAAGAGAAAGGGGATAGAGAGCAAAAGAGAGGGGGAGAGAGAGCATAAGCTGCATCCAGGTTGATTTAAAAAATGGCAGGGTGGTAAAAGAATTCAACGCTGCATCCAGGTGGATTCTTTCACCACCCTACCATTTTCAGAATCCACCTGGATGCAGGTTCCGTCACCATAATAGACTGCCCTTCTGACAATAGCAGGGTGGTTCGGTGGTTCCTTCACCACAATAGACTGCCCTCTGAGCAGGCTTTCCCACTAGTAGGTATAATTGAAAAACAATACCAGAGTTAATAAGAAAGCATTAGTTCACCTTTCCAAAATATAGAATTGTATACCTGATTTAATAGTAATAGCGCTTAAAAAAAAATGCATTCATGCTCTTTTCCCTGCCCAAATTAATTTAACAGTGTAAAAAATAATTAAAAAAACAATAAACATAAAATAATTGCACCAAAATCACCCTATGCAAAACTTAACAAACTATAAGACATTTTTATACTCTTTTAATTTTTTATATTTATTTGAATGATTGTATTTTTTAGCTCAGAGAAACAAGATTACTTGTGACTAACAACAAAACAAATTAAATCTAGAAGTTGCTGCATGGTAATTTACTGTGACAGTCACTTGACAGCTATAAGGAAGGACACAAACTACATTTTGATGGTTGGACCTTCTTCTTTTAAATTATGCTTTTCATTATAAGTTTCTATTGTGATAGGTGTGTCCTTGCCACCCACCATAAATATAACAAATACTGTGAGTTAGTTGTTATTGCAACGACAGTCACCTTGAAACTGGATGGGCATAGGGCCACTGATTTGAAATAGTAAGTTTCCTGCTTTCAAATAAGAGGTCTCATCTTACGCAGGTGGGTTAGCAAAGGAGTTACTCATTGCCCATTATTTTTCTAAAACATATGGTTTTATCAGGTAATTACTCTTACCATGTTGATCACCTAATGCTTATTTGGGGATGGATGCTGTGTTCCTTTCAGAGAATAGAACATCTTAAAACAAACCTAGAGGGCAAGTGATTTAAATTTAAACAGCCCCTTCATGCTACCTAAATGGATATGATAACCCTCATTTTGAATAGGCTATTCCCCTATTTTATATGAAGGAATATTGTGAGTGTGGTGTATGCAGCTAATACGTTAGGTAGGTTAATGACATTTTATAGCATTCACTTATAGATGACAGAGATATGGGACTAATCATTAGAAAGAGGGGGCACTCCTCTTTTAGAATGGAGTCTAATCCCCCTCATTTTGGCTTAAAGACACCTAATCTTACACTTATTAACCCCTAATCTGCCGCCCGACATCGCCGACACCTACATTATACTTATTAACCCCTAATCTGCCGCTCCGGACATCGCCGCCACTATAAAAAAACATATTAACCCCTAAACTGCCGCCCTCTTGCATCACAAACACTAGTTAAATATTATTAACCCCTAATCTGCCACCCCTAACATCGCCACCACCTAACTACATTTACGAACACCTAATCTGCCACCCCAACGTCGCCGCCACTATACATGGCGGCGACGTTGCAATCAGCCAATAGGATTGAGCTTGCATTCTATTAGCGGGTACAATCAGCCAATAGAATGCAAGCTCAATCCTATTTGCTGATTGGATCAGCCAATAGGATTGAAGCTCAATCCTATTGGCTGATTGCATCAGCCAATAGGATTTTTTCACCTTTAATTCCGATTGGCTGATAGAATTCTATCAGCCAATCAGAATTCAAGGGATGCCATCTTGGATGACGTCACTTAAAGGAACCTTCATTCTGGAATAAGACTTCAATTGAAGAGGATGCTCCACGCCGGATGTCTTGAAGATGGACCCGCTCTGCGCCGGGTGGATGAAGATAGAAGATGCTGTCTGGATGAAGACTTCTGCCCCTCTGGAGGACCACCACGGCTTGGATGAAGACTTCTCCCGGCTTTGTTGATGACTTCTTGCCGCTTGGATGAAGACTTCTCCCGGCTTCGTTGAGGATGGATGTCCGGTCTTCAAAACTGTAAGTGGATCTTCGGGGGTTAGTGTTAGGTTTTTTTAATGGTTTATTGGGTGGCTTTTATTTTTAGATTAGGGTTTGGGCTGAAAAAGAGCTAAATTAAGGGCAATTCCCATCTAATTGCCCTTTTCAGAGCAATGGGGAGCTTAAGGGACACTGAACCCAATTTTTTTCTTTTGTGATTCAGATAGAACATGCAATTTTAAGCAACTTTCTAATTTACTCCTATTATTATTATTTTTCGTTCTCTTGTTATCTTTATTTGAAAAAGAAGGCATCTAAGCTTTTTTTTGTTTAGCACTCTGGACATCACTTTTTTATTGGTGGATGCATTTATCCACCAATCAGCAAGGACAACCCAGGTTGATCACCAAAAATGGGCCAGCATCTAAACTTACATTCTTGCATTTCAAATAAAGATACCAAGAGAATGAAGAAAATGTGATAATAGGAGTAAACTAGAAAGTTGTTTAAAATTTCATGCTTTATCTAAATCACGAAAGAAAAAATGTGGGTTCAGTGTCCCTTTAGGTTTTTTAGTTAGGATTTTATTTGGGGGGTTGATTGTGTGGGTGGTGGGTTTTACTGTTGGGAGGTTGTTTGTATTTTTCTTTAGGGCAATGCCCTGCAAAAGGCCCTTTTAAGGGCTATTGGTAGTTTAGTTTAGGCTAGGGTTTTTTTTATTTTGGGGGGGCTTTTTTATTTTGATAGGGCTATTAGATTAGGTGTAATTAGTTTAAATATTTGATAATGTCCTTTTTTTGTGTAATTTAGTGGGGTTTTTTTTGTAATTTAGGTAATTTCATTTAATTTAGGTAATTTATTTAATTGTAGTGTAAGGTTAGGTGTTAGTGTAACTCAGGTTCAGTTTTCTTTTACAGGTAAATTTGTATTTATTTTAGCTAGGTAGTTAGTAAATAGTTAATAACTATTTAGTAACTATTCTACCTAGTTAAAATAAATACAAACTTACTTGTAAAATAAAAATAAACCCTAAGCTAGCTACAATGTAACTATTAGTTATATTGTAGCTATCTTAGGGTTTATTTTATAGGTAATTATTTGGTTTTAAATAGGAATTATTTAGGTAATGATAGTAGGTTTTATTTAGTTTTATTTTAATTATATTTAAGTTAGGGGGTGTTAGGGTTAGTCTTAGGTTTAGGGGTTAATATCTTTAGTATAGCGGCGGCGACGTTGGGGTGGCAGATTAGGGGTTAATAATTGTAATGTATGTTGTGGCGATGTTAGGGACAGCAGATTATGGGTTAATAATATTTAACTAGTGTTTGCAAGGTGGGAGTGTGGCGGTTTAGGGGTTAATATGTTTATTATAGTGGCAGCGATGTCGGGAGCGGCAGATTAGTGGTTAATAATTTTATTTTAGTGTTTGCAATGCGGGAGGGCCTTGGTTTAGGTGTTAATAGGTAGTTTATGGGTGTTAGTGTACTTTTTAACACTTTAGTTATGAGCTTTATGCTACAGCTTTGTAGCGCAAAACTCATAACTACTGACTTTAGATTGCGTTACAAATCTTGCGGTATAGGCTATACTGCTCACTTTTTGGCTTCCCAGAAAAAGCTTGTAATATCGGAGCTATGGAAGTCCCATTGAAAAAAGACTTTGCGCAAACTGCGTAAGTTAATTTGCATTACGGCCAAAAAAGTGTGTGGTACAGCTTTTTTGACAAGACTCGTAATAGCAGCGGTAGTGAAAAAGCAGCGTTAATTAATAGGTTAATTTAGTTTATCGTGATGTGGGGGCTGGCAGTTTAGGGGTTAAAAGGTTTAGTAAGTGGTAGTGATGAGGGATGCCAGGGGTTTAGGGGTTAATACATTTATTTAGTTGTGGTGGGCTCTGGGTGCGGAGGGATAGGGGTTAATACATTTAGTTAGTTTCGGCAGTGTCGGGGAGCGGCGGAATAGGGGTTAATAACTTTATTAGAGTTGCGGTGGGCTCCGGGAGCAGCGGGATAGGGGTTAATAACTTTATTTAGTTGCGGCGGGGTCGGGGAGCGTCGGGATAAGGGTTAAACATTTTAGTATAGTGGCGGTGTTTAGTGACAGGGTATAAATAAAGCTGGGAAAAAGCCGAATAGCAGCAAGATCGATGACTGTTAGTTAACAACAGTCTGCTGCTTATAGCCCCGTACTTGGTGTGTGGCTTTTTGACAGCTTTTTTAATAAATAAGGATAGCGTATTCAGGTCCGCGGCCATGATGTTAGGCGATCTCAGGCGAGCGTATTGGTGCCAGTGAATGCAGCACAGTTGACGGCTTGATACGTAGGCCTCAGAGCATGCAATTTTAAGCAACTTTCTAATTTACTCATATTAGCAAATGTTCTTCATTCTCTTGGTATCTTTATTTGAAAAGCAAGAATGTAAGTCTAGATGCTGGCCCATTTTTGGTGAACAACCTGGGTTGTTCTTGCTGATTGGTGGATAAATTCATCCACCAATAAACAAGTGCTGTCCAGTCTTTTGGACTTTGTTTTTCAAATAAAGATAACAAGAGAACGAAGACAAATTGATAATAGGAGTAAAAAAGAAAGTTGCTTAAAATTACATGCTCTATCTGAATCATGAAAGAAAAAAAAATTGGGCTCAGTATCCCTTTAAGCTGTTTTGAGAATTAAGAAATCCTCAAAGCCCTATTCTAAAAAAAATCATATACTAAAACATTTAAAAGAGAGCCCCCAGACAGACTAATATAGTGTAGTATATTTACCCAACTATGGGCCAGATTACAAGTGGTTTTATGATTTCACTCTAGCATTAACACTGCCAGAAGTAAAGAGTTTGCTTAAGTTGAAAGTAGAACTTTTGTGCATTAACAAAACCTGATGCACGCTAATTTCAGGACTTCTGAAATTGCAACTAACCCACTTACTCTCCCCCATAGACTTCAATGGAAAGCATAGAACAAAAAAAAACTAACACTTATCGCTCAAACACTAACCTGACTTGAGTTATTAATATTTCACATTCAAATGTTCTTTCATATAGATATGTACATATAGATACATATGTTACATTAACATTATCAGATATATACACTCACCGGCCACTTTATTTGGTACACCTTGCTAGTACCAGGTTGGACCCCCTTTTGCCTTCAGAACTGCCTTTATTCTTTGTGGTATAATTTGAACAAGATGTTTGAAACATTCCTCAGAGATTTTGGTCCATATTGACATGATAGCATCACGCAGTTGCTAACAGGAACAGCTTGGATCTTTATACTGTATCCAATACAGGTGCTTGTCCAACCAAGGAATGTATCCCTCAGAACAAAAGGTGCTATCACTATGTGATAAAAACATAAGCATCAAGTGATAGGGGGCATATACTGTATATGAAACCCCCTTTACATGCAATGCATTTCTAGGTTTGTAAACAGAGCTTTTGTAACAGTTGGTGCTTTATGCCTGATAAAACAGCTGTAACAGGGGTTTCATATATGCCCCCTATCCCTTGATGCTTATGTTTTTAATTTGTTTTTAAATAAATAAGTTTTAACTTAGCACATAGTGATAGCACCTTTTGTTCTGAGGGATATATTCCTTGGTTGGACACAGCACCTGTATTGGATACAGTATAAAGATCCGGTCTGTTCCTGACACCAGGTGTGGGTGAGCTGATACACCCTGAGATATCAGCCTGCGACTACTAGCACATCAGGGTGCTCTTGCTAAATGGGAGTGCGCTTTTTGCTTACTTTATCCACTGCTGTGAGATACATTGGATGATCTACACAAGGCGCCCCTCTATCTGTTTGTTAAAGCCATTTGCCTGCCTTTTTTCCCCTAACACCTAAGATCTCCTATATTTGAGCCCTTATAACGTTATTGTTTTTTGGAAAAAAGTTAACCACAGCTCTGAGAAGGATTGAAGCGTAAATGGCGATTGCACTAGCGCAATCGAGATTTTGCTCCACTTGTAATAGCGCAATGAAAATGGCTCACAAAAACAAGATTATGCTAGCACAAAACCGTTTGCCCCTCACTTGTCAACTAGCCCATAGTAAAAGACATTAATAAATATTATATTGATTTAAAAAAATGTTCTATACAGTTTTAAGGTATTTGAGTGGAAAGGGCTCGATAGTGTATACATGTGTATGTGTGTATTTATATGTGTATATATGTATGTATATACATATATGAATACATAAATACACATTTATACATATATTTCTTTATATAGATACATGCATACACATATTTAGGCATGTATATGTATCTATATATCCATTATAGCCCTTTCCATTCAAATAGCTTGCCATATACGATAAACCTTTTAACCCTTATAACTTTTTTAAAACATTTATATGAATATGTTTTATTATATAGTGTATACATCATTGTAACATTTTATTTTAATGTATTTATGTTGTGTTTAGTGCAACTTTAATTTTATCCCTAACCCTTTACTCAAGGTCTTCAGTCATGCAATACCAACATGCTCTAAATTTGCGCTTGAGTGAACTCGCACAAGTTAGCGCAGGTGCAATATTTCAATACTGCATGCACGCTAACATTAGTGTACCACTTGTAATCTAGCCCAAAGTAAAGAAAAACAAATGGCCACTCATGTAGCGCCTGCCATTATCAAATTTCTGGAATTGACTTACATTGCTGGTATTTGCCAGAGATGTCTGTGTTGTCCCTATTTCTTCTCTTGAACATTTTCTGTTTGGGTATACAAGGAAAAAGCATGCTGCCTCCTTCTGTGGAATGGGAAACAATTGTCTTTATATACTACATATTATCCTGCTGTGTGTGTGTATACAGTGGGTCCACAATCACCTACTGGTTTTATATGATCATTTATTAAAATGTAGTAAGGTATTGACAACAATTAACACTCAGACAATATCCTCTTCACAAACCACTTGCTAATACATTTTCAACTACTTATTTTATTAAAAAGTTAACATCCTAGCTAACATGCATGTCATTTGTATTTGTTTTTTTTAACTATTAACATCTGGCATTAATTATATTAGTATGTTCTTGCTAGTTCTTCTACCTGTGCTCCAGTAAATGCTCCTGTTAGGGCCTTTGGAGAAGGACATTATTTGAAATACCTTTTGTAATCATGTCAAAAGAGTGTTAACTTGATAACACATTGTTCACCTAAGTGCTGAAAAACTTGAAAAATGCCAGCTTGCAGCTCTGAAATATTTATATATGATAGTACAGTGCACGCTGAATATATTTTCAGAAATCCCCATCAGAATGTAATTATATCAAGCTAACATCATTAAGGAATAGAATAACATCTGTATCCACAATTCAAGCATAGCAGAACCAGGAATGCTCTATCACTACACAAAAACAACCGGCAAAGTGCAGTCTTCATGGGAGAGTAGCTGTCTCAAAACCACTTCTTCATAGAAATAAAGAAATCTAAACATTTAGCAAGGGCTAAAAAATATACGGCTAGATTACGAGTTTTGCGTTAGTGTAAAAAAAGCAGCTTTAAGAGGTCCTAACGCTGCTTTTTTACGCCCGCTGGTATTACGAGTCTTGAAGGTTTAGGGTCACCGCACACTTTTTTGGCCTTACCGCAAAACGACTTACGTAAACTTTGTCTTTTTTCTATGGGACTTCCATAGTGCCGGTATTACAAGTCTGTCCTGGGAGGCCAAAAAGTGAGCGGTACACCCTACCCTGTCAAGAGTCCTACTGCATTTAAAAGTCAGTAGTTAAGAGTTTTATGGTACAACGCCGTAACATAAAACTCATATCTAAAGTTCTAAAAAGTACACTAACACCCATAAACTACCTATTAACCCCTAAACCGAGGCCCTCCTGCATCGCAAACACTAAAATAAAATTATTAACCCCTAATCTGCCGCTCCCGCCACCGCCGCCACCTACATTATACTTATGAACCCCTAATCTGCTGCCCCCAACATCGCCCACACCTACATTAATTTTATTAACCCCTAATCTACTGCCCCCAATGTCGCTACCACCTACCTACACTTATTAACCCCTAATCTGCCGCCCCCAACGTCGCCGCTACTATACTAAATGTATTAACCACTAAACCTAAATCTAACCCTAACACCCCCTAACATATTTTAATAATAAGTAATTTAAATAAATCTAAATACAAATTACTATAATTAACTACATTATTCCTATTTAAAACTAAATACTTACCTATAAAATAAACCCTATGCTAGCTACAATATAACTAATAGTTACTTTGTATCTAGCTTAGGGTTTATTTTTATTTTACAGGCAAGTTTCTATTTATTTTAACTAGGTAGAATAGTTACTAAATAGTTATTAACTATTTACTAACTACCTAGCTAAAATAAATACAAAAGTACCTGTAAAATAAAACCTAACCTAAGTTACAATAACACCTAACACTACACTATAATTAAATACATTAAATACAAATAAATAAATTAAATTAAATTAGCTACAGTACAAAAAAACACACTAAATTACAGAAAATAATAAACAAATTACAAGATATTTAAACTAATTACACCTAATCTAATAGCCCTATCAAAATAAAAAAGTCCCCCCAAAATAAAAACCCCCTAAACTAAACTACCAATAGCCCTTAAAAGGACCTTTTGCGGGGCATTGCCCCAAAGTAATAAGCTCTTTTACCTTTTAAAAAAAATACAAACAAACCCCCAAACAGTAAAACCAACCCCCCAAATAAAAACCTAACTAAAAAAACCTAAGCTCCCCATTGCCCTGAAAAGGGCATTTGGATGGGCATTGCCCTTAAAAGGGCAGTTAGCTCTATTGCTCCCCAAACCCTAATCTAAAAATAAAACCCACCCAATACACCCTTAAAAAAACCTAACACTAACCCCCTGAAGATCGACTTACTGTTCTGAAGATCCGACATCCGTCCTCAAGGAAGTGGCAGAAGTCTTCATCCAACCGGGCCGAAGTCCTCAATGAAGCCGGGAGAAGTCTTCATCCAAGCCAGGGGAAGTGGTCCTCCAGAAGTCTTCATCCAGACGACATCTTCTATCTTCATCCATCCGACGCGGAGCCAGGGTCGGCTCCAAGGGGGGACATTGGGGGCAATGCCCACCCAAATGGAATGCTGTGCCCCCTCAAAAAATATTGATATGATCATACGCTTTAAAAATAATAAATAAAATAATGAATTGTTATGTAATGCTGCATGCTGGGGATGGAGTTAGCTGCCAAATTGTGAGGTCGCGTCACGCATCTGCAAGGAGCTCTGTGTCTTAAACGCTTATTCGAAATTGGAAGTTAATTAGAGACTTTTTGGACTTGTCTTTAACCCTATTAATTTTACCTATCGTGAATTACTCATTTTCTTAAACAATAGACCATGATAAGAATATGATTGTATCATATAAATATAAGTCTATAAATGGCTACCAGCTTATATTCTATTAAGTAGTCTGATATATGTTAGTTATTGCAAAACAGGTATAGCTAAATCTAATCTACAAAAGTACCAATATCTGAAAACCTAGTATACTCACTGATATTGCAAAATATTTAATTGCATTGGGGGGTTTGGGGTGCATGGTTGTTTAGGGGACATGATTGAGATTTGAGAATGAGTTTAAGGGTTTTAGATCATGGTGATTAAGGGGTGAATTGTTTTTAAGGAGCCATTGCACTGGGGGTCTCAAGTTTAATGGCTCTGTTTTAGTGCATTGCATAGGATTTAGACTTCATTCTTTTACCTAGTGATTTATCACATATTCTCCAAATGTTAATAGTGGGTGATAAGCCAGCCAGAAGCTACACTTTCCTGCAGAATATGTAGGTCTGCTCTTATTTTGACTCTCATAATACTTTGTAAATGCGTGCCCCCTCGTGAAAAAAAAATGCCCCCCATTTCATTTATTATGGAGCCGACCCTGCGCAGAGCGGGTCCATCTTCAAGACATCGGAGCATCCTCTTCATCTGACGGACTAACGACGAATGAAAGTACCTTTAAGTGACATCATCCAAGATGGCGTCCCTTAGATTCCGATTGGCTGATTCTATCAGCCAATCGGAATTAAAGTAGAAAAAATCCTATTGGCTGATGCAATCAGCCAATAGGATTGAAGTTCAATCCTATTGGCTGATCCAATCAGCCAATAGGATTGAGCTCGCATTCTATTGGCTGTTTGGAACATAGGGCTATTAGATTAGGTGTAATTCTTTTTTATTTTTGATACTGTGTTTTTTTGTTTTTTTTTGTAACTTAGTGTTTTTTTATTTTTTGTAACTTAGTCAGGGTTTTTTGTAACTTAGTAATTTTTAATTGTAGATAAAATAATAATTTGAGTAGGTTTTTTTTAGTATGTAATATAGTTAACTTAACTGGTAGGTTAATGTAATTGTAGTATAATAGTTAGGGTAGGTTAATTAATAATTTAATATATTTTAATTTAATTCTACAGGTAAGATTTAATTAATTATAAGATAAGGATGTTGTAATTTTAATGTAAAGTTAGCGGGTTGTTAGGTTTAGGGGTTAATAGCTTAATGTAGTTTATGGCGCTGTGGGGGGTTGGCGGTTTAGGGGTTAATGTTTAGTTAAAGGTAGTGATGTGAGAGGCCAGGGGTTTAGGGGTTAATACTTTTATTTAGTTGCGGCGGGGTCCGGGAGCAGCGGCATAGGGGTTATTACTTTTATTAAATTTGCGGACGGGAGCGGTGGCATAGGGGTTAATACTTTTATTCATGTTGCGGGATGGCAGATTAGGGGTGTTTAGACTCAGGGCTTATGTTAGGGTGTTAGGTGTAAACGTTACTGGTTTTCTACCATATAAATCAATTTGCTTTCAGACTCCCATTGATTCCTATGGCATCCGCGGCCTCCAGGGTGGCGTATTGAAAACCAGATACGCTGGGCCAGAATAGCGGCGAGCGTACCAGTTAAAAATATGTTAACTTGCAAAACGTGTCAGAAAGAGCCGAATTTGTATTCGAAACATCTTTAATGATATAAGCATCGATCTGTGTCGAATTAAGACCGGAGGATTGTATGTTACGTCAAAAATTTCAACTTTTGCCGGTCTTTTTGATTTGATAATAACTAGGTTGAATCAAGCTCGCCACAATTACGCTGCATAATTCCAGCGTATTTTAGGTTGACGACTTGATAGATATCCCCCATAGAATCAATGCTAGACATAGTTAAAGCAGCCATTAAGGCAAATAGGGGTAATTATGCACTAACACAAATATTCCATTGCATTTGTATTCTTCCATTGAGCTACACCAGGAATTTCAATGCTTTCCATGTTTGTTTGGGAACATAAATGCTTAATGGACAGCAATATATTAGTATTTCCCAACAGCAGATATCACTAGCTAACCTTAGAATTCCTTGTAATGAATGAAGACCATACAATGAGTGACTGTTTAAGTATATAGGACATAAGGAACTCATAAAGAATGTAATGGGGAGCCAATTTGTTGAAATCCCAGCATGTGAGGTGGAAGTAATGGTGAGATTGCATTTACCATTTAGATGGTGTACTGTAACAAGCCAACTGCTAGCTTCACAACAACAACCTTGTGTTCATATTATTCCACATACAGTTAATGCTGAGATTGGTATAATGACAACAGCAACACAAAGTAAAATACACACTGAAACATCAAATGATGAACAAATAAAATATCCACCCCCAATGCCAAAACAGTCAAACCTGTTTCATATATTTAGCCCAGAATGCATCACTATTGTTATCAATACTATTGTGAAACATATAAGCCGAAGTTGAGCAGACATGTGTAGTCAAATCCTATGGCTAGAACAGAAGTTTAACCCCAAAATCTATGTGAACTATTGCTTGTTTAGAAAAGAATAATACTGAAATATTGATCCACAGTGAATTCAGTCTATTATTGCTACAACTACAATTTTATGCTCAAACAAACAATTTAGATTTATAAAATATAGTTTTACCCACTAAAACAACACAGCCCTCTGCTTCTATTAATTCCTCTAGAATTATACATTTAAAAATTGTCCTTATAGCAATAATAGCATTGTGCATCCTGGTCGCATTATTCAAGCTGAAATTTTACTTTAATTCATAACCTAGATGCTTTACCTGAAAGTGTAGCTCTGCCACTAACACTGCTATTATTACATTTTTTGGTCCCCAGTGGCTGATGAGTGACCGGTCAGTTCACACACTTGCGTAATAAGTCCAGAGGCAATGCTTTTATTGTGTATGTGAAGGCCCATGGGAGCTGTACATGGATGGATGAGCATCTTCCTGTACCTGATGAAAAGTTACAATTATTGTATTTCACTCTGAACTCAAGGAATAGGGATAATAAGATGCCAGCAAATTGTGTTATAATATGGTTCATGTTTGCACAAATCAATGTCCAAACATTAACACAATTATTAGACTGATATTATTGTGCATTAATAACGTTTTTAATGTGCTAGATCATTTAACTATCACTCTACTACTTCCTTTAAACCATGTTATTATCCTCTGCAAAAGTGTTAAGCACATAGTTAAAGATTGCTTCAAAGAGGCAATTCACATCTGTTCCTGAGATGGACTTGGGTCAGTGAAATCCAGCTTTGTACAGGTGTCGCTTCTGATTGGGTCACTAGGTGTGTCATGCTCAGAAGCAGAGCATCATTTAACAGTGTTTTACAGAGTTTTAAGAATTAGAGGTATTCAGTAACTTTTCAGTAATAACATTACTTCTTCCTTTTTCATGGAATTCACGTATACACCATTTATAAGCTGACTAACAAAGCAATACATATAGAATGTAGCAAAGTCTATTCAAATAAAAAAGCAAAACGTTAAGAATGTGTCTGCTGCAAGCATTAGAAAATTGTGCAATTCAATACATAGATGTACAGACTTTCCTTCAGCCTCAGACATATTGTCAGTGGCAGCTACAGAGTAGTGATGGGGTTGTAATTTTCATATTTAGCACTTTTTGCACTTTAAAATGTTGTGGTCTAGTACTGCCTCTGTGTGTAGATAGCAAGGGTGGTTCTGTACCATAACAGTTGTGAATGCAAAAAGTTATTCACAAAGCTAAATATCAAGGGTGTAGGGGGACAGGTGGGGAAATCCATATTTAATAGCCTTTTAAAGGCACAGTATACACCAATTTTCATATGTCTGCATGTAATAGACACTACTATAAAGAAGAATATGCACAGATACTGATATAAAAATCCAGTAAAAAAGCTTTTTAAAATACTTAATAATTACTTAGAAGCTCCCAGTTTAGCACTGTTGGTGAGGTTAGGCTGGGACACCCATTGAAAGGAGCTGAGAAAGTAGGTAGAGCAGATACTTCCCCCCCCCCACCCTTGCATATTAAAAGATCAATTACTCAAACAGGAAAAACAGGAGTCTGTAGACATCAGAATACATCTAAAACTTTGGTTAGGAGTCTTAAAATCAGCACAATGTTATTTCAAAATAAGCAAAACTATACATTTTTACAAAAACATCCCCATATGGGCTATATAAGTGTATCATCTACAAACCATTTATTGAATGAAAAATCTAGTGTACACTGTCCCTTTAAGCTGAAAATGCTTCACAGCGTGTTCTAATTCAATCCTAGTTTCTATTGCTGTTGTGAACTGTGTAAACCAGTGGTAACATAAAATATTTCTAAAGACTTTAATGATATATTATTACCACCAGTGTTCGCAGCTTGCAACAGCAATGGAAACTGGACCATTCTTTTTTAATCTTCATTCTCACTCCCTGACCTTCCCCCTTTCTTCTTTCTCTTTAGAGCAGTGGACATGTAAAACAAGCACTGCGGTGCAAATTCAGGTGCAACTGGCACCTCTGAAATTTGGGGTAAAGAATGGGGCTGTACAGCACCTTGTGTACCCCCATTAAACCACCCCTTGGGAATAAGCTTGTGTAAGAATAATGTAAGATTAATCTTCTTCCATCCGGAGCGGAGCAGGTCCATCCTGAAGACATCCGACGCGGAGCATCCTCTTCCATCTGACAGCGACTGAAGAATGAAGGTTCTTTTAAGTGACGTCATCCAAGATGGCGTCCCTTCAATTCCAATTGGCTGATAGAATCCTATCAACCAATCGGAATTAAGGTAGAGAAAATCCTATTGGCTGATCCAATCAGCCAATAGGGTTAAAGTCCAATCCTATTGGCTGATCCAATCAGCCAATAGGATTGAGATCGCATTCTATTGGCTGTTCCAATCAGCCAATAGTATGCAAGCTCAATCCTATTGGCTGTTCTAATCAGCCAATAGGATTGGCTGATAGGATTCTATCAGCCAATCGGAATTGAAGGGACGCCATCTTGGATGACATCACTTAAAGGAACCTTCATTCTTCAGTCGTCGTCGGATGGAAGAGGATGCTCCGCGTCGGATGTCTTCAAGATGGACCCTCTCCGCTCCGGATGGAAGAAGATAGAAGATGCCGCCTGGATGAAGACTTCTGCCGGTCTGGATGTCCTCTTCTGGCCAGATCGGATGAAAACTTCTGCCCCTCTGGAGGTCCACTTGTGCCCGGCTGGGTGAAGACGTCTCAAGGTAGGGTGATCTTCAAGGGGGTAGTGTTAGGTTTTATTAAGGGGGGATTGGGTGGGTTTTAGAATAGGGTTGGGTGTGTGGGTGGTGGGTTTTAATGTTGGGGGGTATTGTCTTTTTTTTACTGGTAAAAGAGCTGATTACTTTGGGGCAATGCCCCGCAAAAGGACCTTTTAAGGGCTATTTGTAATTTAGTGTAGGGTAGGGAATTTTATTATTTTGGGGGCCTTTTTTATTTTATTAGAGTAGGTGTAATTATCTTAACAAAAATTGTAATTATTTTTTTATTTTCTGTAATTTAGTGGGGGTTTTTTCGTACTTTAGTTTATTTATTCTAATTTTAGTTAGTTTATGTAATTAATTTAATGATAATGTAGTGTTAGGTGTAATTGTAATTTAGGTTAGGATTTATTTTACAGGTAAATTTGTACTTATTTTAACTAGGTTGCTATTAAATAGTTAATAACTATTTAATAACTATTCTACCTAGTTAAAATAAATACAAAGTTGCCAGTAAAATAAATATAAATCCTAAAATAGCTACAATGTAACTATTAGTTATATTGTAGCTAGCTTAGGGTTTATTTTATAGGTAATTATTTAGTTTTAAATAGGAATAATTTAGTTAATTGTAGTAAATTTATTTAGATGTTCTTAAATTATATTTAATTTAGGGGGGTGTTAGGGTTAGGGTTAGACTTAGGTTTAGGGGTTAATAAATGTATTATAGTGGCGGCGACGTTGGCGGCGACAGATTAGGGGTTAATAAATTTAATATAGTTGCGGCGATGTTGGGGGGGCAGATTAGGGGTTAATAAATAAAATGTAGGTTTCGGCGATGTTGGGGGCATCAGATTAGGGGTTCATAAGTATAATGTAGGTGGTGGCAGTGTCCGGAGCGGCAGATTAGGGGTTAATAATATAATGTAGGTGTCGGTGATGTCGGGGGCAGTAGATTAGGGGTTAATAAGTGTAATATTAGGGGTGTTTAGGCTCAGGGTTCATGTTAGGGTGTTAGGTGTAGACATAAATTTTATTTCCCCATAGGAAACAATGGGGCTGCGTTAGGAGCTGAACGCTGCTTTTTTGCAGGTGTTAGGTTTTTTTTTCAGCCAGCTCAGCCCCATTGTTTCCTATGGGGAAATCGTGCATGAGCACGTTCAGACAGCTCACCACTGACTTAAGCAACGCTGGTATTACAGTGAGATGTGGAGCTAAATTTTGCTCAACGCTCACTTTTCTGAGGCTAACGCCGGCTTGCAGAAAACTCGTAATACCAGCGTTGTCTTAAGTGAGCGGTGAGAAAAAAAGGCTCGTTAGCACCGCACACCATTACCGACAAAAACTCGTAATCTAGCCGAATGTTTTTTTTAAATGCACTGGTCACACCTATCCTCAAAAAACCTTCTCTCGATCCAACCTCCCCATCCAACTACTGCCCTATTTCCCTACTCCCTCTTGCCTCAAAGCTTCTTGAAAAGCTAGTACATGCACGCCTATCCCATTTCCTTACATTACACTCCCTCCTTGACCCACTGCAATCTGGATTTTGCCCACATCACTCCACAGAGACAGCAATTGTTACAGTGCCATAAAACATGTTGAGATCTGTGCATATCCTAAAAGGGCTAATTAATTTAAAATAGTTTTCATTAAAAAATTGTTTAAAAATTGCAGGCAAGTATTTTAAAATAAATTTCAAAAATAGGCAAAATGAATTACATAGTTAAACTGCCTGGAGCAGCTAACTCCACCCCTCTTATCAGTGTTTAGACACAGGCATTGTATTTCAACTGAGTTCCCAGCTTCTAGGCATGCTCCAGCAGATAATCTCTATCACTTTTGCATTTTACCAAAAGAACAATAAACATAGATACAGCCATAAAAGGAAAGGGTTAATGGCGAGGCACGGCAGTATAAATTTGCAGGTAAAGTAATTAAAGTACATATTATATTATTTTGTCTCTATCCCAACTTGTTTTATGTCCCTTTAAGGTTACCAACAACCTACTTACAGCAAAAAGGATTTCTGCTTATCCTCCTTTATCTGTCTGCAGCCTTTGATACAGTTGACCACCCTCTTTTGCTCTAAACCCTCCAATCCTTCAGCATTTGTGACTGTCAGGATCCAGTCCTGTGCTTGTGTCAAACTCCTCCAATTTTACCTTTAAATCTGTTGCACACCTTTACTTAGGTGCTTAGTATTTTATTATATTGGCTGAACAAACAGCCCCATCTCTAAATTCTCGTTGTGCTTCTTCTATTAACATTGGAGTTCAACACTAAAGACAAATCCTGCCTGATCTAATCATCTAAAATATTGCAGTTTCTTTGTACTTGGATTATTCACAATTTGAAGTTATATTTATGACAACCGCTAACCACTTTCTTTTTGCAGTTTACCAGTTAATCGGATTCTTCTTTGTCTCACCGTTTTTTTGCAGTGTCTTAATCCTGATCATATGGAAAGCTTCCCCAGACATACTGAAGGTATTTACTTTGAACATTAATGTTATATTATAACTCTGCTCGCTATTACGATATCGCACTGTGACTCCACCCCCAGCTGGCAAATCTTAGGAAAACAGTGTAGAGAGGCTGACGTCACCTATCTATCACAGTGAATGGATATTTTGTAGCGTGAGAGCCAGAAACAAAAACTGATTGCCGGTCAAGCTGTTCCTATGACACAGTGTCACAATTCTATTCAGCAACTTTAATCTAAAGCAATATTCCAGCTCATATTGGAATATAAACCTTGTCAATTGGTGAAGTTGCTAATCTCATCTTCTTTATAAAACTCACTGAATCTTTATTAAGACTACTTAAAGCTGTAGTAGTCTCAAATTGACAGTGAAACAAACAACTATTTAAAGAAATAGTACATACCTAAACTTTATACTCAACTGAATATTTAGGAATTAAATACTGAATACTTCCATTTTTTCATAGTCTGCAGTTGAGATCCACAAGCTCCAGTAATTCCTCACAGTGACACAGCCCTCTCGTGGTTCTCTTCCTACCTGTCTAACCTGTCAGTATATTTATAAGAATCTTAGTAGTGCTATCCAAATAATATATCAGTTTATGGCAGGGTTACAAACACAATAAAAAAAATAGCAACTCTAATCAACCATGTATCTACTAGACCATACAATTAATATAAATACCTGAATTCTTTTATTTAGTTAATATCCATGAACATATTGAAATATATTTGCAATAAAAGGAAACTAAATAATATTTATGTGCGCTTGAAAACTATTTAAATATGCTATGCAAAATTCCTATACGCTTATCTTAAGAAACCAGTCTTATATACAAGTCTTTTAACATCCAAGCAATACAATTCTAAACAGTGTTTATAAAACAATAGGATAATATATATATTCTGCTATTTAACTGCAATTTATCCTAATACAATATTGACTTAAAACACCAGAACTTTCACAGATAAATCACTTAGTCTACCAAATACAAATTTAAATAATATCTAGGCTGGGATTACCAATTTAAAATACAATTTATTTATTTGACTCTGCCACATACAGTAATAATAAATGCTTATTTTAAATGCTTGCATACACATAGACAGGCTAAGAGCTATCTGAAACAATGGTATACAGTTTAAAAGTATAATCTGCTCTTTAAATCTATTAACTGTAAAGGCTATGCATATGACTTATCTTATAATAAAACTTTTATATACATCACAAAATAAACAGCAATCCAGTTTCCAATGTTTTGCAACAGATCCAATTCACCTCAGAAATTCAAAATTGGGGTAAAGCATATGGAGTGTGCTTTTGATTAATAACTGCAGCAGTTACTCCTTTCTGGCTCAGTCAGCACAACAACCTACTTCTTAGCCTCTATGCTGGGGTTTTAATCATCTGATCTCACCCCTCCCCTTTTTGATTATTTATCAGTCATTGGTGAATATTGGAAACGCCCACGGCCTTGTCCCTTTTTCATTGGATTAACCGGAATATCTCATTCCCAACAGCCAAAAGGCTTTCTGGCTGTAGTTCTCTCATGGCAACACTGGGTGGCATCATTACAAACATACATAGCAACATTTGAACCAGCTTAAATCAGTATTTCTATTAAATGGTTATTCATTTTATCATAATTTACTGCAACAACTATTCATAATATTTGTTTTGGATAAGTTATATCTTAATGAATTTTCTGATCATTTTGATATGAAACATCAAATACATCTAGCATTATATTAAAATAATTTATATTTCATTTAGCCTAACAGAAAATGTATATTTCATAGTCATATCACATCAAAGTGACTTCCATATCTTCATCTCACTATATTTTAAGAGATGTATTTAAAACTTTATAAACATTTATTGCATGTTTATATGATATGATATTTCATTTCATGCAGGCATTCCATCTCTTTCTAAGTGCATAGATTGATGCTCATGACCAATGGTTGTCTGCAATAAAAATAGAAATAATTATTAGAGATGATCCAAGCATTCATATGTCTATGGTCCATAAGTATTTATTTATATTCTTAAAAACACAGAGGTTAAGTAAGATCTTTTATGTTTTCAAAACATATATATATATATATATATATATATATATATATATATATATATATATATATATATATATATATATATATATATACATATATATATGCACATTCATTTCTATGTAGATCTGAGATTATCTGTTTGAAAAATATAAACAAAACAGAGGTTATTACACATTTTTGACTGACTAAAACAGTTACCTCCCAAGCTTAGCAAATACCCATGTAATATTTCTCAAATTTCTATATTTAATACATTCTGGGGCATGCATTCAAACAGAAAAAATAAATTGATGTTTATTTGCTGCCTGCTTATGTGAGTTTCCAGAGTCACACCTTAGCATTTGTCTGTGTTTTTCAAGGCCTTTATTATCTTAATCACCTCATGAACCGCTCAAATAAATCTGTGCTAATTACCAGTTCCCCTTGAAAAATGTTTTCATTTCTCACATTTCTTCAGACGGATCTGCATTTCTCTTGGAGGAAATCCATATATATGGGCCTGTGTCCTGTTCTATGTATCAAAGTGCTGCCTTTTACACAGCAGGAGGGGGCTTCAAAGGTTATGCTCAAGCCTTTGGAGACATCCTGTCTGCATACTAAATGGGGGAAGAGCTGAACATGATTGAAGTCAGTTTGTCTGAGAGGAATGAATCATTTTTTTTTTTTCTGATCAGTGAAATATCTGATCAAAAATACAGATTTATTAATCTGGAGATATATGATTAAAATATATATATTTATTAACCTCACATATACCATGACATAATCCCCCTTCCAATTTTAAATAGATGTAGGACACATGTATTTAAATTGGTCTAAAGTCAATGGTATTTGATGAGGATCAACTGTATACCTCATAGACAGTCTCTTATGTAGAAAGTTTGTTATTTTGAGCCTTCATGTTTATCAGTTAGGCATCTTTAAACTACAGTATGTCTTTAGTTCATTTGGGGATATGATACTTCATTCTCCCTCTATGACTTGTAGTTGGGATCTGGGATGACATGCCCGCAATTGATTGATATGGACCCATTTATCTATGAAACTTTCATTTTTGGGGATCCTTATTTTATAGGCCACTGGAGATATTTTGTCAGTAATAACGAAAGGACCTTTCCATGAGGGAAGAAATTTCTTCTCCCTAACCTGATCTCTTCCAAAGTTATAAAGATAAACTTTATCATTTATTTCATATTCCTTTTTGGATGTTTTGAGATCATAATAGGTTTTGGTGGCAGTTGCGGCTCTTTCTAAATTCCTTTGAGCAAATGCAAAGGCATGTTGCAGGTGTTTTCTTAAGTTTTCCACATATTGATGTGTATTGGCAGCGTTTATCAAATTTTGGTCTGATGTACGGTACAGCAGATGCTGAGGTAGAACCATTCTTCTACCAGTCATCAGCTCAAAAGGTGACATTTTGGTAGCACTGCTTGGAGTTGCTCTCAATGCCATTAAGACTAGAGGTAGTTTTACATCCCAGTCTTTACCTGTTTCACTCACAAACTTTTTGAGGATTTTAACAATGGACTGGTTGTAATGCTCTACACCACCACTTGAGGCAGCTCTATAAGCAATATGGAGCTTTCTTTTAAGCCCTAGTATTTTCCACATTTTGGTCATCACTTCGCTAGTGAAGTGGGTCCCCCGATCTGATTCGATTCTTTGGGGCAAACCAAATCTTGAAAACACATGGTTGATGAGCAATGCTGCACATGTTTCAGCACTATTGTTAGGTGCACTAATGCACTCTACCCATTTAGTGAACAGGCATGTCACTGTTAACATGTATTTGTTACCTCTTGATGATCTTGTTACTGGGCCAATAAAATCAATTTGTATATCTGACCATGGCATTACCATCCCCCTTTTCTGCAATGGCGCTCTATGCGTTGGTGCAGTGGGTTGGAACTGTGGGCAGATTAAACACCCTTGACAGTAGGTTTGAACATCTTTCAACATGTGTGGCCAAAAAGCGTAATCACGCAATATTTCATACGTGAGTTTGGCACCACGATGACCACATGTGGGAGCATCATGGGCATGTTGAAGCATTAGACCTCGGAACTTGGTGGGTACTACCCACTGCTGGATGCCAGTTTTGGAGGTTCTAATTAACAAACCATCCTGTAATTTGAATTGTGATTTAGATTTTATTAAGATTCTCAGATCTTCTTTGCCAATACAATCATCTTTTGAGATGGGGTTGCTTTCAGGATCTTCTATGTGTTTATAGAAGATGCCTACAATGGGGTCTTCTTTTTGACTAGTGATCAGGTCCTCACTAGGAGAATCCTGACTCCATTGTACCAAATTAGGCTCACTCTGTTGTTTTGCCTGGTTTCTGGTAATGGCTTCTACCTGAATTGCACCCATTAAGTGGTCAATATTAAGGAGTTCTCCAATTATGGCTCCTTGTTTGGCTAATGAATCCACAAGGTCATTGCCTTCCTTATCCGGACCTAGAATTCTGGAATGACCCTTGGTCTTTTTCCAGAGTATGGTTAAATCATTGGATACCACCAGATTATCAATCTCGCAGAACAACTTGCCATGCTTGACTGGTTTGTTATTGCTTTTCTGCATGCCATTTCTTTTCCAAGTTGGCAGGTATTCAACAAAACTGTCACGCACATAATTTGAGTCAGTTATGATCACAAATTCATGAATACCATGTTCAATAACCATTTCAGTGGTTTTGAAAACAGCAGTTAGTTCTGCAACCTGACTGGATCTTGGTCCAATGTTGAAACCTATAGATATATTTGGGAATCCATTTGTCCCAGTTATACCAATGCCAGCGACTAATCTGCGCTCATTACCAATAGTGGCATGGTAAGAACAACCATCAACATATACCCAAGGTAATGTTTGACAATTTTCCTCATTGTACATTTTATATGGAGAAAGCAATTGTTCTTCCAGAAAATCCTCTTCTGATAATTCTTCCCCAGGATCTCTAGCAGTACAGTCGTGGAGCTCAGCAAGCCCTTGTGCGACTGGATTCTTTTTATTCTGCTTGTAGCGAATTTCTAATGGCCAGCCTTGCAAGGAAAGAGTCCACGCTGTTATGCGGCTATTAGACAATTTCCCATCTCTTATTCTCTCACTTTGCAAATATAGCAAAGGCTGGTGGGCCGTTTCTACAATAATTTTCTCGCCCTGTATATAGCTGCGGAAATTTTGTAGAGCCCATACGGTAGATAAGAGGGCTTTTTCGCAATCGTTAAACTTTATTTCTACTGGGGATAGATTTTTGCTTGCATAAGCAATGGCTTTGTTCAAATTATCATGCTTTTGGTATAAAACAGCACTCATGCTTACATCTGTGTACCCTGTTTCTAAGTAGAAAGGTTTGCCACCTTCAGGGTACGCTAAGCAAGGTGCTTGAGTGAGTTTTCTCTTCAGCTCTCTGATGGCTGTCTCTTGAGACTCACTCCAGTGCCATTTCACCTCTTTCTTTAGGAGAAGTAGTAGTGGTTTAGCTAATTCCGCATAATTATCAATGAATTTGCGAGAATAATTTGTCATACCCAGGAATGATCTCAATTCCTTTAAGTTAGTTGGGTTTTTAGAATTCACTATCGCTTCCACCTTTTTCTTCTGGGGATTTAATCCGTCAGAGGTAACTTCATGTCCCAAGAAGTTTACACGAGTGCGGCACCATTGAGCTTTTTGCAGGGATAATTTGACACCTGCCCTTTTAAGTTGGCTGAGGACGTGTTTAAGCTCTGCGATGTGTTTTTCAAAGTCTGTGCTTTTGATTAAAACATCATCAACATAAGATAAGGTCCCCCTTTCCAGTGCGTCAGGCATAGCCTTATGCATGAATACAGCAAATTCATGTCCAGAATTTATGTATCCAAATGGAAGTCTCTGGAATGCATACTGAACCTTTTGGAAGGAGAATGCTAGCTTATATTGGTCCTCTTCATGTACCTTTATGGTCCAATATCCCTGTGCACGATCAATGGCAGTGAATATTTTGGATCCTTGCATTTGTGCTAGGCACTGGTCAATGTATGGTACAGGCCAGCCAGACATGTATACTCGTTTGTTTAGCTGTCTTAAGTCAGCACACAAACGCCATTGTCCATTGGGCTTAAGGACACCTAGAATAGGATTATTATAAGAGCTGTGCACCTGTCTGATAATACCTCTTTCTTCCAAATTCCTTATGATCTCTGCAAGAGAATCATATGAGGCTAAGGGAAGTCTGTATTGTTTGACAAATACAGGTGGCGCATTAGGATCTGTTTGTATTCTTGCAATGTGCAAGTCTGTAGTACCACAGTCATAAGAATCCTTAGCGAAAATATCCTTGTATTCCATTAGGAGTTCTCGCAGCTGTTGGCGTTCGTCATCGCTGGAACAGCCATTAGCTAAGGATATTTGCTCTTTGACTATTTGCTGAAATCCTGGAAAGATTTCAGGCTGTCCTATTTCATAGGCTTCTTCCAATCTAGAGGTGAGATCCCCTTGGTTATAGTTTACATTGCTCCCATGACTCTGGGTATTGGGGTAATCTTGCTGTTTGATTGGCTGATCAAACACTAGAGAGGCTTCTTCAATTTTACAGATGCCTTCCTCTGAGCTGAAGGGATAAATAGACTGAATATTAAATAGACCCTCTGGCATAGATGCAAAGGATTGTTCTATTAATTGTTCTTCAGTTAAGTATCCTTCAGGTATTAGCCCAATTACATTATTCTGGAATCCAAAAGTGTAATAACTTGATTCCAGTGCATATCCTATGGTAGTTCCCTTGGATAATGTTATATCCTGTGGGGTCATGTTATGCACAACAATATGTATTGGAACAGTTCCAATATTCACCATAGGAGTGTAAGTCACTGTGACACCCAGATTCTGTATTCTATGGGAGAGGCAAATTAGTGTTTCAGAAGTTTTTAATTTCTGACCTCTCTTTACCTGTAAGGGTAAAAGAAATTTATCAGCCCCAGCAGGAATTCTAACATCGCTAGATACCTGCATATTCACAGCATATGGCAATTGCTGGTTTGATTTTAGGGCTGTATTTTCATCCTGAAATACTTCAGGGTCCCCCTTTGACCTGCTCCAGAGGCAAGAATTAATCAAATCTATTTGTATGGCATATCTATGTAAGATATCATTGCCAATGTATATTTGATTATGGGGAGTATTTAAAACTAAAAACAGGTGCTTCACTGATTTATTACCAATGGAGATAGATAATAAGCACTTAGCTGTGATGTTATAGCTTTCAGACCTGTTATCCAGGTTGTGGACACAGTGGTCTTGGGGAGAAAGATATTTAATCACTTTAGGTTCAGTTATTTGCACTAATAAACCTTCGCTTATATAGCTAGCTTCCTGTTTTAAGTTTATTTTAGCATACTTGGTTTTACCAAGGTCATGCGCTTGTATAGGGATAAATAGATCCTCTTTAACTCTCTCAATCCCTGTGAGGTATTGAGCATGGTCTCCCCCTTTAGGGATTTTAGGATCCCCCTTGTGGAGTGATATGGTTAATATATCGCCATCTAGGGAGATATTCGCTATCTTTCCGGGCAAAATTTTAAAAGTATTACCATCAGAGCCACTAAAAGGAGTCTGATTATCTATTTGTAGAATAGTGATTTCAGGTACAGAGTTATTCCTGAAATGAATCTCCACAGCATCTGGTTTCTCTTCCACCACGTGACAGCTATGTCGGGCGTGAGATATACCAGATTTTTCATAATTGATAGGCCGTTTAACTTGTGACCAAATTACATTATTTATGCAATCAATTATGGTGCTTAATCTTTTCTGGAGATCACTACCAATAATTAAATGATCAGTTGGCAGATCCACTATAATGACAGGGTGTCTTATGACCCTGTTCCCCAATTTAAATTTTAACCATGCAGTACCGTAAACTTTTAGGGAGTCACCCCCAACACCTATTAGAGAACCGTCAAATTCTTTTATTTTAGGTTTGTGGGGTGTTAGCTCATTTAGCTGTGTGTAGTACCTGTGGGATAAGATAGTCGCATGTGACCCAGTGTCAACCAATCCCCTGATAGGGTTGGAGACTGAATCTTGCAGCTCAACTAATACATAATATCTTCCTGCAGTTTCTACCATTTTACACATAAAATTTGCATTCTCACACATCTTTGGGCTTCGCCACGTGTTACCTGAATTCGCCACGTTTTCCTGTGCAGATGAAGCTTCATACCTACCTGCTTCCTCTATGACAGGGTCGGCTGGATTCTTTTGTACTGCATCTGTGGAAATAAGGTTAAGAGAGTGCTGCAAAAGAAGAGATTCGTTAATTTTTCCCGGATGAGGTTGCCTATCATCACAGCTAAGTTGTCTGTTTTCGGTCTGTGGGGAGAGAACATGATTAGTATCATTGACATTTATTATTTCATTTTGTATATCTCTCCCCTCCCCCTCAGGTGATGCTGCAGTATTTATGACTGTGCCTGTGGTCCACTGCTGACCACTGGCTGTACCCCTAAAAAAGTATTGTTCGGTTGCTGAGCCGTAGATTTTTTACTCATATTAGCGATTTGTTCGCTCAACCGATTTAACTGGGTAAACAGCATATCTACCTGATTATACAAGTTACCTCTACCCCTGGGCCTATCTCTTTTGTGCCCCATTGTACTGATTCCTGGACCATTGGGTTCCCTCAGAATCAGGGCCGCTATTTCTATTCTGGCGTGGTTGCCCCTGGGGTTCAGCTTGTTCAGTATTAGTACTTTGGGGAGCATTATATACCTGGGGTGTCTGGTTACCCTGAGAATATCTTTGCCGCCTATTGTATCTACCCTTGCGCGGATACCAATTATTTGGTGAGTATTCTCTTTGTGAGTAATTATTCACCTGATTATGTCCCCCACTTTGGTTATAGTCTCCCTGCGCCTCAACCTGTGTAGGGGGAGGGGCAGAATTAAACCTCTGTGGAGATGGCCTGTTTTGACTGGCCACCTCTGCATAAGTCCTCTTTTTAGATTCCAAATTGAGGGGGCTAGGTGACACCCTAGTTTCTGCCACAATTTTGGGTTTTGACTCCTTTTTAACCCCCTGCTCACTGGACTGCTGAATAGAGTATAACTTCGTACTCTCTTTGATCAGCCATTCCAATGAGCAGTCCTCATCAAAATCTCTAGCTAAGTTGATTTTGATGGGTGTAGGCAGTGCTTCAAAAAATAAATTTACAAATTCTGAGCCATCAAATTTGGGATTATCTTCAGCCATACTGTACGCATTTTTCAATACAGAAAGGAATTCGATTGGACTCTGATTCGCACGACACTTTAAACCATATACCGCTATTTTCGCGGCAGTTTTAGTGTGATTTTGCCCGAATTCTTTTCTGCATTGTCGTTTTACCCCATTCCAGGAATGAATATTCATATCCTTTAGTGAAGCAAAGAATTGGTGATGCTTACTGTCAAATACCCAAGGCAGAAATTCAATTTTCAATTTCTCACTTGTAACATTCATTATAGCTAACGCATTTTCAAAAGCCTGTAAATGATCAATTACAGATGTTGTCCCCTTATTGGAGAATATAGGTACTGCGCGTTGTACGAAGGTGATTATTTTATGGGAATCATAGACTTTATCAGATTTATTTTGGGATTCTCTGTTAGAGTTTCCCTCCCCCATGCCAGCTGCGCTACAGCAATCCTCTGGATTTACACCCTAAGGGGATTGTCTATTCGGGAAATCTATTTCTGACCCGTTAGGGGTCATTTGTCTATGTTGTTCTATATATTTTTGTACCTCGTCCCTGACGCGTTCGCTAAAGGAGTTAGCATTATCTGCATTATTCTCACTGCTAATATAGGGGTTTTCATTATGGCGATATGACCTTTTTAAATCGCTTAATTCTCTCTGGCTTTGCGCAAGCTGTTTATTTAAGTCTTGTATCTGTGCGATTAAGTCTGTATTATGCTTATCTAAGGCTGTTAGGTTTTGGGCAAATTCATCCATTTTATTTTTGGCTATTTTTAAACCCTCTTCGCGTCTGCGCGAGGAACGAATACTATTTTCTAGCTCCTATATTTGCAATCGTTTGTCTGTGACACAAAACGACATTTCGTCAATAATGCATATTAAAAGGGGCCAGCATTTTAGTATTAGTTCGTCTCGCTTTTTGAGAGCCTTGCATTGATTAATCATTAATAATTCCTGGAAGAATTCATTCTCTTCATTCCACATATTATTATTAACGGTAATATTTTTAGCCCTAGTTTCAAGCATATCCACAAAATCATTTAATTCACCAGCAATATTTAACTGGGGTGTCTGGTTACCCTGAGAATATCTTCGCCGCCTATTGTATCTACCCTTGCGCGGATACCAATTATTTGGTGAGTATTCTCTTTGTGAGTAATTATTCAACTGATTATGTCCCCCACTTTGGTTATAGTCTCCCTGCGCCTCAACCTGTGTAGGGGGAGGGGCAGAATTAAACCTCTGTGGAGATGGCCTGTTTTGACTGGCCACCTCTGCATAAGTCCTCTTTTTAGATTCCAAATTGAGGGGGCTAGGTGACACCCTAGTTTCTGCCACAATTTTGGGTTTTGACTCCTTTTTAATCCCCTGCTCACTGGACTGCTGAATAGAGTATAACTTCGTACTCTCTTTGATCAGCCATTCCAATGAGCAGTCCTCATCAAAATCTCTAGCTAAGTTGATTTTGATGGGTGTAGGCAGTGCTTCAAAAAATAAATTTACAAATTCCGAGCCATCAAATTTGGGATTATCTTCAGCCATACTGTACGCATTTTTCAATACAGAAAGGAATTCGATTGGACTCTGATTCGCACGACACTTTAAACCATATACCGCTATTTTTGCGGCAGTTTTAGTGTGATTTTGCCCGAATTCTTTTCTGCATTGTCGTTTTACCCCATTCCAGGAATGAATATTCATATCCTTTAGTGAAGCAAAGAATTGGTGATGCTTACTGTCAAATACCCAAGGCAGAAATTCAATTTTCAATTTCTCACTTGTAACATTCATTATAGCTAACGCATTTTCAAAAGCCTGTAAATGATCAATTACAGATGTTGTCCCCTTATTGGAGAATATAGGTACTGCGCGTTGTACGAAGGTGATTATTTTATGGGAATCATAGACTTTATCAGATTTATTTTGGGATTCTCTGTTAGAGTTTCCCTCCCCCATGCCAGCTGCGCTACAGCAATCCTCTGGATTTACACCCTGAGGGGATTGTCTATTCGGGAAATCTATTTCTGACCCGTTAGGGGTCATTTGTCTATGTTGTTCTATATATTTTTGTACCTCGTCCCTGACGCGTTCGCTAAAGGAGTTAGCATTATCTGCATTATTCTCACTGCTAATATAGGGGTTTTCATTATGGCGATATGACCTTTTTAAATCGCTTAATTCTCTCTGGCTTTGCGCAAGCTGTTTATTTAAGTCTTGTATCTGTGCGATTAAGTCTGTATTATGCTTATCTAAGGCTGTTAGGTTTTGGGCAAATTCATCCATTTTATTTTTGGCTATTTTTAAACCCTCTTCGCGTCTGCGCGAGGAACGAATACTATTTTCTAGCTCCTGTATTTGCAATCGTTTGTCTGTGACACAAAACGACATTTCGTCAATAATGCATATTAAAAGGGGCCAGCATTTTAGTATTAGTTCGTCTCGCTTTTTGAGAGCCTTGCATTGATTAATCATTAATAATTCCTGGAAGAATTCATTCACTTCATTCCACATATTATTATTAACGGTAATATTTTTAGCCCTAGTTTCAAGCATATCCACAAAATCATTTAATTCAC
The DNA here is from genome assembly GCF_027579735.1 of Bombina bombina. NCBI lineage: Eukaryota > Metazoa > Chordata > Amphibia > Anura > Bombinatoridae > Bombina > Bombina bombina. The sequence goes on along the minus strand of NC_069499.1, from coordinate 626,418,871 downwards.
CAGCAATATTTAACTTCCCTTTAATGTAACTTAAGATATCTTTCTTAAGGACCTGACCTTTAGTAATGGGTATTGTAATGGGACCAATTTCATCGCTGTGTATAGAATTAAATGAGTCACTTCTGGCTACAGACATTATTGTATTGGTTTAGTATTTAGTTAAACTAAAACGCTAATACAATTTTTGCCAATAAAAAGAGAGAAGAAAAAATTTTATATTTCAAAAAAAAAAAAATATTATTAATTTTGAAATATGAAAAATTAATATTTCGAAATATGAAAAATTAATATTTCGAAATATGAAAAATTTATATTTTTGATTAACTTTGAAAATATGAAAAATTAATATTTTTATTAATTTTTCAAAATTAATCTTTAATAATATTTCAAGATATTATTATCAATCTCAAAATATGAAATTCAATATTTCAACTCTTCAAAAATTATATCTTCAAAATATTAATATCGAAATATGATTTTTTTTTTTCTTTTATAATAATTTCTATTTACTTACAAATATATTATATCAAATATGATGGAATATTAATAAATCTCAGCAGTGCCTCCAATTATTATGTCAGTATATTTATAAGAATCTTAGTAGTGCTATCCAAATAATATATCAGTTTATGGCAGGGTTACAAACACAATAAAAAAAATAGCAACCCTAATCAACCATGCATCTACTAGACCATACAATTAATATAAATACCTGAATTCTTTTATTTAGTTAATATCCATGAACATATTGAAATATATTTGCAATAAAAGGAAACTAAATAATATTTATGTGCGCTTGAAAACTATTTAAATATGCTATGCAAAATTCCTATACGCTTATCTTAAGAAACCAGTCTTATATACAAGTCTTTTAACATCCAAGCAATACAATTCTAAACAGTGTTTATAAAACAATAGGATAATATATATATTCTGCTATTTAACTGCAATTTATCCTAATATAATATTGACTTAAAACACCAGAACTTTCACAGATAAATCACTTAGTCTACCAAATACAAATTTAAATAATATCTAGGCTGGGATTACCAATTTAAAATACAATTTATTTATTTGACTCTGCCACATACAGTAATAATAAATGCTTATTTTAAATGCTTGCATACACATAGACAGGCTAAGAGCTATCTGAAACAATGGTATACAGTTTAAAAGTATAATCTGCTCTTTAAATCTATTAACTGTAAAGGCTATGCATATGACTTATCTTATAATAAAACTTTTATATACATCACCAAATAAACAGCAATCCAGTTTCCAATGTTTTGCAACAGATCCAATTCACCTCAGAAATTCAAAATTGGGGTAAAGCATATGGAGTCCAATGGTAGGTGTGTGCTTTTGATTAATAACTGCAGCAGTTACTCCTTTCTGGCTCAGTCAACACAACAACCTATTTCTTAGCCTCTATGCTGGGGTTTTAATCATCTGATCTCACCCCTCCCCTTTTTGATTATTTATCAGTCATTGGTGAATATTGGAAACGCCCACGGCCTTGTCTCTTTTTCATTGGATTAACCGGAATATCTCATTCCCAACAGCCAAAAGGCTTTCTGGCTGTAGTTCTCTCATGGCAACACTGGGTGGCATCATTACAAACATACATAGCAACATTTGAACCAGCTTAAATCAGCATTTCTATTAAATGGTTATTCATTTTATCATAATTTACTGCAACAACTATTCATAATATTTGTTTTGGATAAGTTATATCTTAATGAATTTTCTGATCATTTTGATATGAAACATCAAATACATCTAGCATTATATTAAAATTATTTATATTTCATTTAGCCTAACAGAAAATGTATATTTCATAGTCATATCACATCAAAGTGACTTCCATATCTTCATCTCACTATATTTTAAGAGATGTATTTAAAACTTTATAAACATTTATTGCATGTTTATATGATATGATATTTCATTTCATGCAGGCATTCCATCTCTTTCTAAGTGCATAGATTGATGTTCATGACCAATGGTTGTCTGCAATAAAAATAGAAATAATTATTAGAGATGATCCAAGCATTCATATGTCTATGGTCCATAAGTATTTATTTATATTCTTAAAAACACAGAGGTTAAGTAAGATCTTTTATGTTTTCAAAACATATATATATATATATATATATATATATATATATATATATATATATATATATATATATACATATATATATGCACATTCATTTCTATGTAGATCTGAGATTATCTGTTTGAAAAATATAAACAAAACAGAGGTTATTACACATTTTTGACTAACTAAAACAGTTACCTCCCAAGCTTAGCAAATACCCATGTAATATTTCTCAAATTTCTATATTTAATACATTCTGGGGCATGCATTCAAACAGAAAAAATAAATTGATGTTTATTTGCTGCTTTCCAGAGTCACACCTTAGCATTTGTCTGTGTTTTTCAAGGCCTTTATTATCTTAATCACCACATGAACTGCTCAAATAAATCTGTGCTAATTACCAGTTCCCCTTGAAAAATGTTTTCATTTCTCACATTTCTTCAGACGGATCTGCATTTCTCTTGGAGGAAATCCATATATATGGGCCTGTGTCCTGTTCTATGTATCAAAGTGCTGCCTTTTACACAGCAGGAGGGGGCTTCAAAGGTTATGCTCAAGCCTTTGGAGACATCCTGTCTGCATACTAAATGGGGGAAGAGCTGAACATGATTGAAGTCAGTTTGTCTGAGAGGAATGAATCATTTTTTATTTTTTTTTTCTGATCAGTGAAATATCTGATCAAAAATACAGATTTATTAATCTGGAGATATATGATTAAAATATATATATTTATTAACCTCACATATACCATGACAAACCGTACCTTTAATGTAGCCTTCCCTGGGGCTTTCTCTGCCCCGTTATCACTTTCTGTTGGGGTACCGCAAGGCTCTGTCCTTGGTCCCTTTCTCTTCTCAATCTACACATCATCATTAAGTTCCCTAATAAAGTCCCACAGGTTTCAATATAATTTGTATGCCGATGACACTCAAATCTACATCTCTGCTCCAGACCTATCTCCTTTCTCGCTAACCCGTGTCACTAACTGTCTTTCTCACATCTCTTCATGGATGTCCTCTCACTACCTTAAGCTAAATATCTCCTAAACTGAGCTCCTTATTTTTCCCCCTTCTAAAATCTCCACCCCCATCTCTCTATAACTGTTGACAACTCCATCATTACCCCAACCCTGCAAGCCCGATGTCTTGGGGTCACACTTGACTCAGATCTTTCTTTCACTTCTCACGTTCAGACTTTGGCTAAATCCTGCCTCTTCCACCTTAAAAACATCTCTAAAATTAGACATTTCCTTACAGAAGACACAACTAAGATTTTAATCCACTCTCTCATCCTTTCCTGCCTTGACTACTGCAACTCCGTCCTCTCTGGTCTCCCTAGCTGCCTTTATAATCCATAATGAATGCATCTGCCAGGCTCACCTTCCTTACACGTCGCTCTTTATCTGCTGCACCTCTCTGCCAATACCTTCATGGGCTTCCTCTTGCCTCCAGGATTAAACACAAAATTCTGACTCTGAGATACAAAGCCCTCAACTGCACTGCTCCCCTCTATATCTCAGACCTTGTCTCCAGATACTATCTCTCCCGTCTCCTTCGCTCTGCTCACAACCTCCTACTCTCCTTCTCTCTTGTTACCTTCTCACATTCCCATTTACAGGACTTCATCAGACTGGCTCCCAACGTATGGAACTCTCTGCCTCGCTCCATAAGACTCTCCCCTAGTTTTGAAAGCTTCAAGCACTCCCTAAAGACTCTTCTGTTCAAGGATGCATACAACCTACACTAAGCTTTCCTAATAACAGTTCCTCCCCTCCATTGCTATCTGCCATGAACCCCCTTAGAATGTAAGCCTAAGAGCCCAACTGCTTGCAGATCACCTTCACAATAACAGTTTGACTCTAGACAGGGCCCTCTACCCATTTGATCCCTATAATTGTTACCTTGTATACTGCATATGTTTATAGCACTGCAGAATCTGTTGGCAAACTACAAATAACCGATAATAATAATTGTTAGTTGTAGAGACTAAATGGTAAGACACTTCTAACCTCAGCTTCAGTAACAGATAGGTACCAATGTTACTGGTCAGTAACCTTTCTGCAACCCTCCTCTGCAATAAACTAATGCCACAGTACTCACTCACAACCCCATGTGATCTCTCCCTACAGCTTCATCCCAGTTGTGAACCCCACATATCAAGCCCCAACACTCATGAATCCCCTTATTTGACTCACTGCAATAAACCCCCCAAGCCTCCAAAAGACCCAATACAAATCTTTTCAACTCTAAACTTCCCATTTGTTCTCTTTGTGCTCATGCTTCCAAGCTCATTAAAGGTCTTGGAAACTATAGCTGTATAATCCACATCTGTCTCTTATTTTTCTGCAAATTCAATTTATCCTTACATTTTCATATGCTAATGTTAATAGTTTTTCATTTGCATTTATTCGATGGCACCTAATTTTCCTTTCTTCTGAGATGATGACATTATTATGTACATTTTAAGTGCATCACTCTGGATTCCAATACCTCAACTCTCATAACAAATACTTTCATAAAATGTTAAGTAGTTAAATACCCAGGAGTAACAAAACATGCTCTTGCATAATTTTCATTATCATAATTGGGCTATATTTTTTGTCCAAGAAACAGAATTTCTATTAAATAAAGAGGTAAGGTTTAGCCATCATACGTTAATTGCTATTTTTGTTTCAGCTCTGTGAAGCACAAATGCGTTGTTATGTTTTCTTAAATCATTCCTTTTAAACTGTTGAAGATGTGACAATGATGGGTGATATATACTACATCTTCTACACTCACACTGCTATTCCTAGATTGACATTAGACAGATCGCATGATCTGACAACTCTTCAGAATCTGCATTTCTGGCATGGTTCACATCATACATAAACTCATTTTCTGGTGCCCAAAGTAACACCTGCTTGCTAATGTGGATGCTCAACACGGAACTGAATCCATCTTAGACAACTATTTCTCTAAGGACCTTTCAAATCACACTGGTTCTAAACTGTTGAGATTAAATAGAAATATCAATCTATAATTCATAATATTAAAATGCTGCAGTCACAGGATAAGTTCTAACCCAAAGGTGCAAAATTGTGTTTTTAGTTGTTCGGCCCTCATTGCATTCACACAGAAATTTTAACAGTTTTTCTTTGAGGTACCCACTCAAATTATAACTCATTTTTTTCAGCAAACCAATAATTTTTAGAAAATAACTTCAGTCTGCAGATTATATAATAATATGAGAAAATGCCACCATATTAAATGGTATACATAATAAATAGCAACACGGGAGTCATTGGCATCTACTTATCAAGCCGTCGACTTTCTTGCATTCGACGGCACCAATACGCTTGTCTAAGATCGCCTAACATCGCAGCCGCGGACCTGAATACGCTCTCCAAAGTTACCAAAAAAGCTGTCAAAAAGCCACGCACCAAGTACGGTGCGATGAACAGCAGAATGTTGTTAACTAACAGTCATCGATCTCGCTGCTCTTCTGCTTTTTTTCAGCTTTCTTGGTACCCTGTCACTAAACACCCACACTATACTATACTGTTTTACCCCCTATACCGCTGCTCCCGGACACCGCCGCACATAAATAAAGTTATTAACCCCCAAACCGCCACTCCCGGAGCCCACCACAACTCTAATAAATGTATTAACCCCTAAACCGCTGTTCCTGGAGCACACTGCCACCTACATTATACATTTTAACACCTAATCTTCCGTCCCCTATACCGCCATCACCTAATAAAGTTATTAACCCCTATCCTGCCGCTCCCGGACCCCGCCGCAACTAAATAAAGTGTTTAACCCCTAAACTGCCGCTCCCGGAGCCCACCGCCACCTACATTATATTTATTAACCCCTAATCTGCCCCCCTACACCGCCACCACTATATTAAATGTATTAACCCCTAAACCTAAGTCTAACACTAACCCTAACACCCCCTAACTTAAATATAATTTAAATAAATCGAAATAAATGATTCCTATTTAAAACTAAATACTTACCTATAAAATAAACCGTAAGATAGCTACAATATAACTAATAGTTACATTGTAGCTAGCTTAGGATTTATTTTTATTTTACAGGCAACTTTGTATTTATTTTAACTAGCTACAATAGTTATTCAATAGTTATTAACTATTTAATAACTAGCTAGTTAAAATAAATACAAAAGTACCTGTAAAATAAAACCTAACCTAAGTTACAATTACACCATAATTAAATCAATTACCTATATTAACTACAATTAACTACAATTAAATTAAACACTACACTATAATTAAATGAATTACCTATATTAACTATTAACTACAATTAAATAAAATTAAATAAAATTATCTAAAGTACAAATAAAAACAAACACTAAATTACAGAAAATAATAAAATAATTACATGATTTTTAAACTAATTACACCTAATCTAATCCCCCAAACATGAGTGGCATGAGACCACTGATTTGATTATGGGCACTCTCCTCTTTCATGTGAGGTTTATTGGGTGTATGTGTGTTGTATGCTGTCTTTAGGGGATGGTGCACCTTTGCGGCCACTTTCCCCCATACAGTAAAAACATACTAAAAAGAGGGGGTTCCCCTCTTATAAACTAGGTTCTCATACACCTATGTGTTTATGGGGGAATGGAGGCTCTAAAAGTGCCCTCCCTCTTCAAACACAGTATGGCTATCTACTTGAGGCAGGTGATCACGATTACCATGGTGATCACCTGAAAATTAGAGTAAGGTTTACTCCTCCTTTGAAAGAGAGTGGAATTCCCTACTTCACTTGAGGGGGTCTCATATCCATCTAGTTAAAACAGATGGGGAGATAGGGGTCTCTTTAGTAACCCCCCCTTTCCCACCACTAGAAATCAATTAGTTTCTAATGGGACAGGTGAGGGGCCTGTCATTTGAAAGAGGGGGTATGGACTTTCAAAGGTTTAACAACATTTTCAATGCTGCTGCAGGTAATCACCATTTTTATGATGATCACCTGCAACTTACAAGTGACCTCTTATTGGAAAGGGCAGACTCCCATCTTTCAAATCAGGGTTAAATTGCCCCTGTAGCTTAAACAGGAGGAGGGATAGGTGGTGACATCACAATTGGCGGCAGTGGTGACATCACAAGGCCTACAGGGAAGAGACAGCGATGGGGAAAGGAGCTGCAGTCTGTGCATCAAAGTGATTATGCATGGGTGCATTTCAGTTTTAAATATAATTATTGCAATATACTTCCATTAGCAAAAATGATTCTAGTAAAATGCATTTCTGTTTTTCAGCTGTGGACACACATATGCTGTGAGTAGGGTTGCCACCCATCCAGGTGTGCTTGGGGCAGCCCCGGAATAAATGGTTATATCCCGGGTCCCAGAGAAAATATCCATATCCTGTGAGCTTTACTGAACCCAACAACCGCAGCGCAGGCAGCAGAGTAAAATATATGTTTATTGATAATGTTAGCAGGGGGTGGAGGAGTGGGGAGGGGAGGAGGCTCATGTGTCTCATGCAGCAGGCAGTCTTGAGTGTCTTCTGTACAAACAGCAAGCAGTCTTGTGTGTCCGAATGTAAACTTCTGATGTCACATGACGTCTAAATCATGTTATCTTGTGAGTCACCTGATGCTCAAAGCTTCACTCACATCACGCCAGTCCATCTAGAAAGATCCTCACCTAGATAGGAGACGGAGGCCCCAATGATCAAAAGTTCCACAAGGTGGCGATATATTCAAAAGGGATTCATTGCCATCTTGAGAAAGCCGCTGAAATATTAATAATCCACCATAACCCCCATAGCTATTAAGCTCCTATTCTTTTAACAACTAAACTGACATAAACCCCCACGGCAATAACCCCTACACTACTTAAAGGGACACTAAACCCAAAATAGAGCATTCAATTTCAAGTAACTTTCTAATTTACTCCTATTATCCATTTTTATTCGTTCTCTTGCTTTCTTTATTTAAAAAGCAGGAATGTGATGCATAGGAGCCGGCCCATTTTTGGTTGGGAACCTGGGTTATGCTTGCTTATTGGTGGGTAAATGTAAGCCTCCAATAAGCAAGCGCTATCCATGGTGCTGAACCTTAAATGGGCTGGCTGCTAAGATTTACATTCCTGCTTTTAAAATAAAGATAGCAAGAGAATTAGGAAAAATTGATAATAGGAGTAAATTAGAAAGTTGCTTAAAATGCCATGCTCTGTCTGAATCATGAAAGAAAAAAAATTGGATTCAGTGTCCCTTTAACTCCTTAACCGCCACATCCTCCATCACAAACTAACCCTACACTGTTGACCCCTAAATTGCAATAATCCCTACAACTACATACTCATTAAACCACCATTACCCACACCGCAATAACCCTTACACTACTTAACCCCTTAACAGCTGACCCCTATCCTAAGACCTTCTAATTTACAAAAAATAAAATACCCCAACCAATAAAAACCCTATACTATAACTAAAGTACCATAAAAAGAAACCCCCCCTGAAAAAACCCTATACTTAAACTAAAATAAACCCCCCAAAAAAATCCTATCTTTAAAAAAAAACTATTTTAAAAATAGCCCTGTAAATAGCATTTGCTGAGCAGTGCCCCCGTTGAAGTGATTACAGCTCTTTTGTGAAAATACCCTATCCCAAAATAACCTAATCTAAAAATGCCTTGAAAAGGTCATAAGTGAATAAAGCTTTTTTGCTAAAAAAACAAAACAAAAAAAATATACTAAACCTACCCGCCCCGATAACCTAACTAAACCCCAACTTTTGTACTCACCATCTTGAATCTGGCCCCTTGGGGGGGGGGGGGCAGCGGCAGGTCCATGGTGTTGGTGGTCCTCTTGTGGTGGTCCCCTGGTGGCACTCCTGGACCCTCTTGTGCGGTCCTCTTCTTTTTTTCTACCTGATCCATCTTCATGCTGTCACCACAGCACACTGATGATTGAATGCAAGGTTCCCTATATAGGGTGCCCTTGCATCTCTAATGGCTGATTTTTGTAATTCTAATTAAAATCAGTAAATAGAATAAAAGTTTTTTTCTATTGGCTGATTTGAATTTGAATTTAAAAATCAGTCAGTAGAAATGCAAGTGTGAGGGGTTTAGGGTGTGTGGAACAGATACACAGAACAATTAAAGTCTTTTTAAAAGCTTTACTGATTGATAAGCAAAAGAACAGTTGGTAGTTCAGATTGAAGATAACAGAAACAACAAGTTTGAACATAGGTCCAATGCTGAACCCTAAAGTCCAATACAATTTGCAATAACAAAGTCCAATGGACACTGGTGCTTTAATTAAACAGTAAAGGGTGAGGTTGTCACAGAAAACCTGGTAGGTACAACAGGCACAGCTGATGAGAGGAAAGCAGACCCAGGATTCTCAGCAGGAACAGGATACCCAGCAGGTACTGTTGGTGAGACTGTCACAGGATACCAGATAGGTACAGCTTCAAGAACAAGGGGAGCATAGACAGGTATCAGGTGCAAGTTAAGTATACTTGGGCTCTGAAACAAGGTGAACATACACAGGTATCAGTTAAAAGGATATTCCATCCAAAATAGGAAACCATATGGGTGCATTTCGGTATTGAAAAGAAGTAATTTTGTAATATAAATGCATTAGCAAAAAGGCTTCTAATAAAAGCTATAGCTGTTTCAAAAGTGTATTGAGGGAAGTTTTAGCAGATTAGGGGTTAATAGCGTATTGGAATTAGGTTGCACTGGGGGTGAGGCTGCGTAAGAAGTTAATAGTTTAGTGGCGCATTATATGTATATACAATGTTTTATTTATATGCATTTTCTTCTGTAATACATAAGTATTGTATTTATTTTAAACAGCTTTTTTTGTGTGTGTGTAGCCAGTAGCCGCAACTTTTAATTTTTTACATAGCTGCATTTGTTTAACTATGCAATGTTTAACATTATGCAGTTGTGTAAAACTATAAAGTCGCTGCTAGTGTCTTTTATAACATATTTATATAATGAAAATAAATATTATTGTATAAAAAAAAAAAATAGCTGTTTAAAATCACTATCATACGTGAAATACATATTATTGCATTGTACAATAGGATACATATAAATGAAACATTGTATATATATATATATATATGTATCAACATAGCTCCTATAGATTTAAAAGGAAGTTGTTGTTTTTAGTTGTTTTTGTCTTTATTAGTAAGGTAGATTGCAGACATGACGTAGATGTAGGCATTCGTGGGAGTTTGCTGGGCGTTCCATGGGAGCGACCTGCATTTTAATTGGGAAAAAAATTATCACAAGAACGGTGAGCAAACATCCCAGAACCACACGGGGGGACCTAGTGAATGACCTGCAAAGAGCTGGGACCAATGTAACAAAGGCTACCATCAGTAACACACTACGCCGCCAGGGACTCAGATCCTGCAGTGCCAGATGTGTCCCCCTGCTTAAGCCAGTACATGTCCAGGCCTGTCTGAAGTATGCTAGAGAGCATTTGGATGATCCAGAAGCAGATTGGGAGAATGTCATATGGTCAGATGAAACCAAAGTAGAACTGTTTGGTAGAAACACAACTCGTCGTGTTTGGAGAAGAGAGAATGCTGAGTTGCAACCAAAGAACACTGTACCTACTGTGAAGCATGGGGGTGGCAACATCATACTTTGGGGCTGTTTCTCTGCAAAGGGAACAGGACGACTAATCCGTGTATATGAAAGAATGAATGGGGCCATATATTGTGAGATTTTGAGTGCAAACCTCCTTCCATCAGCAAGGGCATTGAAGATGAAACGTGGCTGGGTCTTTCAGCATGACAATGATCCCAAACACACCACCTGGGCAACAAAGGAGTGGCTTCGTAAGAAGCATTTCAAGGTCCTGGAGTGGCCTAGCCAGTCTCCAGATCTCAACCCCATAGAAAACCTTTGGAGGGAGTTGAAAGTCCGTGTTGCCCAGCGACAGCCAAAAAAACATCACTGCTCTAGAGGAGATCTGCATGAAGGAATTGGCCAACATACCAGCAACAGTGTATGACAACCTTGTGAAGACTTACAGAAAACTTTTGACCTCTGTCATTGCCAACAAAGGATATATAACAAAGTATTGAGATGAACTTTTGATATTGACCAAATACTTATTTTCCACCATAATATGCAAATAAATTCTTTCAAAATCAGACAATGTGATTGTCTGGATTTGTTTCCACATTTTGTCTCTCATAGTTGAGGTATACCTATGATGAAAATTACAGGCCTCTCTCATCTTCTTAAGTGGGAGAACTTGCACAATTGGTGGCTGACTAAATACTTTTTTGCTCTACTGTATGTATTTGTACTTCTAGAAGTCATGATATGCTTTTATTTCATAATTTTTTTTATAAATTATTATTAATGCTAGAATTTGTACATATATATTTGCACATACTTGTGTGTATGTATATATATATATATATATATATATATATATATATATATATATATATATATATATATATATATTATATGTGTGTGTGTGTGTGTGTGTTATGTCAGAAATCTTTTGCAAACATATTTACATGTCCCTAAATTCATTTTTTTTTTGTTAGAAACAATTTTGTCTTTCATATCTCTGTGTTTATTTATACCACTATATGTATATAGTGTAAATGTATTATTATTCTGAGCAGGAATAATTGCAAACATAACATATAATCAGAGTATCATATGTATTTTTTTTGCAATCAATGGATATTTTAAGAGCAGGACAGTTTTCTCTCTGTACCTGTGTAAACCCTCCTGATTGCAATCTAGTTTTAAAAACCACCCCTTCACAGGTGTTATAAAATGACATTTCTTACTGAAAAATAAATTCAAGAGAAGGAAGATATACACTGAAAATAGCATGACAGTAAAGAGGTGATTTTAATTTCTGCTCTATCTTAATCATGGCAGTTTAATGTTAGGTGGGCTATCCCTTTTAGCTATGAGCTTAAGATTATAATGAATCAAACATCAATTCGAATTTTAAATCCTTGTGTAAAATATTACACTGTGTGTCCTAATGTCAGCATCAATGTTTATCTTTAATTCTAAATTCACATATACATACTTTCAAACTATAATACACAATGTAACAAATGGCACTTACAAGTTCTGCTGAGTGATCAATGACACAAGTATTGAGCAATTTGATTCGTTAGTGATAGTTTAAAATGTATATTTGAATCAGATTGGCTGATGTCATAAATCATGTGATTATGCATATTCCAATCAAAAGTGTTTGAAAAATTCACTAGTGTGTGGGTTGCTTAGGAGTTTGCGTCATAATCGGTGTGAAAAGTGTTGCGTCAAAATTGGTGCTAAGTGGAGAGTGGGACTTGTATTACATGGCTTGAACATGGTGCACATAGATTTTTCCAAAAAAATAAAAAGGAAGTTAGCTATATTATGTTGTGTATTTCATTTGTATCTCTATATCTATTAGTGCAACAAGTTTGGGGCAAAACATTTCAACAAATTTGTATTATTAATATTGTCCCCTTGCTTTGTAATGATAGACAAATTTGTAGCATAGTCCATGAGTAGTAAGTAGTAATGTATACGAGTAGTAAGTAGTAATGTATACAATTTTAATAGAGTTTCTAATTTACTTTTATTATGTAATATACTTAATTCTCTTGTAGCATCGAACATAAGCTTTCTGTGTTTTCAGACTCCCAATGACTTCCATGGCATCCACGACCTCAAGGGTTGCGGATTGAAAAATAGGTACGCTGCGTCAGAATAGACGCGAGCGTACCTGTTAAATGTTTGATAAATTGGGAAAAGGGTCAAATAGAGTCGAATCTGAATTTGAAACATCTGTGATGATGCAAGCATCGATCTGCGTAGGATTGAGATTGCGGGATCGTATTTTACGTCACAAATTTCAACATTTGCCGATCTTGAAGCTTTGATAACTACGTCGGATAAATCTTGCGACAAATACGACACAAGATTCAAGCATATTTTCAGTTGACGCTTTGATAAATAGACCCCTCAGAGTCTACTGTTAATCCTTCTTTCACAGGTGTAAGCTGCAAATAAAGACTTAATTTACCTATTGTGTTTATTCACTCCAGATCCCATCTAAGAAGTGCAAAAAATACAGAGGGGCCTATTTATCAAGCTTTGTATGAAGCTTGATCAATAACCTGTCCGCCTGCTCTGAGGCGGCGGACAGACATCGCCGAAAATCAACCCGATCCAATACGATCGGGTTGATTGACACCCCCTGCTAGCGGCCGATTGGCCGAATGCAGAGAGTGTATGCTGTCAGCATTTATCGATGTACAGCAGACATGATCCGCAATATTGGATCATGTCCGCTCGCACAATAGTAATTCGGCCCCATATCTCATCTAGACCAAGTACATTGCACAAGGCCAGAGTCATCACTACATCATTCATACAGGTTAAGGAAGAAAAAACATAGATCAGCAGTATTGTCTTGTCCACCTAGAGTATTTCATATACTTTACTACTTCAATGTTATCACAAAACATAGTGCATTCGTTTGCAGAGAAACTATGCTTTGTCAAAACAGGTAAAATTATTATTTCTGTTTTGTTTATTTGTAATGGGTCAACAAATTTAGCAGCACTATAGAAAGGGTACAGAAAGGGACAGAAGGATTACAGGGCCCTTGTCCATCCTTATAAATCTTATGGGTTGAAAAATACATATTTTGGGGCCGATTTATCAACCAGTGAATCGGCCCCAATGCATCTGTTTCTGCACGAGCCTTCAGGCTCGCTGGAAACAGGAGTTAAGAAGCAGTGGTCTTAAGACCTCTGAGGCAACGGACAGCAATCCGCATGATCTCATACGATCGGGTTGATTGACACCCCCTGTTAGCGAATCTGATTGGCCGCAAATCTGCAGGGGGCGACATTGCACAAGCATTTCTAGTGAAATGCTTGTGCAATGATAAATGCATTTATCGATGTGTGGTGGACATGATCGCTACAGCGGATCATGTCTGTCCGCACATTGATAATTCGGCCCCTTATAGTTAATATGTTATTATTTACAGTATATTTATATGTAAGTATAGTAAATATTTTGGTTTCATCGAAAGTATTTAAAATTTTATTTACTAGGCCTATGAATGAAAAAACAAAAACAAAATGGCCCCTTATTTAAAGAAGTAAGATGTCCTTCCCTGTTATATACAAGTAAATTGGAGCAAATGAGTTTCACAATGCTAAGTTTTGGTGCCTCTCGACCCCTGTGCATCTGTTTAAATTTAGCGTTTGTTTATACTTTAGTTGCTCTCTTTATATTATCTGTTTACTTTGATGGGCTCCAGAATACATTCCCCTACAGCCCACATATCACACTAATTGTATATACATCTTTATGCAATGGATTCCTTTGGAATTTAATGATGTGTTCTCCCACAGCAGAGAATCATACTTCTGCTTACAGAAAAGCTGAAATCTAAATAGTTTTTCTGACATAAAAAAAACATTCAGTATAAAACAGAGACAAGAAAATAAAACTATGATACTTTTTTTATGGGAAAAGATATTCTAAACTATATACCTTAAGGGTCAGGCTCTCAAACTGGTTCCAATTTGTGCATTTTTCTAGCCGCGCATCAGCTAAATTTTTATATAACAACCAAGTATTCTAAAACATACATTTAACAGAAGCCTTGCTGAGGTCAACAGCCATCTCTGTACCAGGAACCCAGAAAAACATATTTTTTAGGCTTATGTAGTTAATACATTTCCATCCTGTGCTATATTTTACAATTATATAACAACAGCATGACTTTATATATAAATGGACACCAATGTATACATTGGGTTTGGTGCTGGAAGGAGCTATTCAGGCCTGTTTTTATTATGTTACATGTTTGCTGAACTCTGTAAAGGAAGGTTTCAGTCTCACAAACAATGATGTCAATGTTATGACATAGAAGTCATTTTAAGACACTTTCAAATGTGCTTTATTCTCTGGTATCCCTTTTTGAAAAATAATATGGACATATCCTACACTAGTGAGAGCTAGCTGCTGATTGATGCCTGCATAAATTTGTCTCTTGTGATTGGCTAACTAGATGTGTTCAGCTAGCTGCCCTGCCAGTAGTGCTATGCTGTTCTTTCAGCAAAGGGTAACAAAAGAATTAAACACATTTGATAATACAAGTAAAATGGAAAGTTGTTTAAAATGTTCTATCCAAATCATGAAAGAAAATGTTGGTGTTTCCTGTCCCTTTAAGAGTTAAAGGCCTACATAAGTTAATTTTCTCTAAAAAAAAAAGTATTGATGGAATGACTACTAAATTAATATTGCACAAGTCAAATTTAAAAAGTCATGCTGCCTAAAAAACACTGACATATAATACACTTCAAGTTAAATTATTGGTGACGAATCAATTATTGGATTATGCATTTTTAAAATTATAATTTACTAAACCCATATATATCACCAGCTGTTATCAACAAAATGCATAAATGTTCTCTGTAACAAAAGGACACTGTGTAATGTTGAAGGTTTTTTTGTTGCTTTTTGGAGTATTTGAGAAAAAAATAAATATGACCACAAATGAATCCCTTGTTGACTGCAACAAAATAATGAGTTTATGGGCGCATGCAAAGAATGGCAAACTGAAAATGCTAATGAGACCAATAAAATACCCTAGTGCAGTAGTTTGTGATTTATAACACTTTATTTTGTAATCCTTGAACTTAATAATAGTTGGAGTTATTACCAATGTATACCATGAAATTACAGCCAGGAAATCTTTATATAATAATATTGGTGCAATATTAATTAAACACTCGCTTATTAAAGCCCCTTATAGACAAGGTCCATAAAATAGTAAACATGAGTTGCATTTTAGCCAAATATAAGAAAATCATACTAAAATGCGAGTGTGTGTGTTAAGTCTACATTTTAGTTAATAAAGTATATTATTATAAATATGAAGTGAATGTGGGGCGGAGCCTAGCAGCCCAGGATCATGGCCGCACATTGAGACGGCTCTGCAGACCAGAAAGCTGCCAAGACATAATATGGCCCACAACTAACTAACGTTTCCTTGAGATTGGAGGAGGAAGCAGTACAACACATACCAGCTATACTTAAGAGTTTCGCTTTCAGCATTTTTTCAACAAAACAGGCAAATCAAGTGACCACATGGAACTGCGCCATTAACCAACGCACCAAGAAAGGGGAAACTAACTGCTGGTTCCACAGTGTTTCTGAAAGAAGGAGCTATACAGATAAGCCCGGATTCCTACACCACTAATTATCACCCGGATGATATGGTAAAGTGCAAGTGAATTCAATCCGGAGAATCCTAGACTTACAGGGGCCGCCTGTAGGCTGTGACCCACGTGTACCGGATTCCAACATTGCAGCTTCTCGTGACCATTCTCCACATAGCGAGCCAAAGACCTCATCAGTCACAAACGGAGAGCACGGCGACAGGATAACAGGTCGCGATCAGTCACTGGGGTAAGAGCATACATTGTTACTATACACTTTAGGCCCCTACACGCTGGCCACGGGGGTTCTGACAAGGAGCTGAACTGCTCATATCTGACACGCTGAAGGAAATACGACCTAACAGACATAATTCCTCTTAGATCCAAGGCACCTGTTATATTGCAATAGATTACGGGGTACAAGAGACTCATATTTTCTTTTTTCAAACCCTAAAGCTGAAACTATATACTGAGGGCTGAGATACACTGCATACTCATAACAACAGGCACTACAAGGGGTGCTTTATTCATGGGCATGCCCTGCAAACGAGCCCCAAAACCAGACAAACAGGCCTCTTCATTACTCATGAGCCAATATTTGAAACCACACACAGCCACAGCAGATCAAGTAACTGATCAGAGTACTCATCCATCTGAGCCAACTATTAAGATTACACATCCAGATATGGAGCAAGCAGGAACCTTATTTATCACCAGAGATGACTTGAAACTTCTCTCATCTAAAGAAGATATTAAAGGAGTCTTATCTGAGGTTAGGAGTCTTTTTGGAGAATTGAAAAAAAGATGTATCCCAGCTTGCTAATAGAGTTGACTCCATAGAACAATCACAAAACACAATACAGGCTGAAGTGAAGAGCAACTCACAGACCATATCACAGCAGAATGATGCCATCAATTTCCTCCTGGATAAAATAGAGGATCTTGATAATCGCAATAGGAGGAACAACCTACGTATCAGCGGTATCCCTGAGAGCATTAACCCAACAGCACAAATTTGCTACCTTCAGGACTTATTCAGAGTCATTAAGAACACCCTAACTCCCCAGATATCCCAATAGAAAGAGCTCACAGATCACTGCGTCCCAAACCCACCGCCAAAGCTCCCCCATGGGATGTGATAATTTGATTCCTAAGTTATGTTGATAAGGAAGAAATCGCCAGAGGAGCCAGAACCAAAACTCCACTTACACATGCGGGCAAACCTCTTCAGATCTTTTCAGATCTATCACCTGCAACACTACAAAAGCGTAGGGAACTTAGACATGTAACAGAAGCTCTCAGAACCCATAAAATCTCATACCGCTGGGGATTCCCTCTAAGCATAATAGCAACTCACAATGAACATACGGCTGTCTACAGAACGGAGCATGACCTCCCAAGTTTCCTTAAATCATTGGATATCACACAGACCAGTACACCTAACCCAGAACCACCATCCCAGGCTCAAGCACCACTAGACAACAACAAATCTTACTCTGAAAGCCTCAACCCAGAAAAAGAAAAGACACAAGTGACAGATACTGGTCCTATACGTTGGTCAGAGGATTCAACAGATCAAACATTATCCGGAAGAAAATAATACATTGAAAACACCTAAAGTGCATCTAACTCTGATACCCGCAGTTTAGAGTAATCATTTGCAGTATCTTTTCTATTGCGAGCTGCAATGGTCTCTCCTATGTGCTCCCTGGAAAATGATGGACGTAGACTCTAGGAGATGCAAGAGTCAACCCTGTGGGACTAGCAGGGAATAGCAACAATCAGATGAGTAAAAAGTGACAATTTAGTTTTACATAGGAATTTATCCTGTTTATGTTTTGGCAAGTTCTGCATGTTAAATGTCTGTTTTGTTATGCATTGAATGTTCCAATAATTAGAATAGGAGACATGGATTCTTATTGACTGAATGACTATATATTCCACCTCCTACATATTGAGCTGCTTCCATTACTTATGACACATAACTGATGTTTACTTAGTTTCACTACTCCTTTGCAATACAAAGGACATGACTAACAAAGGACCCCTACTCCACGACCTACAAATCGAGACCAAACCCCAAAACATAAACTAAAACCAGGTTTTTGTCTAGGTCATTTTATACAGACACATACGAGACCCATAATTCCCAACACTAAGATACTGCTCTTTGTACCCATAGGGAACCCCAGGATAGACACAGACCATTTCCACTGATTGGCCCTCTCTCATTATCATTAGCATCAATCCCTTTCTCGCGAAACATGTGACCCCCTCCTCTCTAAATTAGTGAATAGATATATCTAAAGTACAGCATAACACCATATTAAATGACCACACAGCTCTATACTACTGAACAGATAGGCAGCGCAAGGTCTCATTCCCCACAACCTGTTGATAGCAATTTATTTGTTAAGCAATTTATTTGTTACACTGTTATTCCTATATTGTTGTTACAACACACTCCTAGCCCGGCTGGGCCTGTTAACGCACAAATTATTTGTCTTTGGTGAATTGGAACACTACCTGCTTTCCTCGCTACACCATAATCACCATACTGTACACCTAATTTTCTTGTATAACATTGTTACTTCATACGGGCGCGAGCGGCTCCCTAACCTCGTTTCTAACCCCAGTGGCTTCAATAGGGGGGTGCGGGAGGTGTGACACCACCACATTAACATCATTGACACATTTTTCAGAGGCTTCACACAAGAGTGACAAAACCGCCAGCTCACGCCTCAGACATCACCCAATTAATAAAGCACGACGCACAGCTGCTATCAGCATGCTTGGAGATTTCCCAGCAGGCTGTGCTTACCCCTTCACCAGAAGAATGTGCTGGACTACAAGTCCCGACATGCTTGACAAAGAGCTTTCTCCATCTCCTGGCAGGCAGTGCACGGGGGTTTGGGAGTTATGGCTGCTGCTGGCTCCTCACAGGGCAGGGCCCTATCTCCTTCAGTTTCACCCGCAGCTACCTGCAGAAGCTCACACTGCGTCCTCCATAGTAGACAATGAAGCTTAGCTCAGCAGGGCGAAGACCGGGAGAGTACCTGGTGGGAGTGGAGGGCAAGGAGCTGCTCAGGTGAGACATTAACACTCGGTGTGTGTACAAGAACCAGATGGTCACGTATTATTCATATTTATGACTTACGTATAGCTGTACAAGAACCAGACGTATTATTCATATTTATGACTCACGTATAGCTATACATATGTGTTACAGCGTGCATTGTATGTGTGTGCATGTATATGTAACAAAGTACCTATTTATTTCTCCTAAATTAATCATTATGATTATTGTAATATAGCTTGCATGTTACTCTGGCAAATGTTTTAAACACATAGTTAAAGTAAGCTCTATGGGAAGCAGTGCACTAAAAAGCACATCTGGTTAGCCAATGATGGGGCATATATGTGCAGCTACCAATTAGCAGGTAGTTTCCAGTAGTGCATTGCTGCTTCTAATGCTACTTAGGTTTGCTTTCCAGCAAAGGATACTATAAGTGACTAAAGTAAATCGAAACTATGTTCTGTATGAGCATGTGTGCATGCTTTGTTGTTTATGTATTTTTCTGTGTTTGTGTTTATATATCTTTGTGTGAGTACTGTGGGTATCTAGATCTATGTAAGCTTCAGTTTGTAAGCAGGTACATTGCCCGTTGTGTGGGTTTAGTTTTCTATAAGTGGAAGAGTGATTATAATAATAATTTTTATATGGTTATTGCATATGCAGACACTAATAATTTCAAGATATAGTAGATTTTTTATATGCAAAATAAAAGTTTATTATGCCATTTTAACTACAAGCTGGTAAATGTTCACAAAAATTAGCTGCAAATATTTTAAAACCCATTCATCTATTGAGCAGTGTACTCTCTGCCCACATGTGTGTGTGTGTGTGTGTGTGTGTATATATATATATATATATATATATATATATATATATATATATATATATTTCTTGAGGGGGGTGACACTATGAGTTACCGCACTGGTTGACACCAAGCCTAGTGACGCCACAGTCTAACCCTCCCCTTTCTTCCCCCCTTCCCATTCCCCTACTATAACGTCAGGCATGATAGCTACTTATAGCACACGCCCCATTTGGATGCTCATTGGCCTTAATCTATTATTGTACATCTGGGCCTATACCATGCCTAATACAAACAAAGCTCAACCCATTACCTTCACCACTGTTAACGTTAAAGGGTTTAATACACCACAAAAAAGAAGCATAGTTCTCTCAGATTTACTGTATATAAACAAAATTGCACAATTATATTACTCCAAGAAACCCATTTTAAAAAAGGCAAAGAGTCTCGCTGGCTACACCATAAGTATTCTACTGCATTTTTTACTGCTGCCCCAACAAAAAGAAATGGAATAGGCATTCTTTTTAGAAGGGATATACCTTTTCATAAACTGCAGCTAGAACAGGACACAGATGGCAGATGGATGATCTTAACAGGATTATTATATAATAGACCTCTTACTATAGTTAATGCCTACTTTCCGAATCAGGAACAAAAAACATTTATGCAGCATTTGTTCAACAAAATAATTGACCACAAAAAAGGGATGCTCATATTTGGGGAAGACTTTAATATACCATTAGATCCTAAATTAGATACACAGACAGATCACTCACATATACCGCAAAGAGACATCAAAAATATCAACAGCCAACTGCACACTCTAGCTTTGCATGACACCTGGCGTACCTTTCACCCCACCGTATCTGACTACACATTCTACTCTCATCCACATAACTCATACTCGCGCATTGATTATTTGCTAACGGATGCACTCACTTTATCTCTGGTTAAAAATGCTCGCATACACTCAATCACATGGTCAGATCATGCCCCTGTGTCTTGTACAATCAATTGGCCGGAAAGACCAGTAACCCCATTCCAATGGAAATTAGAGGATACACTCTTAGATCATCCAATTATTAGCCAGGAAATAGAAAAAGAGTTAACAGAATATTTCCTACTTAATGACGACACTGATACACCTTATTCTAACATTTGGGAAGCACATAAGTGTGTCCTGAGGGGAGTGTTCATAAAGTATAAAGCTATTCTCACTAAACAACGTAGACTCTGACGGGAAGGCCTTTTAGAAAAAATACACACATTAGAGCTAGCGCATAAAAGCACACCCCAGAACTCCCTACTATTGACGGAGTTGAAAGAAACTAGGGCAGAACTCAATGAGTACATGCAATATGAATATCATAAACAAGCATTCACTCTTCAACAAAAATAAAATAAACAAGGAAATAGGTCAGGAAATCTCTTGGCTAGAACAATTTGTAGGAAACAACTCAAAGCACACATACATGCAGTCCAAAACAAGAAAGGGACAGAGAAAAAGGATAGCCTAGCCATAGCAGACATTTTTCATGATTACTATACATCTCTTTATAATTTAGCCGGAACACAACCCCAAACACACCCAATAGATTGTAAAGAAAACAAAATCATTCGCTATTTAGAAAATGTAGATATCCCCTGTCTAACAGAGGAACAGTCCCTTAAACTGGACTCTCCTATCGAGATCACAGAAATAATAACAGCCATTAAAAATTTGCCCATGAGGAAAAGTCCAGGCCCAGATGGGTTCAGTACTAATTATTATAAAAAATTTACTCAGATTCTAGCCCCCAGATTGCCCAAAACATTTGTTGCTTTGGAAGACAGTGGGGTTTTCCCTAAATCCATGCTAGAAGCCCACATTGCGGTAATCCCAAAAACTGGGAAACCGCCAAATGTTCCACAAAATTTCCGCCCCATCTCCCTCCTGAATACAGATATCAAAATCTTTGCCAGGATTTTCGCTGACAGACTAAACCCCAAGACTAAACCCCATTCTCAACCAAATTATATCGACAGACCAAGTTGGCTTTATTCCCAATAGGGAAGCCAGGGACAACACCATGAAGGTCACCCAACTTGTAGCATACGCCCAAAACAATCATATTCCAGTTTCTAATATCCACAGACGCTGAAAAAGCCTTTGACAGGGTGGACTGGGTTTTTCTCAGGACCACCCTGTCTAAATTTAACATTGGCCAGACAGTTATAAAAAAGAAAAATTATTTATATTCAGAACCTACGGCTAGAATTAAAGTTAACTCAATCTTATCAGAACCCTTTAATATTAGAAACGGCACCCGTCAGGGCTGCCTGCTATCACCCATTCTATTTGCACTCTCGATTGAGATCTTGGCACACAAAATTAGATCGAACCCGCGCATAAAAGGTGTCTACACGACATATGCAGATTACAAAAAATAGTTTATGTATGCCAACGATATCCTCCTTACTATCACAGATTTTGAAAACTCGCTACCCCCAATGATGAGGAGTTTAGAGATTAGGTCAATACTCTAATTTCCACCTGAATCTGAATAAATCAGAAATATTAAATATAAATACCCCAGCCCATGCTTTAGTAAAGCTGAAAGAAACATGTCCTTTACATATTCAGACTTCACAATTAAAATATTTAGGTATTTATTTGACTGCAGATACACAGACCTCATTTTTATCAAATTATAAACTCCTACTAGCTGACATCACTAGAGATCTTTCCTGCTGGAAAAATAAACCACTCTCGGGGATTGGTAGAATACACGTAGTAAAAATGAATATCTTACCTAGAATTCTGTATTTCCTGCAAACCCTTCCAATCCCCTTACCTAAAAACTACATATCACAACTGCAAAGAAATATAGAACAGTTCATATGGGGCCCCATCAGGCCGAGAATCCCCAGAAAGACCATGTATTTGACTAGAGATAGGGGCGGGCTGGGAGTACCAAATCTAGAAAGATACAGACTTACAACACTAATACAAAGGCTTACAGATTGGTGCCACAATTCTGCCCACAAACAATGGATAGAGAAATACTCAAAGTCCCTAATGTGACCTGGTTGTGTTGGCTTTAAGCTGCTGACAGACCCAAAGTGATAAATGATTACCCTCTCCTCCTAGAATTCTTTACTCAATGGGATAAATTGTTAGCTACTAGCACCCATGTTTCATCTAATCCGTTGCCACTGACACCATTATTCAATAACCCTGAGCTTTCTTTTCTCCCCCCTTTCCAACATACACTGACCTATGCTCCAAAAATCCCTATACATACCTGGAAACATATTATTAATAATCGAAAACTTAACTCAAGGCAGGAACTAATTGAAAGAGAACACAACTAACCCACTACTTTTGCTCCTATAAACAAAAAAGCAAGCTAATTAGTCCTCTCTCTGAGTTTGAATCCCTATGCGCTCTTCCCTTCACACCTCGCCACACAATCTCCTCCATATATAGAATTCTATCAAACACAGGTCCAGATGACCTGCCTGCATAATGGTGCACAGATTTGGATATTGAAATAGATATTAAAGACTGGGGAAAAGCGTTTAGGCATCACAAAAGGGCTTCGGTTTCAGCAAAAATTCTGTAGATGAACTTTAAGTTCTTATCCAGATGGTATCTCACACCACTGAGACTGCAAAAAATATTTAAACATGCTAGCAATAAATGTTTGCGAAATTGTGGAGAAACTGCTGACCTTCTACATATCTGGTGGACATGCCCCAGAATGGGAGCCTTTTGGACCCAGGTCTTTACACACATGAACAAAACACTCTCCACACAAATTCCACAAGACCCAAGCATTCTACTCTTCCTCAACTTACCGAAACTTAAGGACGAGGCCAAAATGTCACTGTTGTATATAATGCTAAGCAGTGCAAAAATTTGAATCCCACAAAGGTGGAAAACACAAATAGTACCCACTTTGGAAATATGGATGGAACAAGTTAACTCTCTATTGGCACTTGAGAGATATCATTACCTTAAAATAGGAAAAATAGCCACACACGAATAAATGCTTATGAGATGAAATGCTTCCAAAAACACTTAGACAGATTAACAGACCTAATAGAATAGCTACCCTTACTGTAAAAACTTAATCTCTCTTGCCTAATACCCAATCCTTACTCTTCCCCCACCCAAATACTTTATTCTTTTCTCTATCCGCTCGTGCCTGACAGCAATATCAACATTAATGAGACAACCGGGCACTGGAAATATGTTTATGTCAACACAACCTCTCCATGTTGACGAAATTGAGAAGTCTTACCACCATGACTTGTGCCCTCACCAGTGGTGTACATTAATATGTATAACTATGTTTTTCAAGTCCACATGATAATATGCTCCCGTCTCCCCTAGCCCATAACGTTATAACTCACAGGCCCCCCAGGACCTGACAAGCCACTGGAGACGGAATATAGGAAACAATGAGCTTTGACCAGATTCTTGGACATTTATGCCCTTTTCCTCTTTTTCAAATAAGGCATAGCTTTTCTCTGGACTCACACCCAATAGGGTTATATCTGAAATAGCCATTGTTTATTGTATCACAACATGAAATAATTGTTTCTTGTTTCTGTATTGCACTTATTATTTCAATAAAAGAAATGTAAAAATCAAAAAAAAAAAAAAAATGAAGTGAATGTGTTTTAATTTATCACACAAAAAACAAAATCATTAGGTGCACAACCTAATTAAATCTGCTGCACACTTCTATGCCTACAGCTAATGAAATGCATAGGAAATGCGAGATAACGGAAATCATGACAGCAACATCTAGAAATGACGTTTTGCAATCACATTCTTAAAATGTTTTTTTTATTTTATTTCATACAGTACATGCATTAGCGTAAGTTACAGTACGTTCATCTTTTTAAACAGAATTTAAATCTGCAATCTCGTTGTTGTGATTTAGTTTTAATCGTTTGACATTCAATCTTTTTTGTTGGTGGCCGAGAACTTTTGAAGAAACAGCAGTTTACAATGATTTACAGTATATAGAGCCTTGTGGCGTCATCTAACATCAATAGAAATTCAGCAAAGACAGCAAAGTACAGTGTGATTTGGATCTTTTGGTGACATTGTAAGCCTCCTAACTTCGTGGTTTCACAATTTACGGTATGAGAACATCAAATTATCAAAGATTATATAAGTTGCAGCCACTTTCTTCATATGGAAACCAATTCCTCACAGTGTTCCTCTTGATGTCAGATGAATCTCACCAAATTTGTAACTGGTGTTTTCTCAACCAATTATTGTTTTGTTTTTGTTTTTTTAAATACTTTTCAAATATTAAAAGTGTAAATGTAGGGGGGCGGAGCCAGCATTCAGAGAGAACAGACGTGTTTTACATGGGCTCCTGCTTAATAACTCAGCTTTATACTGTGTTTTGTTATTTTTGCCTATTGATAAGTTGCCTTTACCAGCAGAATTATAATGTATAAACAGATATACAACTATCAGCAGGGAAATTGAGAGGATCGGAGATACGCAGAGAACAACCGCACCAGCTAAACTACACATTTGGGAACTCATGTGGCTTGCAATGGTCGGCAGAAAAGAATCAACTTAACAGCAGTCGTCAAGAGTCTAGGCGAGTGAAGGCTATAAGCAGCTGACAAATACTACCTAAAGCACGACTGGATTATTCACCATCGGTTTTGAGGATCTTCATGTGGGACATCGCAGACCGCTGTGCAGAGATCCAAGATGGCGACTACCTCATGGAGTGAAGAGATCCTGCAGCAATTGCACGCTCAGCTCTTACAACTGAAGCCAGCTCTTCTGGAAGTCCTTGAGAGGAATCTTGTGTTTGATGACCGCCCGGAGTCTTTAGCTGAACTGCATGTTCCTTGCGACGACATCATATGTGGGAACTTTGAGCCGATCGTCAGTGAGAGTGAACGAGATAGAGCCATGCTGTCTGGGTACAAGGAAGTCTCCTGCGAGTTGTATATTTCAGTCAAGGCCAAGGCGGGCATTCATTTGAACTTACCTACACCTTTGCAGCAGCGACACTTCAGCGGACTAGCAGAACCCAGCTACCGGTATATGAGTCCATATTACCGGAACTTTCTGCTATTCTTCAGCTTTGCCCTAATGTTCAGAAGCTCCCCAGAACATTCACACCGGACACTAAGCAAGACAGGTGTAGGTTAATCGGAGTATTTGTTATTACATCCTATTAGGCTAAGGAGCTCACAATAGGAGAACTCTAACCTTAAATATGCTTAGTTGTTAACTACACACAAAGTTGTACAGATGTAATTTTATCTCCATCTATAACATTACATTTAAGGCTGTTTATTACATTCTGTATGCCATCTTATTGTATAAGTTATATACCCTGAAGTTGTGAGTTTGCTCCCTCTCTGTATTTATAGTTTAGTGTTTCACCCTGCCCCAATAGCGTAATCTCACAGACTCCATAACATTTTGAACATCTAAATAGGTATATCTGGGCTAATAATATCTAGAAATCTAGGTGCTTACTTTCATGAGTGCTGATGCTACTATAACTTGTCACAAGTTTAACCCAAAACCATAATGATCTCTAATATGTTATCTCCTAAGGCGCCAAGATGGCTAGTAGCATCACTACTTTTCTCACAGATTTATACCCTAGTTTGTTTGATGCAATGTATTCTTATGATGTTATGCATGCATATTTTGTCATCCTATAATAACATACACAGAAAGATAACCATTGTTATGCTCATGTAGATGCTTCTGTCCTGCGTGTTTGAGGACCTTGTTTGCAAAAGTTATTATATGTTATTCTCCCCAGTAGTCCCAGGTATCATTACGATATATATATATTTTGGAACTAAAGGCTGGGTTTAGGATCTAAATCGAAGTTAAACTTATTATACCATATATCTCTCTATAAGTGCTGGGGCTTATGTTCTTACTTAATTACTAACTACCGCGTGGTATACTAGACAATATTTATCATGACCCATCTGCGGACTAATCTCTGTTACAGATCTGGATCTGTTATTAATATTAATACTATTATCAATATAATCTGATTATACCAAGGGTATAGTTATTTCAACTTGTTATTTAGCCTAGGGAAGTCATGTATGACTATCACACACTCTTAAAACATACTTTTTGATGACGGGACCTGTCAGCGGCCGAGGCAGAGTTCTGTACGTCATTCCATTTCTTAGTGTTTAGAATTTATTATACTGGCTCCCCAAATATCTGACTATCATTTGCCCTCTTTTATATTTAAAATGTCTATGCTTAGCCATTTGCCATTTGCTCCCCAGTTACTTCTCCGAAGTGTATACAGCTTAACGTCCGCTACACACTTTCATAGTCCCAGTACTTGGTTACTAATGTTGGTTATTTATGTGCACTCGATGTGAGATATAACTATGCTCCAACCCACTCAGTACACTGAATGCCTGGCTCCTGTTTTATATATGTATCTGTCCTCCTTTCCATTCACAACAAACCTCTAAGTCCTTAAAGATACCTACTTTATTGATATTACTTTATTACCACCTTCCCCCCCGCCACCACCATAATGTGCCTCCTTTTCTAGGAGTATTAACTACGCGGCTTGTCTTACCAATGCCGCATTTCACTCATAACTCTTCAACCACAACCCTCAGTGTACCGCACCCCAACTAGTTTGTTTATGAATATATATTTCAATATAATATTATAACAATCACTTCCCCACAGATAAATTGTCTTGAATGACAGCTTGGAGGGATTAGGCTTGTTTAACGCCTGTATGCTTTTCTTCTGGTATAGTCCCTAACAAAGAGTGGATAGCAACTTAATTTGCAAAACCTGAGGTCATAATAGAGAGATCCAAGAGTGGTCTCTCTTTCTTTTTTTTCCTTCACCTTCCCTTACTCCTAGCTATTTCCCTTATGTTCGGTCCCTGGTGGACCTCTAATGTTCATTTGAGAAGGTTCCCCTTTATATAGGCATTACGAACTAATTCTATAGTACTGTTTAAGTTTTTTGATTCTGTAACATGTTATATGTACGTTATTTTCGCCATTTACTTATGCTGTTTGTATGCCTATTTTAAGCACCTCAATAAAAAAAAAAAAAAAAGTGTAAATATAATCATTGAGCAAGCATGCCTAGCATACACATCATGTCCAATTACAAATGGCACTCAGATTTTTTAACAATTATCAGTAGGAACCCCATTTGTGGCTGGGGCCTTTTAGTGGTCGCATCAATTGGGTATTGTGATTACTGGATAAACATGCTGCACATATTGGTTGAAACCAAAACCTTAGTATATTCTCATTTTTTATTCCATACTTTACTACTAAAAGCTAAAAATTTTAACTGGTCTGCTTTTCTCTGTCAGTGTTTATAAATGGGTTTCCTTGTTATCATCTGAAAATGTCTTAAACATGGACAAATCAAAATTTATCTCTAAAGTGTCTCTTGATATAATAGAATGTTGGCTTGACTTGGAAAATAATCACTATATACAATATGCCATATCAGTTTAATGATCTGAAATGTTATCTAAAAAACAAAATTTTAATGTTAGCCACATGACTTCCTTATTGCTGATTTATTATATTGTCATCATAATCTGGTCCAAGTAACCTCTTTCTGAGACGTGTTTGAGTTTCTCCATTATAATGAGCTTTGCAACAATAACAGTTTAATCATTTTCTGGATAATCATCTTCATAACACTGGTAACCAAAAAGCCACAAACACAAGTGCTAATCCAAAAGTGTAAATACCTAAATATTTATTTTTATCTTCAATAAATTGGGAGAATAATATTGAAGGCACTCAAATATAATGAACAATACTTATGGGAGGCATAGTGGTATTTTCACTACATTTCCATTTATCTGCTTGTGATTTTAAAACTAAGATGTGCATTCCTGCTTCTTTCATGCAGGTAAATAGCATATTGTAGTTATCAGGCAAGCTGAAGAAAACATAATGATAAGAAAATGATTCAGATCATATTTTTTCCATTTTGGTTCATTGCACTGGCTGCAGGTGTGTGATGTATTGTTGCAAAGAAGCCACTTATTGTCTTTTAATGCAAGGTCCCTATCTGTCATTTCTGAAGAACAAGTAGAAAATCAAGTCTTCAATGAAAATGTTAAATTGTTGTTTCAAAATGCAAAATTCACAGTGGCTTCTGTAGAGTGTATTTAATGATGTATAAATTTTCTAGGCAGATAAAGTGTTAGGGCTGTCAAATATTTATTAAAAGCTTTAACAAAAAATAAATATATCCATTTCAGTATAAACCTGAATTCCCAAGAATACACTGCAAGGGCAAAAACCTCAGTTACAGCAAGAGGTTTCCGGATAATATCACCGTACTTTCAGAAATAGTCATCTGGTAAGTGTGACCAGTGGGAGAGAGGCCAGGACAGTGACAGTCACAGCTTTTTGAATGTTTATGCTTTAAATGTTATTTATTTATTTATGTATTTATTTATTTAGATCACAGTGCTGTAGGATGTTTTAGTGAAGTGATGTACTCTAAACACATACTTCTTACAACCTTAAAATGGAACATGCACCCTCAAAACAATCACATTTACAGTTGGTATTACTGCCATTTGGAAACATTAGGGCACTTTGAGTAAAGGGGCGGCCCATAGGGTGAAACGTATTTATATAACTGTTTATATGTATTTATTTATTTATACATGCGTGTGTGTGTATATTTTATGTATATGTGCGAATGTGTTGGTGTATGTATATTTATTTATGTATATATGTGGGTGTATGTATATTTTTATGTATATATGTATGTGTATGTATTTTTTTTGGAGATGTGATGTATGTGTGCAGTGTTTGTGTAATGTGTAGCGTGTGTAGTGTGAGCAGTGGTGGTTATAAGAGGGAGCAAGGGGTGCAAAGCATCCCCTGTCTTCTATTTTTCTCCACTATTGGGTTGGTGAGGAGGGTAAAAAGGTAACAGTTCTACTCCCTGTCCCTGAACTGCCTAACCACACTCCCAGAGCATCTGTCTCTGCCCTCAGAACACGTGACTCCACCTCCCCCTGCCCTGATCCTGCCCATGAAAGGCCCATAAAAACACCTTCACCCTCCCTGTCCCCACCCATGGATCTGTGACTCCACCAAGGAATGTTCGTCCCCCATCAAAAATATTTATTGAACTGCCACTAAGTGTGTGTGTAAGTGTAGTATGAGTACACTGTGAGTGAGTACTGTGTGTGTGCACTGTGTATATGTGTAAGATGTGCATTTGTAGTCCGCTCATAAATATACATTCAGGTATCAGCACACCATTGCAGGTTTGCAATGTCTCACAGGTGACATCACCATACAGACCAGTATCTGGTACTTCAACTCCCACAATCCTCTGCTGTCAATGTTGTTACTTAGAATGTATAAAAGGGGCAGTAAATACCTTAAAATTACAGTATTGTTCTATAGTCTTAGATTAGTATATCAGCAGTGTCTGAATGTTATAAGAAGATTGGCATTAGAATGTATCTTGCAAAATTGTTTTACTATGCATAATTAAGCTTTTTATATTTTAATCTCAAACAGCTATATTACGAGTTTTGAGCGCTATAGGGATTTTAACGACCGCCACAAAAGCGGCGTTATTTCAACTCCCTATAGCGCTGCTATTGCAGGTTTTAAAAAAAGCAGGCTTCCGCGGGCAATATGGTGGCGTTGAGCTCCATACCGCACCCAAATACATGTGCTGCTTTGACGCGCTCGTGCACGATTTCCCAATAGACATCAATGGGTAGAGCCGGCAAAAAAAAGTCTAACACCTGCGATCACGGAAAGAAAAGCTCCGTAACGCAGCCCCATTGATGTCTATGGGGAAATAAAAAGTTACGTTTAAACCTAACACCCTAACATAAACCACCAGTCTAAACACCCCTAATTTACTGCCCCCAAAATCGCTGACGCCTGCCTACAGTTATTAACCCCTAATCTGCTGCTCCCGATATTGCCGCTACCTAAATAAAATTGTTAACCCCTAATCTGCCGCTCCCGATGTCGCCACCACTGTACTAAAGTTATTAACCCCTAAGCCTTTGACCTCCCACATCACTACCACTAAATAAATCCATTAACCCCAACCCTAACGTAACCCTAATGTAACCCTAAACCTAACCCTAACACCACTAATTTTAACATAATAGAAATATAGCTAAATTAAATTTAAGATTATTAACTAAATAAACCTATTAACCCCTAAACTACCAGCCCCCCACATCACAACAAGCTAAATTAAACTATATTAACCCCTAAATCTAACCATAACCCCCCTAACTTTAACAGAATTAAAATACAGATAAACTAAAGTTACAATTATTAACTAAATAATAACTATTTTAAAATAAATACAAACTTACCTGTAAAATAATACATAAGCTAGCTACAATATAACTAATAGTTATATTGAAGATAGCTTAGGTTTTATTTTTATTTCACAGGTAAGTTTGTATTTATTTTAACTAGTTAGACTAGATATTAAATAGTTATTAACTATTTAATAACTACTTAGTTAAAATAAATACAAACTTACCTGTGAAATAAAACCTAACGTGCCTTACACTAAAACCTACCATTACAAAAAAATAAACACTAGAATTACTAAAAATAAAAATAACTAAATTACAAAAAAAACACTAAGTTACAAAAAATAAGAAACAAATGATCAAAAATAAAAAAGAATTACACCTAATCTAATAGCCCTATCAAAATAAAAAAATCCCCCCCCCCCAAAAAAAAAACCCTAGCCTACAATAAACTACCAATGGCCCTTAAAAGGGCCTTTTGTGGGGCATTGCCCCAAAGAAATCAGCTCTTTTACCTTTTAAAAAAATACAAACACCCCCCCAACAGTAAAACCCACCACCCCCACAACGAACCCCCCCAAATAAAATAACTATCTAAAAAAACTAAGCTAACCATTGCCCTGAAAAGGGCATTTGTATGGGCATTGCCCTTAAAAGGGCATTTAGCTCTTTTACATGCCCAGACCCTAACCTAAAAT
This sequence comes from Bombina bombina, assembly GCF_027579735.1. NCBI lineage: Eukaryota > Metazoa > Chordata > Amphibia > Anura > Bombinatoridae > Bombina > Bombina bombina. The sequence continues at coordinate 626,386,663 of NC_069499.1, read as the reverse complement.
AAAACTCACCCAAAAAAAACCTTAAATAAACCTAACACTAACCCCCGACAATCCACTTACAGTTATTGAAGTCCCGCTTGAACGATCCATCCAGCCGGCAAGAAGTCTTCATCCATGCGGCAAGAAGTCTTCATGCGGGCGGCCTCTTCCATCTTCATCCAGCCGGCGAAGTCCTCATCCATGCAGCAAGAAGTCTTCATCCAGATGGCATCTTCTATCTTCATCCATCCGGCGTGGAGTGGGTCCATCCTGAAGACATCCGGCGCAGAGCATCCTCTTCATACGGTCGCCGCCATGAACTGGAACTTCAATGCAAGTGACGTCATCCAAGATGGCGTCCCTTGCATTCCTATTTGCTGAAATATTTCAATCAGCCAATAAGATTAGAGCTGCTAAAATCCTATTGGCTGTTCCAATCAGCCAATAGGATTGAGCTCTCATCCTATTGACTGATTGGAACAGCCAAAAGGATTTTAGCAGCTCTAATCCTAGTGGCTGATTGGAACACAAAAGGCCCTTTTAAGGGCCATTGGTAGTTTATTGTAGGCTAGGGGTTTTTTTATTTTTGGGGGGGGGGGGCTTTTTTATTTTGATAGGGCTATTAGATTAGGTTTAATTCTTTTTTATTTTTGATCATTTGTTTCTTATTTTTCGTAATTTAGTGTATTGTTTTTTTTGTAATTAGATACTTTTTGTATGTAGTGTTATGGATTTTTTAATGTGTAGTTTAGTTTAATTTAATTGGTAGTTAGTTTAATAATTATAATAGTTTAATTGTTAGTTTAAAATTAACTTATTTAATTTGACAGGTAAGATTTAATTTAATTTAAGATAGGGAAATTGTAATTTTAATATAAAGTTAGGGGGTCGTTAGGTTTAGGGGTTAATAGTTTATTTTAGTATATTTTATTGTGGGGGCTTTCGGTTTAGGGGTTAATAGGTTTATAATAGTATATTTCGTTGTGGGGAGTTTCAGTTTAGGGGGGTTAACAGTTTATTTTAGTATATCTCGTGGGGGGCTTGCGGTTTAGGAATTAATTGGTTTATTATAGCGGCGGTGTGGGCGGACGGCAGATTAGGGGTTAATAATATTTAAATAGTGTTTGCGATGCGGGAGGGCAGCGGTTTAGGTGTTAATAACTTTATTATAGTGGCGACGATGTCGGGGAGCGGCGGAATAAGGGTTAATACATTTTAATAGTGGCGGCGATATCTGGAGCGGCAGATTAGGGGTTAATAAATTTAATATAGAGTTTGTGATGCGGGAGGGGTTAATAGGTAGTTTATGGGTGTTTAGTGTACTTTGAGTTTTATGTTACAGCTTTGTAGCATAAAACTCATAACTACTGACTTTAGATGGCGTTACAGATCTTGTGGTTATGGAGTGTACCGCTCACTTTTTGGCCTCCCAGGCAAACTACTAATACCTGCTCTATGGGAGTCCCATTGAAAAGGGAATTTTTTTAAAGTGCGGTACTGACGTTGCGTGACTGGCTAAAAGGTGTGCGGTACACCTATACCAACAAGACTTGTAATAGCAGCGTTAGGGAAAAAGCAGCGTTATGGGCCATAACGATGCTATTTGACTCATAACGCAAAACTCATAATCTAGCTGTATGTGTTTAAAGGGATAGGAAAGTGAAAATTAAACTTGCATCATTCAGATAGATCATGTCATTTTAAGACCTTTTTAAATTACAAGTGAAAGTAGAAGCAGAAAAAGCGCACCCCTTTTCAAGGTAGTATTTGTCACAATTTATTCACACCCTCATGATACAGCTTGCACTTACTAGACCTAATAAGGTCTAGTAAATATAAGCTGTATCATGTGTGTCTGAATAAATTGTGACAAATACTACCTTGAAAAGGGGTGCGCTTTTTCTGCTTCTACTTTCACTTGTAATTTAAAAAGGTCTTAAAATGACATGATCTATCTGAATGATGCAAGTTTAATTTTCACTTTCCTATCCCTTTAAACACATACAGCTAGATTATGAGTTTTGCGTTATGAGTCAAATAGCTTTTCTGCTTCTACTTTCACTTGTAACTTTTTTGGAGGACATTTGCCACACCTGGATTTCAGTCACTACGGCACAGTGGGACGATTGAGGTTGTGTGCACCTGATCTTGTCCATGGCAGCCAGGACCACATATGAATAAGTAACACTTGTATCTTGGGGGCCTATTCATTATGGTGAGAGCGGACATGATACCCTATAGCGTATCATGTCCGCTGCACATCGATAAATGCCGACAGCATACGCTGTCTGCATTTATCATTGCAGCAGCAGTTCTTGTGAACCAATGCTGGTGCAATGCTGCCCCCTGCAGACTCGCGACCAATTGGCCGCTAGCAGGGCATGTCAATCAACCCGATCGTATTCGATCGAGTTGATTTCTGACAATTTCTGTCCGTCGCCTCAGAGCAGGTGGACAGGTTATGGAGCAGCAGTCTTTAGACCGCTGCTTGACAATTTCTGTTTCCGGCGAGCCTGAAAGCTCGCCGGAAACACAGGACATCCGTATGGAGCTTGATAAATATGCCCCTTAATGTTTATTGGACATTAATTTTATATTGACTTTGAATGATTTTTATTACTATCTTCATGTTATTTTGAGATATTTTCTTGCAATATTGGTGTTTGTTTGCTCTTCAGCACATAGTTTTGTGCTATTTCTGTTTGCTTCTATTTTCAAATGTGCTTCGTTCTCTTTGTATCCCTTGTTGAAAAATAATATGCACATATCCTACACTATTGTGTATTATCTGCTGATTGGTGCCTGCACATATTTGTCTCTTGGGATTGGCTAACTAGATGTATTCACCCAGCTGCCAGTAGTGCAATGCTGTTCCTTCAATAAAGGTTAACAAGAGAATCAAGCAAATTTGATAATAGAAGTAAACTGGAAAGATGTTTAAAATTGTATGTTCTATCCAGATCAAGAAAGAACATTTTGGGGTTTCCTGTCCCTTTAATGTTTAGCCATCCACTGCTCATTGTTTCACCGAAAAAAACACCTACTAGAGAACTACATTTCTAGGTATGCCACATTTCATACAGGTTGGTGCAGTAGTTTTATATGTAGGTTTGGCTGTTTGTTTGAAATGCACCTTACATTCAACATTTAATATATCCCCAAATACTCAACCAATGTACTTCAAATTTTCAGCATTTCCAACTACTGAGAGTACCAACAAAACTAACATGCTTACTTCATGGAATACAAAATAACACGCACCTGTGTTTAGCATTGAAACAGTTCAATGAAACATTACATGCTGTAATTCATTTGTATATGTAATCTTAAAACCAGTGACACTGCCTTGTTATGTGTTTAACCCATGCAGAGGGGATAAACACATAATTAAAGTACTGCTCAGTAGACGCAGAGCACTGCTGGTCCTCGGGTGGAATTGACAGTCATCCAATCAGCAGTTAGTCACACAGCCGGGTCATGTGACGTCAGCGGCTGATTGTGGTTAGCATTTATGTCTGCTCAGGACCAGCAGTGCTCTGTTGCTCCTAAACGGTACTTTAAGCATTGCAGGATTACTAGTATTAAAATTACATGCTTTAAGGAATAAGAACATATCATTTTTTGACTATAAAAAACTTTCAAAAATTTCAACTATATATATATATATATATATATATATATATATATATATATATATATACATATTCTTCTATACACACATAGAATAAAATACAAACAGAAATTATAAGTAACATTAAGAAGCTGGGAGCTAGCTGCTAATTGGTGGTTGCACATGTAGTACCTCTTATCATTGGCTTACCAATGTGTTCAGCTAGCTCCCAGTAGTGCATTGCTGCTCCTTGAATAAAGGATACCAAGAGAACAAAGCAAAATTGATAACAGAAGCAAATTGGAAAGTTGTTTAAAATTGTATACTCTATCTGAATCATGAAAGAAAAAAAAAATGGGTTTCACATCCCTTTAAGAATTGCAAGTAATTAGGGCTAGCATGGGATAGTGAAATGTTGTCCCCAATTGCACTGTTGATTCAAAGGCGGGTATTTTGTACTGCTTGTTGTGATACAATGTTTTGCTTTTTTTCTTAATTCCTTTTGCAGCTAGGGACACCTGCAAGACATTTATAAAAGAAAGGTAGGCAGTTTTTTCTTTCATGTAAGTTGCAAGAGTCCATGAGCTAGTGACGTATGGGATATAAATTCCTACCAGGAAGGGGCAAAGTTTCCCAAACCTCAAAAAGCCTATAAATACACCTGCCACCTCACTCATACCTCAGTTTTACAAACTTGGCCTTCGTTGGAGGATGGTGAAGCAAGTTGTGCTTGATTTCTTCTGTGAAAGGCGCTTCTAAGCATTTTGAAGCCCAGTTCCTCTCAAAGTACAGTGTTGCCTGATGATGGCATGTTTTCACCTATGGGAAATCTATTCTAAGTAGACATGTGCATTTTGTTTCATTCCAAATCAAAATTCGGACGAATTTGTCAAATTTGGAGCTTCGGATCGATTCGAATTTCCGAATTACCGTATTCCGAAACTAACTAATAAATCCGAATTAGTTCGGATTTATTTGTTACATTCGGATAGCCACGGACTAATCACAATTACACTAGTATTGTACAGTATATTAGGTTATATCACTCAGACTCAAATTTTTCTATCCATAGTGATACAACCTCTACCCCAAAAGAAGGGTCACCGGAGAGCTCAACCAGCTCTGAAAATGAAGAACAGCAAACAGAACGAAAAGATCTAGGAGCAAGGCCTAAGACAAAACAACGAAGTGAAGCCAAAAATGTACAAAATGAAGAGGAAAATACCCAGGTTCCAAAAAAAGTGCATCAAACCAACTCAACAAGTAAAGAAGAAGATGTCAACCAGATACGGACATTAGTAAATCTATCTTCACATTGTCTAACAAGGCCAGAACAACAAGTCCTGGAAAAAGGACTAGGCTTTGCTCCAACTACGGACTTTGACTTATTTCGTACTATTACTGACATTAATTGTCTAGTTAGAAAAATTGTTTTGAAATGTCATTTTGATAAAAATGAAAACATTAACAATGCAGACAACTCCACAAGTAGTCACTTAACAAACGAAACACTTGCTCAGCTGACAAAGCCTAGCATCTGTAATCTAGATGAATTTTCTATTGTAGATTTACAAACTGTTAATATGTTAGAGGCAATGGCAGCTGAGTCAACGAGGGAGGTTGAACATATACAAACACACAAGAAATATAACAAAACATTAAGATCCAAAATTACATTTTATCCTATACAATCTAGGAACCAATACATAGATATGTTTCAAGAGAAAACACATAAGGAATTGGTAGATTTATATGAAAAAACTAAAGCACAACAAAGTATCAAATGTAAAAATAGAACAAATTTAACAAGACAACAACAATTAGCCCTTAAAAATCTACAAAACAACGATCTTATTACAATAACCCCAGCTGACAAGGGTGGATCCATTGTTATACAGGACAAACAAGATTACTATGCTGAAGCAATAAAACAGTTAAATGACACTAATACATACACTTTTCTTACCAGTGACCCTACTACTAAATATCTAGAACAATTGGGCAAACTTCTAGACTGGGGCAAACATTTGGGTATCCTAGATCAGAAATTGTGTGACTATTTGTACAATCCTACCCCCACTATTGCTAACTTTAGAATTGTACCCAAAATCCATAAACATCCATCCTCACCACCAGGTAGACCCATAGTATCTGGGGTGGGGTCCCTAGGAGAAAAACTAGGAGAATGGATAGACAATATATTACAGCCTTTTGTCCACACATTACCAGGGTACATTAAATATACTACCCATGTACTACAAAAACTAGAAGATAGAACTTGGAATGATAATAATATGTGGCTTACTGTAGATGTCTCTTCCCTTTATTCGTGCATACCGCACGAACTAGGGCTGAAAGCAATTGAATACCATCTTTTATTGAAAAGCACTTTTTCATCAGATCTAATTGAATTTATTGTGGAGGCTGTAAACTTTCTGTTAACACACAATTTTTTCATTTTTGACTCTAAGTTATACTTGCAAACATGTGGCACTGCGATGGGGGCAAAATTTGCCCCCTCGTATGCTAACTTGTTTCTAAGCTGGTTTGAAGCCACCTATATTTTTGGACAAGGTAATGTGTATGGGTGTCACATTGATTTCTACGCCAGATTCATAGATGATCTTCTGTTTATCTGGCGTGGGAACAGTGAACAATGCAAAGAATTTGTGAAGTATTTAAATACTAACGATTTAAACTTAAGTTTTACCTTTCAAACCGACAAATACAAAGCAAATTATTTAGATATCCAGCTAAAGGCAAAAGAGCAAAAAATAGTTACTGAGCTGTACAGAAAAGAAATTTCTGGAAACACAATTTTGAGGGCTGATTCATGCCACCCAACCCATACGACTAAATCCATACCTAAGGGACAACTAAAAAGAATTAGGAGGATATGTACCAATGATAGTGACTATTTAGATCACTCATTAAGTCTAGTTCACAGGCTTACCAATAGGGGATACGATAGAAATAAACTCATGAAAGCTAGAGCTGAAATAGCAAAAATTAAGAGAAAAGACCTAATTAATAAAACCGATAAAGCATCCAAAGTATCCAAAAATTGGAAAAGTGACACCATACTCTGTGTCACACAATACAGTAGACAATTTAATCAGATCAAAAATATAGTCAATAACAATTTAAAAATTCTTAGACTAGATGAAAAACTAGACAAATGCCTAGGAAATGGGGTTAAATTTGTATCCAGGAAAGCGCCAACAATTGGAAGTAAAGTTATCCAATATGTTTATAATAATTCTACTATAAAGTCTAAAGAAACATGGCTCTCTAAAATAGTTTTTTTCAAGTGTGGGAAGCACCCCTGTAATGTATGCCAACATTGTCATCTTGCAAATACTTTCACATCCTCAGCAAATAATAGTATCTATAATATTAAATATAGACTAGATTGTTGTTCAAAATATGTGGTGTATTTAATAACTTGCCAAATTTGTAGACAACAATATACAGGCTGTACTAGTCGTTTTCTGAAGGACAGAATACGAGAGCACTTGACATCATTAGAAAAGGATCCACCCAAAACACCAGTAGCTAAACACTATGCTAATCATAGAATAACCACTGAAGAAAGCAAAACAGCCTTTAAATTCCAAGCCATTGACTTTATTCCAGCTAATAAGAGAGGAGGAGATAGATTTAGGAAATTATTGGATAGAGAGGCAAAGTGGATATTTAAACTAGCAACTAAAGAGCCAAAATGAATAAACTCCAGATGGAATCTAGACCTGTATCAAGGGAATTAAAACATTAATATATAAAAATCAAATAATAATCAAAAATCAAAGAACAGATAATTGTAGTAGTATTAAACTATTTGAAGAATATTTGTTTACTCCCCAAATATCTGCCCATCCACTTCACATTCTTTCTGTGTTTATGCCTTGAAAACCTCAATATATAAAAATACCATTACTAATTCTAAAGAACATTATGCAGGTTTCTATATCCATGTAGTGAAACTAATATTAAAATGGATTCAATATTAAAGAATGATATATAACAATTTAAATCGATAATTTACAAATCAGGTGTAAAGTTTAAAAACTGTCTATTCACACTAAGTATACAACTTCTAGTATTGTAATATTTTAGTGTTGATATGAACTATCGGCTCTAATATACCTAGTTAACCCTGTGAAGTAACAAGACAAACTTTTATAAAGTAGAGATACACATAACGTACCAATTCTAAATAGTGATGAAGGGGTTAATAATAAGACTGACAAGATTTCAGACAAACGTAAAACCGAAATGGTGTTAAAGCCTATATAGAAAAAGTATTAGAACTTTTAGAAACAAAAGAACAACCGCACATATCAATGCATTACAATAGTAACCAAAAAATATTATTGCAGTGAAATTCCAGCAGAACGAATACAGTATAATGTAACTATAGGAATTCTTTTGTTCTTTGTTATTGGTTATAAATATTTAAGAGCCGCATAGCACCATAAGTTATTGTTTTTTTAAAAATAAACTTTTAAATAGTAACTCACTTTAATTTAATACACGTAATGTGCTCCAATTAAAATATACACTTATTAACACTTTTCAACACACTTTATCTCATATATGTATCAACAATTTTGAAAACACTGTTTGCTACTATGACATCACATCAAGGGAGGAGTTTTTCAGATAACCATTTAAAAGTATGCTAATCACACACACCTCCACATCTTTGACAAAGCGCCAGAAGGGCGTGAAACGCGTCAGATGATGTCACACTCCACACACCTGTGTCTCCTGGTAGTCACACCGCTAGTATTTGCCGAGTGTTTGTCCGACATGCCATAATAAAGGTATGATCAATTTGCTTTACTTTGATTCATGAGTCTGTGTTGTGACTTAAATAATGGACATTTTTGGTCTGGGAGCAACTTATAAGGAAAAGTTTCTTTGTTTATTGTATACCTGGAACAGGCAGCTTGGTCTGCAGGTCTGGGTTTGTGCCGGGAGAGGCGCCGACGCAATATTTCCTGTGTGTTCCCATATAGACCTTACCGCTCAGTCCTTGAACTCTCACTCACCTGTGTATATTAGGTTATATCACTCTGCTATGGGTTACACCTAATACAGTACATAATACTAGTATAATACACAGCAAATCCCACCTAACACATACCGAACTTCCTAATTTACGAATTGAATCCGAACTGAATACATCCGAATTTATTCGAATCCGATTGAATCCGAATTAATCTGAAACAATTGCATTGGAATGTATCCGAATTCGAATCCATCCGAAAACTAAATTCAAAAACATCTAAATTGATCCGAAACTAACCTAAACAAATGTTTCTGCCACACACAAGTCTAATTCTAAAGCTCTTCTCTGTAAATTCGGTTGTGGGGATTCATCTGCCACCTCCCTTTACAGATCGACATTATACTCCTCTACCATTACCTCTGCTGATATGTTTCAGTACTGGTTTGGCTGTCTGCTATATGTGGATGGGTGTCTTCAGGTAAGTATCTATCTTTTTAAGATACTCTCAGCTATGTTTGGCACTTTATATTTAAATTTTTAATATATATCGCATATATTTGCCATGAGTCAGGTCTATGTTTATTTACCTTTGCAGTCTAAGTTTCAGCATGGAAAATTATGTTTTGGGAGAAATTTTGTAATTTTTTTCTTACTTGGGGTTCCAGCTAGTTGTAACTTTGGTCTTGTTTTTTTCAAATTTTCGCGGGCAAATTAGGCTTGAGATGACGCAAAATGCTTCTATTTATTGCGTCAATCTTGGCGTGATTATTTTTGGCATGGAGGTTCCGTTTGTTGTGACGTGAGTCATGACATTTCTTACATCTTTGATGATGCATTATTTTTTCCAGTTCCCCTTTTTGTATGCTTTTTACTTTTTTTTTTTTTTTACACCTCACTTCTATAGGCTATACATTAAACTGAAGTATGAGTGAGGTGGGAGGTGTATTTATAGGCATTTTGAGGTTTGGGAAACTTTGCCCCCCTCCTGGTAGGAAAGTATATCCCATACGTCACTAGCTCATGGACTCTTGCTACTATGAGATAAATTAATTTATCAGGTAAGTTCTTACATAAATTTAGTTTTTTTTACTTTTTCCTTATAACCTTTAAAAAATATGTATATAAATATAAAATGTTGCCCTTTAATTTTCTGACCTAAAAAAAAATTATTTTTCTGCAAAAATCATCGGGTTTCTTTTACTAATGCTATTGAGATGTCAGGACATGCGGATCAGACATCATTCTTCCATCTTCCATTCACACATTGGCCTAGACTTGATTTCTTCCTGGGTGAATTGAAACATAACTGTGCTGTTATAACTAGTGTGGCTAAAGATAATCACACAGCCTACTTCTGCTTTCCCTGCTGGAGAGTGCAAACATATATATAATGTAAAAAAAAAAAGTTTCCTCTTTAAAGAGACATGAAACCCAAAATAGTCATGATTCAGAGAGAGCACACAAATTTATACAACTTTCCAATGTACTTCTTCGATCTAATTTGCTTTGTTCTCTTGGTATCCTTAGTTGCAAAGTATGTCTAGATAGGCTCAGGATCTGGGAACTAGCTACTGATTGGTAGCTGCACATATATGCCTCTTGTGATTGGCTAACCAATGTGTTCAGCTAGTTTCCAGAAATGCTTTGCTGCTCCTTCAAGAAAGAATTCCAAGAGAATGAAGCAAAATTTATTAAAAAAAAAAATAATTGGAAAGTTGTTTACATATGTATGCTCTATCTGAATCATGAAATAATCATGAAAGAAAATGTTTTGGTTTAATGTCCCTATAAGCTGTCTATTAGAAATATATAAAAGGCCAAGTATCTTTGTCCGAAGCTGTCATGCGCAGTAGAGACAGCACAAGGACAAACATACCTGGCCTTACCTGACAATCCATGCTGTTTTCTGCAAAAGTTGACCGAGCGGGAGCGTGGGCGTGGTCGGCGGAACCGTGGGCATGGCCAGGCGGGACCAGGCATGTCAGGGGCGTGACGGGGCATTGCCGGGCGCGTCGGCGCAACAGAGAAGGGAGAGAAATAGAAAGAGAGGGGGAGAGACAAAGAGAGATAGGAAAGAGCTAAAGAGAGGGGGAAGAGCAGAGGAGAGGGGGGAGAGAGAGCAAAAGAGATGGGAGAGAGATAGAGCAAAAGAGAGGGGAGAGAGAGAGAACAAAAGAGAGGGGAGAAAGAGAGAGAGAGCAAAAGAGAGGGGGGAGAGAGAGAGCATAAGAGAGGGATGGAGAGAAAGAGCAAAAGAGAGGGATGGAGAGAGAGAGAGCAAAAAAGGAGAGAGAGACAGAGCAAAAGAGAGGTGGGAGAGAGAGAGTGCAAAAGAGAGGGGGGGAGAGAGAGCACAAAAGAGAGGGGAGAGAGAGAGAGCGGGCAAAAGAGAGGGGGAGAGAGCACAAAAGAGAGGGGAAAGAGAGTGCTCAAAAGAGGGGGGAGAGAGAGAGAGTGCAAAAGAGAGGTGGAGAGAGCGCAAAAGAGAGGGGAGAGAGAGCGGGCAAAAGAAGCGGGGAGAGAGAGAGCGGAAAAGAGAGGGGGAGAGAGAGCACAATAGAGAGTGCGGGAGAGAGAGAGCGCAAAAGAGAGGGGGAGAGAGAGCGGACAAAAGAGGGGGAGAGAGAGCGCAAAAGAGAGGGGGAGAGAGTGCAAAAGAGAGGGGAGAGAGAGCGTGCAAAAGAGGGGAGAGAGAGAGATCCCAAAAGAGAGAGAGAATGCAAAAGAGAGGGGGGAGAGAGAGAGAGCGTAAAAGAGAGGGGGGAGAGTGCAAAAGAGAGGGGGAGAGAAAGCAAAAGAGAGGGGGAGAGAAAGCAAAAGAGAGGGGGAGAGAAAGCAAAAGAGAGGGGGGAGAGGGCGCAAAGGGGAGGGGGGACAGAGAGAGCAAAAGAGAGGTCGAGCAAGAGAGAGCGCAAAAGAGAGGGGGAGAGAGCGCAAAAGAGAGGGGGAGAGAGCACAAAAGAGAGGGGGAGAGAGTGCAAAAGAGAGGGGGAGAGAGCGCAAAAGAGAGGGGGAGAGAGAGCAAAAGAGATGGGGGACAGAGAGAGCAAAAGAGAGGGGGGAGAGAGAGAGCAAAAGAGAGGTGGAGCTAGAGAGCACAAAAGAGAGGGGGAGAGAGAGAGAACAAAAGAGAGGTGGAGCGAGAGAGAGCACAAAAAAGAGGGGGAGAGAGCACAAAATAGAGGGGGAGAGCACAAAAGAGAGGGGGAGAGAGAGAGCAAGGGGTGGGACCGCTGTACTGCAAAAAATGGCCCATGTGAACGGACTTTAGGACTAGTTAGAAATAATTCATAAAAAATTATGACATTTTAGGCCAGATTACGAGTGGAGCAAAAGCACGCAGGTTAAATTGCACTGGTATTACAAGTTGAAAGTAAACACGATCGCTTGAGCGCACTCACAATTTACGCTAGAGCACTGGTTTTCAAACCTGTCGTCGGGCCTCCCCAACAGGCCAGGTTTTCAGGATTACCTTGGGTGAGAACAGGTAAAATAACCAGGTTTACTAATCAGCTGATTGTTTAGCCTGTGCTCCAGTTCAGATACCTTTAAAATGTGGCCTGTTAGGAAGGCCTGAGAACAGGTTTGAAAACCAGTGTGCTAGAATGATTACTGACATCAGAGCTCTGGTTAACTGTTTCGTGAAACATAAAAGTTGCACAAAACACATAGAAAATGCACTACAAAGTATAGTTACACCCATAATAACACCATCTAATAAAAATACGGCTCTGCTGTCCTGGGCCTCTTTCCGACGCGATCTCACTAGCAGTTGCAAGATTGCGCTATTTCTGCTTGCCCCATGAGATTGGCAGTGCAGAGAGACTGATGCAGAGAGAGAACCTCTCGGTGGTGCCGATCGTTGATATTGTGGCAGGGTCAGAAGGGGGTGGGTGGAGGGGCGGAACTGGAGGGACCGCTACACTATAGGAAAAATTTCATACTGAGAGCGGGAGGGAGGTAGGGAGAAGGAGGGAGAGGGGGGCCCTATAGTGGAGAGGGGGAATTAGAGGGGAGAGAGAAAGATTGCTTGGAGATGGGAGGTTGGATGAATGAGGTGGGGCAGCTACACTACAGAATTTTTTTTTTTTTTTTTAAGATCAGATAGGCTACAGGAGGTGGGAGGGTAATCTCTACAGTACAGCTAAACCTAACCGTACAAGCTACCCGATTAACCCCTTAACTGCCAGGAATTTCAGTAGTGTGGTGCGCAGCTGCTATTAGTAGCCTTCGAATTACTAAAAAGCAATGGCAAAGCCATGCATATCTGCCATTTCTGCACAAAGGGGATCCCAGAGAAGCTTTTACATCCATTTGTGTTATGACTGCACAAGTGATATGTTAATAATTTCAGTGAGAACCCCAAAGTGTGTGAAAAAGTAAATTTTTTAATATGATGGTATTTTGCAGCAAAATGGTAGCATTAAATATGCCAAAATGGACCTAGATCAATACCTTGGGTGTCTACTAAAAAAAAAATATAGTTTGATAGGTAAATAAAAAAAAAATTCTGTTGAAATGGAGTGATGGCAAAAATGCTAAAAATTATCTGGTCTTTTGGGCAAGTTTTAGTCCTTAATGGGTTATGCAATATTCATATTTAATAAAGGATTTAACTATGTATTTACTGTAAATTTTTCACATTTGTATGTTCTGCACATAGCAGAATATGTTCTATATATTTATAAATAGATATTCCTATTTATATCTGTATATATCTATACCTATATAAAATCATATCTGTATATCTAGGTATAGATAGTTATATATAGAAACATGTATTTATAAATAAATAGAACATGTTATTGTATGTAAAGAACATTAGAATGTGAAATATTCATCATGAGAGTGTTTGCGCAAGAGTGGGGTATTAGGTTTTTTTTCTTCATTGACTTCTATGGTGAAATAAGTTATCGCAAGCGTGATATTGTAAGTTCGGCTTTTTGCTCGCATTGGGTTAGCGGGAGCGCAATAACTTTTTTCTTTCAACTCATAATACCAGTGCAACCCGACGCTCGCAAAAAGTTTACTTCTAGTGTTCCACTTGTCATCAAGCCCTGTTTTAGTAGAGGTTGTTCCTGCTATTAAAATTTATAGTTGCATCAGGTGCTCAATACAAGATATCTCGCACATCAAACCGGAAACACTAACAAAACAATACTTACAAACACAAACAGAAATGTGCCTCATTTTTATTTTTATTTTATTTCTCTTTAAAGGGACATTGTACACTAGATTTTCTTTGCATAAATGTTTTGTAGATTATCCATTTATACAGCCCACCTGGGAGTGATTTTGTAAAAATATAAAGTTTTGCTTATTTTTAAGAAAATTGTGCTGATTTTCAGACTCCTTACAAAGCCCCAAAGTTTTAGCTGTATACTGATGTCTACAGATTCCTGCGGCTCCTGTTTGTATATTCTTTCTTTTCATATGCAGGGGAGGGTGGAATTTCTACTGTTCCTTTTTTTCTGGCCCCTTTCACTGGGTGAAAGTTTTTAAAAGATTTTATACTGGATTTTTATATCAGTATCTGTGCATATTCTTCTTTATAGTAGTGTCTATTACACGCAGTTATATATAAAAAATGGTGTATACTGTCCCTTTAACTGTTGTCATTTGTTTGCATACTGTATATTAGAGAGGACTTTTTCATACAGGGAGTTTTTTGCTTTCTTTGTTCTGTCGGTTTAGAAGGCGTTATTGTAATACCAGTATCCCTCACAATGGAACGTGTTCTATGTGCCAAGCAGTAAACTGGTATGAGATAGATGCAGCTCCATTGATTATAATAGAGCTTAACTCATGGCTGTGACAAGGTGTCGGTACACATCTTTATGAACTCCCTAATTGTGTGGTTGCAGCAAAGTTTTTCTTTGAGATATTGCCTGAAAGGGTTTTATTTACAGGAGAACACAGAGAGTTAGTAGTGGATTAGGAAAGCTTCCCATCTAAGGTAAGACACATGAATATTAAGTATGAGTGACATATGTACCCAGTGGCGGCTCTAGACTGAGGGAGGCCTTAGGCAAAACTAAATCTTCAAATTTTCATGATTCAGACAGGGCATACTATTTTTAACAACTTACGTCTATATTTTGAATTTACATTTTATTTTCAAATTTGCTTCATTCTCTTGGCATCTTAAGTTGAAGGAGCAGCAATGCACTACTGGGAGCTAGCTGAACACATCTGGTAAAGGAATAACAAGAGTCGTATATACACAAGCACCAATCAGCAGCTAGCTCGCAGTAGTGCATTACTGCTCCTGAGCCTACCTAAGTATGATTTTCAACAAAGGATACCAACACAAAAAAGCAAACTAGATAATAGAAGTAAATTAGAAAGTTGTTTAAAAAAATAACTGTGAAGCTTAAAATATTTTTCATGCAATGGTCGCCAAATCCAAACCTGGAATTGAACTTCTGGCTACAAACGTTTTGTATTATTCTACATATAGCTATACACAAGCATTGTTAGTTGGGGTTCTAAGAAGTATGTGGCTTGATCAATATTCTTACTGGCTCCTTAAAGTGAAATACATTTGTCCTCTTTAAAAATGTATATAAAAATACAGGGAAAATCATAAAGCAATGTTGTTTAAAAGAGCATGTCAATGGAAACTATAGCTATAAAATTATAATCTGATATACACATGGTTTGTATTCACAAGTCACAGATGCAATTGCTTCACAACGTTTTCTGGTATCTAGGGTGTTAATTTATACAGAAAAAGCCTCTATCTACTTAAAGTGTGGCTGTCAATAACAAGATGCCTAAGCAGGGGAAGGGCTCACACAGGACTGCAGGTAGCTCAGCTAAAGTAGAGACTGAGGTGGGAGTAACTGTCGCACTGCCCTATAGTTCAGTTCTCTTTTTCTGCAGAGTAGAGGGGTACGGCAAAAAGTACTGAGTTCTACTACCAAACATATCAGCCAGGCAGATTAAGCCAAGTAAGTGACTCTGCATGTAAGCTGAAGAGGGGGTCCATATTGCTCCTCTGCTGTCTGCAGTTCCTTTACCACACACTTCAGCCAAAAAGAGGTGGAGCACTAAGCAGACTAGGTGTTTTATAACACAGGGGGCTTATTGCAGCAGGAATCCTTATATTATAATGTGACTAGACACTTCTGTTCAACCCCCTGCGCACACCTATGAATATTATACTATATGAATGTTCTTGGAGGAAGCCAATAGGCTGGGCTACTATGCCACCAACACCTGTTTGATCTGAGAAAAAAGGAAATATTTTCCAATGCCTCTGTGCGAGGCCCCATCATGAGTGAGGCCTTAGGCGATCGCCTATTTGGCCTAATGGTAGAGCCGCCTCTGTATGTACCTATAAGCAATCCTTGAGGGAATCTACCATCTCAAAACTGTCAATGAATGAAGAGTAATGCAAGTTTTGATAAATTAGTCATTAGTTCTTCCAGGGATGCAACATAAACATGAATGGGCAAACTATTTGTTCATTGATTGAGTAGTTTGAGGTTCTTGCTATTGGGTACTCTAAACACCACATGTGTAGGATCCTAGGATATTAGTGTACATTCAAACTTGTAACATTAAAGCCATTCTTCATACTAGAGCATCCCTCAGGGTTAGAAAAAATGGGTTGGCAATTCTTCTGAAAAGCCTCTCAGGTGATTGAAATTAGGGAGGCAATAAAGTGTTTGCAAGACAACATCCAAAGGCCCCTCTCTGCTTGCATGACGTAGTGACTGCAAGTCATTGTTGAGTAGCTCATTTAAAACAAGGAGACACACAAGTCAGCCAATTTGAAATCAGTATTTGAAATGATTTGAGACATATGGGCTTACCACTATATGGCTGTCATCTACCTCTCTCTGCCATAAGACACTGCCATAGAGTTTGGACAGTAAAAGAGCTAAATGCCCTTTTAAGGGCAATGCCCATCCAAATGCCCTTTTCAAGGCAATGGTTAGCTTAGGTTTATTTAGATAGGCTTTTATTTGGTGGGTTTGGTTGTGTGGGTGCTGGGTTTTACTGTTGGGGGTAGTTTGTAATTTTTTTTTCAGGTAAAAGAGCTGATTTCTTTGTGGGCAATGCCCCACAAAAGGCCCTTTTAAGGGCCATTAGCAGTTTAGTGTAGGCTAGGGTTTTTTATTTTGGGGGGGCTTTTTTATTTTGATAGGGCTATTAAATTAGGAGTAATTTGTTTTTATTTTTGATAATTTTGTTTTTTATTTTGTGTAATTTAGTGTTTATTTTTTTTGTAATTTAGATAATTGTATTTGATTCATTTAATTTATTTTATTTTATTGTAATGTTATGTTTTAGTGTAAGGCAGGTTAGGTTTTATTTTACAGGTAAATTAGTATTTATTTTAACTAGGTAGCTAGTAAATAGTTAATAACTATTTACTAACTAGTCTACCTAGTTAAAATAAATACAAACTTGTGAAATAAAAATAAAACCTAAAATAGCTACAATGTAACTATTAGTTATATTGTATCTGGCTTAGGTTTTATTTTATAGGTAAGTATTTAGTTTTAAATAGGAATTATTTAGGTAATAATTGTAAGTTTTATTTAGATTTATTTTAATTATATTTAAGTTAGGGGGTGTTAGGGTTAGGGTTACGTTAGGGTTAGGTTTAGGGTTAGGGGTTAATATATTTATGTAGTGATGTGGGAGGCCAGAGGTTTAGGGGTTCATATGTTTATAATAGCAGTGGTGTGGGCGGATGGCAGATTAGGGGTTAATAATATTTAAATAGTGTTTGCGATGCCGGAGGGCGGCGGTTTAGGGGTTAATAATTTTATTATAGTGGTGACAATGTCGGGAAGCGGTGGAATAGGGGTTAATAAATATTTTAAGTGGTGGCGATGTCCAGAGCGGCAGATTAGGGGTTAATAATTTTATTATAGTGTTTGCGATGCGGGAGGGCCTCAGTTTAAGAGTTAATAGGTAGTTTATCGGTGTTAGTGTACTTTGTGACAGTTTAGTTATGAGTTTTATGCTACAGCTTTGTAGCATAAAACTCGTAACTACTGACTTTAGATGGCGGTACGACTCTTGTCATTTTAAAGTAAGCAAAACTTGTAATACCGGCGCTAGGGGAGTCCCATTGAAAAAGGACTTTTCTTAAAGTGTGGTACTCACGTTGCATGACATCCAAAAAGGTGTGCGGTACAGCTATACTGACAAGACTTGTAATAGCTGCGTTAGTGAAAAAGCATCGTTATGAAGCATAACAATGCTTTTTCACTCATTACGCAAAACTCGTAATCTAGCTGTTAATTATTTGATACATTCTTACAGATTTGAACATAAGTATTAAATCATGAGATGTGCACACACAAAATATATTATTATATGAGAAATTAAATATTTTATTGTAAACACAAGAGAACACCAATTTTATTGGACTGGTTAATAAACGATTTATTATTGGCATAATATGATTAGCGATTCAAGAAACATATTATGTGAGAGAGAGATCTATATAATTTGCCAGATCAGAGAATATAATTATATCAGCAGCTCAACCAAATAATTTTTAATTATATTCCAATTTTTTTATAATTTGAGAATAATAAAAGTTTATGTTTAAACTTTTTCCTAGCCTCAAATTGTTCTGGGCATAGAGTGCCAGTAGTGCATCTTCTTTTTTCTTGGGAACCCTTCCCAAACCATTGTGTCTAACAAACAACTGATGCAAGCACCACTCCCAAGTATTTAATACATGATCAATAGGAGGTAACATTTGCACTCCACATAAAAAAATTGAAAGAACACGTGGGAGAGAGCCACAATTGGTGTTGCTGTAATTGTGTTTATATTGATATATTAATAATAATGGCATGCATCAGAATTTAGGAATTCTAAATTAATTTTGCAGATCTCAAGCACAAAACTTAACTCACCAAATGCAATGAGAGAGCAAATAGCACTCCCTGGGCTATCAATTAAAATTATAGAACACACTAAAAATGTCCCGGCCATGTTAATAGATGCTTTGGTTAAAATATTTAACTATCTACTAATACCAAATTATAAGTTATTTATTGTGCGAGGTTGCGCAAAAGAAAAAAAACACTCAATTGATTTTGCTTCCCTTGTAATCTAACCTTTTATCTATTTTCCAAATAATTATTAGCAATAGCAACATGAAAAAAACAAAATACTGTAAGGAAATATCTTGGAAAGTGCAAATTTGCTTTTAAAAATTAAAAGTGGGTATGTGCAAGAACACTGAAAATGTTTAATGTGAATGGTACTCTCATGTGATTTAAAGGTTGTTGATTTAGAAAAGTATTATTTTTCTTTAACAATTTCCTATATATATATAGTATGCAGTTTAGGGCTTTTTTTCTGCAGTGTAGTGATCCCTCCTCAACCCTCCCACTCCTTGAGTCTGCCATTATACAGTTTAGGGCTTTTTTTCTGCAGTGTAGTGATCCCTCCTTAACCCTCCCACTCCCTGAGTCTGCCATTATACAGTTTAGGGCTTTTTTAAAAATTATTATTAATATTGTTCTCACAGTGTTGTGATCACTCCTTAGCCCTCCCACCACTCTGATCCTCCCAAATAACTCCTTAAACCTTGTCCCCTGCAGCTGTCTTCCAATACCCAGTTTATTTTATTTTAGTTTTATTATTATTATTTTTTTTCTGTAGTGTGGTGGTGCCCCCTACCTCTCCCCTACCCGCGATTATTAATTATACCCCCTTCCAATTCCCATTTTTTTTCTTCTTTAGTGTAGCTCCCCTTCCCTCTCTCTCCCTTAAAATGTTGTCCTGTAGCATAGGGCACCTCACACTCCCTCACCCCTCTGCCTCTGTGCTGCACACCCACCTCCCGCCATCCCTCCCATACCAGCAAGAGTAGATGATCGTCTCGGACGGTGACACACAGTGTCACTGTCTGTAACGATCAGGCATCTGCCTTCATATGGAACCAGAGCACCAATTGAATGCTCTATCTGAATCATGAAAATTTTATTTCGATTTTACTGAAGAGCACCCACAGGTTGTAGGATAGACAAGCCATCCTGATATGATAGTCTCCAGAATCAGAGGTACTCTATGTATAACTTTCAGGTTGGAATTAAGTGGAACCACATTGTTTTTTTGGTTAAACAAACAAACGTCCTCCCCAGGTTCTTTCAGAAAACTCTATTTTTTTTCTTTTAGTTTTTTCAAATGTTCAAACACATACAGCCTTACACATGATTCCATTCACACACATACTGCTGACACTGCTAGAGCTTTAACCTATGCGTCACACCAGTGAATGAGACTGTGCTCTTCAGTAAAGTGCATTTGTTGTAGTTTGTAAGTTAAGTATAAAGCGTTTATAAAAGGAACATAAAACCCTTTTTTCCCTTGGAAGCTGTGATACAAAGAGGCATCCTTGTACAAGAATACAGCCATGCTTTATTGATTTTAAGGGGTCATTTCTGTATAATAATGCACATACCTTATAAATGCCAAGTTTGTGAAGATGTAAAATTGAGATGTTTGATTCATCTTATTTCTGACACTGAATACATAGCAGTTGGATAATTCCTAAGGAAACCAATTGTATTATTAAGTATTGAATTAGCTAGGCAAGAGTTTGGGTGTTTGTAGCTGATAAATGGGATCATAAATGCCTTGCACAGTGCAGAAGAAACACCTGCTGAATAAAGATGCTGAGTGCAGGGTGCACTATTATCGCTCATATTAAAAGTGATGCGTTTAATGTTGTTCTGAAAATTAAGCACTTTTGAAAACCAGAAGTAAAGTGTTTATTGCTGAAAATATGTGTCATGAGATGCAGGACATATGCAGGACACAGCAATGATGGTACAACTCTATTTTATTACAGAGCATATCAATACACATCTAGACAGGTTGATTGTACTAAACTGACTGCAACACAGACAGCGGACCTAAGCCCCGCCCACATACTAGTGACATCACATCCTGCTCTCATCACATCTTCCCCTTTTTCAAAGGCAAAGCATACATTTACATATAATAAATAACAAGGTACACCAACAGGGTATACAACAACATTTTTGTTTTTGAACATTATAAAAACAGATAGATTAGAAAACATGAACAAATAAATTACATCCTGACTTGGACATCGGGGTAGACTACCCTAGTCCCCAGTGACCATGGGATTATTCTGCCCATACTTCCAGTCACTGTTCTAGCTAAAGTCAGTCCCTGTATCGGGCCGGAAGTTTCACCACTCTTCCGCTTGATGTAACTTTGCATGAACTGTCCTCTGATACAGAAGATGGTGAACAAGAGTCTGCTGGAGGCAAAGATATATCCCCGCTGTGATCTTGCTGAGGGGAAGGCACCTCTCTTAGAACAGGGGATCCCACCGGCAGTGGTACTGAGGTATCCGGTTCCAGACTCTCAGGTACAGGCTGAAGATGTCTTCGGTTACGGCGTGTAACCGTCCCTCCCTCTGTAAGGACTGTGTAAGACCTTGGTTCTGGAGAGCGGCCCACTACCGTAGCAGGCGTCTTCCATTTCTTCTCATCATCCAGTTTAATTCTGACACTTTGGCCCGCTTTCAGTTCCTGTAAAGGCCTGACAGAATGTCTCCTGTCGTAGAAGAAACGATAACCCTTTTTGGCCTCTTCACCCCTCCTAAGGACTTCGTCCCGAGGAACAGGGCCAGGTGGCTTGAAGACACCCACTGAGGGTAAAGTGGTGCGAATCTGGCGTCCTAGCATCAGCTGTGCCGGGCTAAACCCGGTGGCTTGAATGGGCTAGATACGGCTCAGATTGCTTTAGAATGAATTTTGTTGTTTAAACTGCCCTTTCAGCCATATCGTTGGCCTGCGGATAATGTGGACTTGACGTAGAATGTACAAAATCATATTCCCTGCTGAAAGCACTGAACTCTGTAGAAGTGAACTGCATACCATTATCACTCACCAGCTCCATTGGAATGCCCCAGCGGGCGAACAAGCTCTTCAGGCGAATGATAATGGCCTGACTTGTGATATCATTCAGGAGTGCAATTTCCAAATACCTGGAATAGTAGTCGATCACAACAAGAAACTTTTTCCAGTGCAGTTCACACAAATCAGCAGCTATTTTCTGCCACGGCCCCGCAGGCAGCGGAGTAGACATCAAGGGCTCCCTTCTCTGAGTAGGCCGGCGTTCCCGGCAAAAGGCACATTTAGACACGTGATTTGCAATGTCGGAGCTGATCCCAGGCCACCACACAGCTGTAGCTGCCCTTTCTCTGCACTTTGTAATGCCTAAGTGGCCATCGTGAATCCTGTTTAACATCTCCTTCCTCATGCTGACAGGAATTACAATGCGGTCTTGGAACAGCACCAACCCCTCCAGGTCCGTGAGCTCGACCTCTCTGGCTGGTAAGCATTTAAAGACATCCAGGCTGCCCGGCTCTCGGGCCAGCCTTCTTTTATGTACCTTATAACTTCTTGCAGATCTGTGTCTAAATATGTCTCTTTCTTTATCTCTTCCAGTTTCCTTGAAGAAATGTACTTAGAGGCCAGAACTGAATCAACATACACTTTCACATCCGATTCCGTGGAGGATTCTTCAGCAGCAGCCAGCGGGAGCCTGGATAGTGTATCTGCCACAACCAGCTGTTTCCCCGGCACATGCACTGCCTGAACATTGAACCTGAGCAGTCTCATTAAAAGTCTCTGGAATCTCAAGGGTGTTTTGTCAATGTCATAAGAATTGATTAGAGGGACTAGCGGTTTGTGGTCAGTTTCCAGACTAAATTTCTCCAAACCCACTAGATAACGCTGAAAGCGCTCACAGGCCCAAACTGCAGCCAGGCACTCTTTCTCAATTTGAGCGTATTTTGACTCCGCAGCCGTCAGTGTGCGGGAACAGTAGGCGATGGGCTGTAGTTTGTTGTCATTCAGCTGCAGGAGTGCAGCCCCCAACCCATAACTGCTTACATCAGCACTAACCACAGTCTTTTTAGAAGGGTCATAGAACCCCAGCACTGGGGCAGACCCCAGTAGGGACTTGGCATGCAGAAAAGCTTTTTCTTGTGAAGGTCCCCAGACCCAGGCAATGACTTTCTTAAGCAACTCTGTGACAGGGTGTAAAACTGTTGATAAATCTGGAAGAAACTTGCCCACATAATTTACAAGGCCCAATATCTGTCTCAGCTCATGTACAGCAGAAGGGCTCTTCATTTGTTCATTAGCACAAATTTTCTCTGGGTCTGGCTTGATGCCATCCCCGTTGATGATATGCCCAAAGAAGCATAATTCAGTTTTCCTAAAATTACATTTTTCTTTATTCAGCTTCAGCCCAGAATCTTTGATAGCCTGTAGCACACAACTTAAACGCTGATCATGCTCCTCCGCTGTAGACCCATACACTAGAATGTCATCCATGACGACCGCAGTGCCCACGTGGTCACTCAGGAGAGAACTCATTTCCCTTTGAAAAATTTCAGGAGCGGAGGATATCCCAAAGGGGAGTCTGCAGAAGCAGAACCGACCTACCGGTGTGATAAAGGTAGTCAGTTTGCGGCACTTGGGATCCAAGGGGATCTGCCAAAAGCCGCTAGAAGCGTCTAATGTGGAAAAGAACTTTGCCCCAGCCAACTTTGGAGCTATATCTTCCAATGTCGGCAGCACAAATCTCTCTCTCTTCACTGCTTCATTCAACCTTTTCAGGTCCACACAGATGCGCACCTTTCCGTTTTTCTTTGCAACTGGAACAATGGGGGCACACCAATCAGTGGCTTCAACAACCTCTTCAATAACCCCCATAGACTTCATGCGCATAAGCTCTTTCTCCACTTGAGGCATGAGCGGGAACAGAATTCTACGAGGGGTAGAAATACTGTATGGGACTGCGTCACTTTTAAGTGCTATACGGACAGGTTTGCAGTTCAGTAGGCCCAACTCGCCAAACATATCTTCGGAAATCTCATTCACTCTGGCCACGAGGCCCAAGTCACAGGCTGCTTTTCTGCTCAATAAACTGTTAACACACTGGCCTCGGATCACATGCACCCACATGGTGAACTTCCTCTGCTTGTACTCACAACTGGCAAGAAATTTCCCCACACAATCAATGCGGCCACCAGGACTATGGACATTTGTAGTAACCCTCGCCAGCTGGGGCTGTCGAGGCAGTTTCATAAATTCGGCAAAAGACATTACAGTGATATCTGCTCCTGTGTCAATCTTAAATTCAACTTTGGCTCCCATTACAGTAAAAGTAACTTTCCAATCTTCCTCTGAGCTTGTCCGTTCCACAACAGACCCCACAAAAGACACTTCCTGACCCTCCTGGTCACTGTCCACCTGCATCTCCTTAATGTATTCAGTTTTACACACCACTTCAAAATGGCCTATTCTGTTACATTTTCTGCATCTTTTATCTCTGGCCGGGCATATAGCACTCTGATCATGAGCCCGGTAGCACCGTGTGCATCGGCCATGTTGCGCCCATCCACTTCTAGGCCTATCCAGTACTTTAGATCTACCGCTCACACTGTGCCTTTCACTAGTAGTTTTCCTAGACTGTTGCACTTCATCCACAATACTCTCAGACCTCAGATCAGCACTTTGCTTTTTCACCAGTTCACTCTGGCGGGCCATCCTAATAGCCCCATCTAACTTTAAATCAGGCTCTAACTGCAGCTTCAGGGAGACTTCAGCATCTGCAATTCCAATTCTGTCTCTGATTTGCTCTTCTTTAGCAACACCAAACTCACAGAATTCAGCTAATTCATACAGGCTGCGCACAAATGACTCCACAGATTCTCCCACACGCTGATTACGTTTGTGAAAACAAGCTCTCTCATGAATCACATTTCTTTTGGGCACAAAGTGGGCACTGAGTTTATCCATAACTATAGCAAAGTTAACTTCTTCCCCTTCTTGGAAAGTAAAAGCATTGAACAATGGCTCCACATCTTTCCCCATAGAGTATAAAAGAGAATTAACTTGTACTTCACCACTCTCCTTGTTCAGTTTGGAAGCAATCCTGAAGCGCTGAAACCGCTGACGCCATGTGGGCCAAGCTGCAGGCTGAGAAAAGTCAAAAGGCTCAGGTGGGGTAAACTTTGACATTGCAATCGATCAGGAACAGAAGCGCAGTCCAGAACTTCTGACACCATGTCATGAGATGCAGGACATATGCAGGACACAGCAATGATGGTACAACTCTATTTTATTACAGAGCATAGCAATACACATCTAGACAGGTTGATTGTACTAAACTGACTGCGACACAGACACCGGACCTAAGCCCCGCCCACATACTAGTGACATCACATCCTGCTCTCATCACAATATGCATACCAGTATAACATTTAATAATATAAAATAAAGTTAGAAATAAAAGAGAGGGCGCCACATAGCGTAATACGGTCTGGTCATCAGCATAAGAGATATAATCGAAAAGGCTTACCAGAAGAATATGCACCGTGCTGTGACCGGTGCTCACAGGCAGACTAACACTCACAGTGGTTAGCACACTGATGGATCTGTGGTCTGTAGCATCTGGATCAGACAGGTGAGCTTCTGTGTAACTCTAGGCTGGATAAATCGCCTTCTGGTGGAGAGTTATAATGCAACAATGCAATATGTGTAAAGTCTGTGAGCCCTTCCAAAGTAGGGATACAAAGCAAGACAACTTCCGCAGAGTAAAACAAATTTTAATCCAAATGATTACTGCTACGCGTTTCTCGACCGATAACTGGTCGTTTCATCAGGCATAAAACAATGGATACAATCAATACAAATTTAAAACCTTAAATACAGGTGTGTCTAAAAAATGGAAGTTGTCATGAAACCTAAAAATAGACCAATAAAGTATTTCACTCTTATTTATACATATTAAATATAAAATAAAGGTTCATTACAGAAATTAATGTTTTAAGAGCAATTTAAAGGGATTTGGTAGGTGCTTGGGAAGGGTATTTGTATATACATCTTAAAATAAATTTAATAGACCAAAGATCAGGTAATATACATAGCCGTGTTAGCATATTGAAAGGTGTGTGATCGTAACTTATTATATACCAGATGTACTCACTGCCATCAATATTATGGTCTTAATTTATCAAGCCGTTCACCCTCATACGACTGCAGGTTCTAACAATTTATAAATTAGAAAGTTGCTTAAAAGTGCATGCTCTATCTGAATCAAGAAATAAAAAATTTGGGTTCAGTGTCCCTTTAATGACCACAACGTACCCTGTACATCACTGGTCGTTTTTTTGGGGGGCCATAATAGTATGGAATTTGCGGCCAGCAGCAAGACCAAACTCTTATGGCCTCCCTCCAGCAGTCCTCCTGGAATAGCGCAGTCTCGACGCTGGCGGTGAGACCGCACTATCAAAAAATGAATCCCCATAGAAAGGGGTTCCCCATACTTCTGTTATGTATCCTAGTCTTTGACTAAAGGTTTCAACGTATTTTACATCATATTCACACTCCTTTGCTTGACTATCACTCATCATGGACTCACTGTTCACACCTTTTCTAGGGTTATACATAATTAAACAAGAATGTTGCTTTAAAATGCTTGCCAGAAACACTGTCACTTTACATTTCCAGTAAAGAGATGACATTGAATTCACCTTTAGCGTGTAACACTCTTTCTGTTTACTCGAATAATATCTTCCTGAATAAACTCTGGGAAATTGTCCATTTAAACTAAGTGAGATATATATGTTCTGTATAATACTAAAGTCAAGGTACCAGAGCAACGATTCCCAATCACGTAGCTTGTGTTACTAATCCTGTGGATCCCCCATAGCTCTGATGATAATCCTCTCGCTCCCTGCAGCGTGCTCGCGTGTGTGCTGCAGCACATGCATTTAGATAACTTTATTCATGGATTGCAAAGCTCCCCCTTCCTCTCTCAGATTATACTCAGTTTGTAATGACTTCCCATTGCTTATGCAGTAATTTAATCTTTATCAGTAGCACTAAAATAAAGCATTGTGTCTTCATAAGTCAAATACTGATGGGGGAGGAAAGAAGGTTTCCTGATAATGCTTTTCATGTAAAAGGTAATATACAGGGAATGCAAAGTCACAGAATCCCTTATAAACACTTTTTTAATCCCTATACCGATATTCAAGGGTTTCCATATAAAAACATTTATGCTCTAAATCATTCATAACCCTTGTTTGAATTATTTAAAGGGATAGTAAAATAAAAAATATCTTTGTGATTCGGATAGAGGATTTAATTATAACTTTTAACTGTGTATGGCAACACATGGTCATCATCTGCACAATGCTTTTGTCATTATTGTGTCCGTTATTCAAGGGGGGAGACTTTCAGAGCTCATTGCACCCCCCCACCCTTGCACTTACCAGGGCACGGTTGATACGCAAGACTTCTTGTTTTAAAGCCCAGAATCTCCTCTTTCAAATAAATTCCCTATATAAGTTTTAATAGCTAGGTGATCACTGTGGTAATATGTAATTCTTCAAGCAGTTTGGGCAGTTTGACTGAGCAGCTTAGCCTAATGCTATGCACTTTTCATAAGCACAATGTAGAGATTTTATTTTGATCCTCATATATAGTGATGCCGCGAATTGTTCGCTGGCAAATAGTTCCCGGCGAACATAGCATGTTCGCGTTCGCCTCGGCAGGCGAATATATGCGATGTTCGATCCGCCCCCTATTCATCATCATTGAGTAAACTTTGACCCTGTACCTCACAGTCAGAATACACATTACAGCCAATCAGCAGCAGACCCTCCCTCCCAGACCCTCCCATCTCCTGGACAGCATCCATTTTAGATTCATTTGGAAGCTGCATTCTTAGTGAGAGGAGGGACAGTGTAGCTGCTGCTGATTTAATAGGGAAATCGATAGCTAGGCTAGTGTATTCAGTGTCCACTACAGTCCTGAAGGACTCATCTGATCTCTGCTGTAAGGACAACACCCCAAAAAGCCCTTTTTAGGGCTAGAACATCAGCCTGCTTTTTTTTTTTTCCTGTGTAATCTAATTGCAGTTGCCTGCCTGCCAGCGTGTGTGTCAGGCTCACAGCGTATACTGTGCCCACTTGCCCAGTGCCACCACTCAAATCTGGTGTAACCCCCTCACTGCTGGGCATAGTGTTGGTGGCATTAAAGGGGAGTTTTGGGCATTATATATCTGATCATGATACCTGTGACCTAGGTAAACAAGATAGGGGTCCTAATGTACAAGAGACCATGTGTAACTATGTCCAGATAAGTGCTGAAGGGGAGGGGGGGCAGGGTGTGTGTGTGACGCAGCCTTCACCTGAACCAGACATGTCTGTAGTGTCCTGTGAAAATGTGGAAGGATGCACTGACAAAGAGAGAGAGAGCTGAATGAGTCTGTTGGTGTATGAACCAATCATCCCTCAGTACCAGAAGTGTGTGGAAGTAGTGCCAGAGGGGGAGGGCCCCTCTGTATCAGTGGTGACCCGACAGCAGTCTGCCCAGATTAGGGAGAAGGGGGTGCTTCAGCCCAAGAACTCAGGTAAGAACACTGATAAGGAAGGTGGGGGGCCTCTAAAAGCACAGCAACTAATAATTGGTCAGAGTCAGAATATTCAGCAGGCCCAGGGGACTGATACCACACTAGAGAAGATCAGGGACCCATGACATGGCAATATGGCAGGACATCTAGGGGTACAGAGAACCAAAGCCAGGTTATCCCATCACTTTTATTGGCCGGGGATGGGTACTGATGTTGCTAATTATTGTCGCTCCTGTCCTGCATGTCAAAAAGTGGGGAAACCTGGAGAGGTGGGTCGTGCCCCTTTAATTCCCCTTCCCATAGTGACTGAGCCATTTGAGAGGGTGGTTGTGGATATAGAAGGGTCCCTAGCTATCCCAAGCAGTTCAGGGAAAAGATTCATTCTGAGGGTAGTGGATTATGCGACTTGCTACCCAGAGGCAGTGGTCCTCTCATCTATCAGGGCTGATAAAGTGGCTGATACTTTATTCGGTATCTTTTCAAGGGTAGGTTTCCCTACGGAAATGCTAACTGATTAAGACACCCAATTTATATCTAGCCTGATGCAGAGTCTATGTAAAATAAGTGCAGGTAGAACACCTAGTGACTAGCCCATACCACCCCCAGACCAATGGCTTGTGTGAAAGGTTTAATGGGACCCTGAAGCAGATGCTCAAAATCTTTGTGGAGTCACAGGGGAGGGACTGGGAGTGTTACCTGCCGCACCTCCTTTTTGCTTATAGAGAGGTGTCCCAGGAATTCACTGGTTTCTCCCCCTTTGAACTCCTATATGGACGCAGAGTGTGTGGACCCCTTGATCTGATCAGGGAGGAGTGGGAAGGAAAATTGGGTGCTCAAGAGACTTCGGTAGTAGACTATGTAATAAGGTTCAGGGACAGAATGCATAGCCTAGTGGGAGAGGTACAGAAAAACCTTAAGGCTGCCAGTCTAAGCAGAAGCAGTGGTATGACCAGAATGCCAGAGAGAGAGAGTGTATGATGTGGGACAGAAAGTGCTTGTTTTAATACCCATGAGACAGAACAAACTACAGGCTGCCTGGGAGGGTCCGTTCATTATCCTAAAGAGAATGAATGATGTGAATGATTTCTGCTAAATTGTATTCTGAGAGTTAATGTGTAAGTCTGGGTTTTTTTCTTAGGATTTTCCCTATAATAAATCATAAGTGGTGGCAACTTAGATATTGCAGTTAGTTTAGTGTGGGTGGCATTAAAGGGGAGTTTTTGACATTTCTTTTAAGTCTAGTACAGACTAGAGAGTGTTGTTAACCCTTGCACCCACTGAACTAAATCACAAGCTTGCCTGGTGTGGCTAGATCTTGATATATTAGTGACAGTAGAAGGGGGTCTGATAACCCTTTTTGTGCCAAACAAGTGGCTGGCGCAGGGTTGGTTAACCTTGGGATTATATGACATATATTGTCTATATCGGTTAAAGTATGTGGTTTATATATTTTTAGGGGGTTAGTTTAGTATTTATAGTAACACTGAGACATGTTATATAGATGCACAGGTATTTGGTACAGTAAGGGTTACATTTCACATATTTAAACACAAGTGATTATTTTTTTTCTTTTTAAAAAACCAATGAAACAAAATGTTGGCTTTTAAATAGATAGCACAACTTTACTAAATGAGCTATGATTACGGTATTTGACTGAAACATATCAGCTTGAGTACACTGTGCTTTCAATTGTGTGCAAGAACCGCATGGGTTACTTTTTATCCCAAGTGGACAACGAATAAAGACTTTTTATTTTAACTTTGCCTCAGGATTATCCTTATTTTCTTTTTAATCATATATGACTATATACATATAAATTTACACTCACCAGCCTCTTTATTAGGTAGACCTTGCTAGTACCCGGTTGGACCCCATTTTGCCTTCAGAACTGCCTTAATTCTTCATGACATTGATTCAACAAGGTGTTGGAAACATTCCTCAGAGATTTTGGTCCATATTGACATGATAGCATCACGCAGTTGCTGCAGATTTCTCGGCTGCACATCCATGATGTAAATCTCCCGTTCCACCACATCCCAAAGGTGCTCTACTAGATTGAGATCTGGTGACTGTGGATGCCATTGGAGTACAGTGAACTCATTGTCATGTTCAAAAAAACAGTTTGAGATGATTTGAGCTTTGTGACATGGTGCATTATTCTGCTGGAGAAAGCCATCAGAAGATGGGTACACTGTAGTCATAAAGGGATGGACATGGTCAGCAACAATACTCAGATAGGCCATGGCATTTAAATGATGCTCAATTGGTACTAAGGGGCCCAAAGTGTGCCAAGAAAATATCCCCCCCACCATTACACCACCACCACCACTTTGAACCATTGATACAAGGCAGGATGGATCCGCTTTCATGATGTTTATGCCAAATTTTGACATTACCATCTGAATGTTGCAGCTGAAATTGAGACTCATCAGACCAGGCAACGTTTTTTCCAATATTCTAATTGTCCAAGTTTTGTGAGCCTGTGCGAATTGTAGCCTTGGTTCCCTGTTCTTAGCTGACAGGATTGGAACCCAGTGTGGTCTTCTGCTGCTGTAGCGCATCTGCTTCAAGGTTCAATGTGTTGTGCATTCTAAGATGGTATTCTGCATACCTTGGTTGTAATGAGTGGTTATTTGAGCTACTGTTGCCTTTCTAGCATCTCAAACCAGTCTCCCCATTTTTTTTTGTCCACACAACTTCTGCTCACTGGATATTTTCTCTTTTTCGGAACATTCTCTGTAAACCCTAGAGATGGTTGTGCGTGAAAATCCCAGTAGATCAGCAGTTTTTGAAATACTCAGACCAGCCTGTCTGGCTCCAACAACCATGCCACGTTCAAAGTCACTTAAATCCCCTTTCTTCCCCATTCTGATGCTCGGTTTGAATATATGCATATACACATACTGTATATTTACTGGGAACACACAGTTCCCATAGGACGCAGTGTAAAGGCACTTTTCAGTGCCGTTTTTTTTTCTAACACGCCACTGCCACCGACTTTTAAAGCCCTAAAACTGCCTAGTGAAGTTTTGTTTTATTTAAAAAAAAATTCTATTTTTTTTTTTAAATAAAAAAAATATAATGACCTCTATTTTTAAGGCATTTGGGGCAATTTTTGGAGCGCTCGCGGTAGCAATAACCAGCCACTTGTAAAGAATAGTTAATTATCGAGCTCCCGCAAATGTGCAAATTTGAGGAAGCAAAACATCTCAATAGTGTTATACAATTTGGAACATTTTACATTTTTTCCATTTTTATACCATTTATATAGTAAGGTTTTGCTTAGCAGGGGCTTAAGACATCAGGCTCTTCATGTGCTTGTACTGGAATTCACAGAACATACAAAAATTTTAGATCTACTGGGGCATTTCATGTCTATTAACCTACCGCTAGGGATGGGCGAATGTTTCGCAACATTAAAAAAAATTAGCGAATTTTAACATATCCGTTCATTCATTTCGAACTTTGAATGTTTGTACAACATTCTAACATTCGTTTAATGTAATAGTATTTCTAATGCTTTCTTTAAATGTAATATTCTATTCAAATTTTTCTAATAATTTGATTCAAATTATGCAATAATGAATTCGAAAAATTTGAATCAATATAGTAGTACTTCTAATGCTCTCTATAAATTTAATATTCGAATTATGCAAAACTTTATATCCATATATTTCCATCTATTATGTATTCATTTTCTAAATTTCCTACCACATTAAAGGGACAGTATACACCAAAATGTTTCTTATTTAAAAAGATAGATAATCCCTTTATTACCCATTCCCCGTTTTTGCATAACCAACACAGTTATAATAATATACTTTTTACCTCTGTGATTACCTTGTATCTTAGCCTCTGCAGACAGCCTCCTTATCTAAGTGCTTTTGACAGACATGCAGTGTAGTCAATCAGTGAAGACTCCTAAATAACTTCACGGGAGTGAGCACAATGTTATCTATATGACACACATGAACTAACACTGTCTAACTGTTAAAAACTTTCAAAATGCTCTGAGCTAAAAGGCGGTTTTCAACGGTTTAGAAATCATTTTGAGCCTAGCTAAGTTTAGCTTTACAAAAATACCACCAAGGGAACAAAGCAAATTTGATTATAAAAGTAAATTGGAAAGTTGTTTAAAATTGCATGCCCTATCTGAATCATTAAAGTTTAGTTTTGACTTTACTGTCCCTTTAACTATTAAACTTCTGAATAGTGTTTGTTTAATCGAATATTAAATTCAGAATTTCGAATGATGATATTTGATCTAATTATGAACATTAAAAAAAAAATAATAATATTCGAAAACCAGAAATAACATTGGATTACCGAATTTCAATGGATTTTCCTCCTTATCAACATTCGATTTTTCAAAATGAATGTCCACATCACTATTCATTCTACCAAACAAATTACACTTTCAGCACATACGCCCATCCATACCTACTGCCCCATAATCACTGATGTAGCAAAGATAAACAAATCTGTTTTACCTCATAAAATGCCACCTGCTTGTGAAACTTTCGAAAGTGTATTATCAAAAGTAAAAAATAAAAAAACAAATCCCTGCTATATCTACATATATATTTTTTTTTTATTCCAGCAGCCCAAACACAGCAGTGTAGTGTGCAGTGTAGTGTCTTGCTATACAGATAGTAAAGGGTTATTAATTTAACTCTTGCTTGCTTATTTTAGTACTTGCTGGAAAGGAATTCTTTATTCTATTCTAAATATATATTTAATAATATTTTTTTCTATGTGAAGAACATTGGAATGTAAAATATGCGTAATGCAATTAATGTTTTGTACTTCAGGTCTAACGTGGTGTTGGGTTAGCGGACATGAAGAATTACAAATATCAAAGTTCTTGAAATATTAAATATTACATATAAAAAAATCATAATAATTATTAAAAATGATTATAAATATTGTAAAAAAAATATTTTTCGGATGAAGCCCGAGCAGAACTGGTTGTTTTGGGTGAACGCGCGTAGCTGGTGCAAGTTTGACTATCATGGGGAGTCAGCTGACCCCCTGAGGATCAGTACATCAAGTGGTCCGGAACAAGTTAGTGATTGAGCTATAGGCACCGGTGGTTGGAAATTTCTTCAGCGAACTAATACAGAAACCTCAAGGTATAACGCTGTGCATTTTGGAGTTTGTATGAAGCTAATACATCTATTAATGGGAGATGATCACTAGACCGAGGTGGGATATTATTGGTATGATGATCAACAATACCTTCCTAAGTGATCATCCTAAGTGCCAACATTATAAGACCGAGGTGGGACATTGCAGGTATGATTGAAATAAGTAAATACCTTTTCCTGGAGCGGTCATCTTGTGTGCTAGTGTCAAGTACTCCTGTTTTGAGGAACTTTTTTGCAACTTTAGCAACAGCTGTGAAAGATTTTCAAGTTGTGTATGACTGGATATCTTGATATTATTTAATATACGATCTATGGGCAGCTATCGTATTAACATCTATCAGGCTATAGAAGAGACTTTAATTCATATATGTGGACTTAACATCAGTTGCAGTTATTTCTCTACATACTGCTGGGAGTTCTCATTATCTAATGACCAGTCACTTTATTTGATTAGATTTTTAGGTTTGGGGTACCTTGTAATGTGTACTTTATATTTTTCTTTGGAATATGTATCCTTTGGAATTAAAGCACATGTATGTTGAAAAGCATTAAAGTTTAATTCCTTATCCTTTGGATCTGGAAGACAGGCGTCTATATGTTGGGTCCGATACATTTTTCCATACATTTTTGATAATCAGTGCTGGTTAAGATAGACTTTTGTATTCGCCCCATAAGGGTTAGCCTTTTTTCTTTTTAGCTGTATTCATCATTCCTTACTGTTGGGAAATACTGAACCTGGCCACCAGGAGGAGGCAAAGACACCCCAGCTAAAGGCTTAAATACTCCCCCCACTTCCCTCATACCCCAGTCATTCTTTTCCTTTCGTCACAGGAGGTTGGCAGAGAAGTGTCAAAAGATTTGGAGTAGTTCCTTATGAAGGGTATCTACCCTTCGAAATGGGACTGGAGTTTTAAGTAGTCCTGTCAGCCTCTCAGTGATAGCATTGACAAAAGTTAGGGTCTGGAGATGCAGGGAGAGTCTTTCTGCGAACCCATCCAGACTCGTATTAACAGTTCCTAAACAATCAGTGTTGACGAGTTTCACTGCCTGCTTCCATCACTCAAGTCCATGTCAGGAGTGATGCTACAAGACTGTCAAGCTTGAGAGGCTGTGTTTCTGTTCCACGGCATACATTCCGGTAAGATCGTTTCATTTTTTATACACATATGATAATGCAAGAAGACAGGGTCACAGTTTGGCTCCTTTTATCTGTATGGAATCAAGGGTTAATATCTTCGGAGGGGGAATATTAAACAGGGGGAATTAATCACATACTTATGATTATGCTGCGAAATGTGTGAGACGAGGCTTAAGCAGATGTGGGAACGTACAGGTTTTAATTCCGTTTTGGTAAGCTGTGCAGCCTGAAAGGCTTGGTGTGCTTTTTCCTATGGCAGGGGCGGTCCTGCATTGCGCACCACATGATCAGGTGTGGTCACACTGATTTACTCTTTCCTGACAGTGCGGTTTACAGGAGACAAAGCGGTTTCTCTGTTGGGCCTGGGTCATAGGATGTGGCGAGTGCCCCAACCATTGGGGGTATAAAGGTGCCATTTTATCTTAGTAGCAATAGTCTGCTTTATAAGCACAAGCTAGGGAGGATTCTGATGCGTTAGAGGGTACTCCCTCTTTACCTAAGTCTAATACCTGTCTTTATTGTGAGGAGGCTACGGTATACTCACCTGCTCAATTATGTTCCTCATGCCTTGATAATTTAATCATGTCAAAGAAAGTTAATATGTTTAGTACCACTGAGCCGTCTGAGGAGTCTCCGTCCCATGAGGTACACACCCTTTAGTCAAAGGTCAAATATTGCTATCCATCCCAGGGGTCATCTACTAGCTTGTTGGATTTATCTGATACAAGATTATCCGCTGATGAAGACGCCTCTGATACTTCAGAGGATGCGCTTTCTGGGTCAGAATATGCTGCCTCTAAGCTTCCAGCTGTGGAGGAACCAGTCTTTAGATTTAGGATTGAACATTTATGCTTTCTGCTAAAGTTTTGGCTACTTTAGAGGTCCCAGAGCCTAAATTGCCTAATGAACCTTTGATTCCTAAATAAGATAAGGTCTACGAGGACAGGGTTGTACCACAGACTTTCCCGGTTCCCGCAAAGATGGCAAACATTATTAAGAATGAATGGGAAAGACTTGATTCTTCATTTTCCCCTTCTTCTTTTAAAAAATTATTCCCGGTTCCGGATTCTCAATTGGAGTTGTGGGTTTCCATCCCCAAGGTGGATGGCACTATCTCCACGCTTGCTAAGCATACTACTATCCCACTTGAGGATAGTTTGTCATTTAAATAGCCCTTGGATAAGAAGACAGAAACTCTGTTAAGAAAGATGTTTCAACATACAGGGTATTTGTTTCAAACGGCAGCAGCAGTTGCTGCGGTTGCTGGAGCGGCTACCTACTGGTGCAACTCCTTATCTGAGTTGATTGAGGTGGAGGGTCCCCTCGACATGATCCAAGAAAGAATTAAGGTCTTAAGGGTAGCTAATTCTTTTATTTGTGATGCAAATATGCAGATTATTCACCTGAATGCTAAGGCTTCAGGTTTTTCTGTTCAAGCCCGTAGGGCACTATGGCTGAAGTCCTGGTCTGCGGACATAACTTCAAAGTCAAGACTTTTTTCCCTTCCATTTAGAAGATTCCATTTGGTCCAGGCCTGGACACAATTATCTCCATGGTTATGGGAGGCAAGGGTGCCTTTTTACCACAGGATAAGAAGAACAAACCTACAGTTCAAGGTCCTAATTTTTGTTTCTTTCGTTCGGATAAATCCCAATGTCAACATCCCTCCGCAAAGCCAGAGCAATCCAAGGGGACTTGGAAGCCGGCTCAGTCCTGGAATAAGTCCAAGCAAAACAAGAAGCCCCCGATCTGGCTATGTATCTAGTAGGGGGCAGACTATCACTCTTTTTGGATGCTTGGTTTGGGGACGTGCAAGACCCGTGGGTCCTAGAGGTCATGACTCAGGGATACAAGATAGGTTTTAAGTCTCATCCACCCAGGGGCAGATTCCTCTTGTCAAACCTGTCTTCAAGGTCAAAAAAAGAAAGAAGCCTTTCTGGGGTGCGTGAGGGATCTATCCTCCCTGGGAGTCATTGTCCCGGTTCCTCTTGCGGAAAGAGGTCTGGGATACTATTCAAACTGTTTGTGGTCCCGAAGAAAGAGGGAACCTTCTGCCCAATTCTGGACCTAAAGTGTTTAAACAAATTTCTATCTGTCCCCTCGTTCAATATGGAGACAAAAAGGTCCATCGTTCCCTTAGTTCAGGAAGGACAGTTCATATAACCACAATAGATCTGAAGGATGTTTACTTTCACGTTCCTTCACACAAAGATCACTTCAAGTTCCTAAGGTTTGCATTCCTGGACCAACACTTCCAGTTTTTTGCACTGCCGTTTGGTCTGGCTACTGCTCCAAGAGTTTTTATGAAGGTTCGGGTCTCTGCTGACCAGTGGCCAGAACCAGAGGTATTGCAATAGCACCATACTTGGACGACATTATGGTTCAAGCACCATCCTGTCATCTGGCAGAGGAACATTTGAAGGATCTTCTACTTCTTCTTCGATCTCATGGATGGAAGATAAACTTAGAAAATAGTTCTCTTACTCCCAGTACCAGGGTAGAATTCCTGGGTACTATAATAGATTTCATATCCATGATGATATTCCTTACAGACCAAAGACGTTGCAAGCTAACATCCGCTTGTCTTGCCCTCCATACCTCCTTCAGGCCCTCTGTGGCTCGGTGTATGGAGGTGAATGGTCTCATGGTGTTCTGCATGGCCATCATTCCTTTTGCCAGGTTCCATCTCAGACCACTTCAGCTGTGCATGCTGAGACAGTGGAATGGCAATCATTCGGATCTGTCTCAACAGATTTCTCTGGACAACCAGTCAAGAGAATCGCTCTCTTGGTGGCTCTGTCCAGATCACCTGTCCCAAGGGACATCCTTCTTGAGACCATACTGGGAGATTGTGACTAGGGACGCAAGTCTGTTAGGATGGGGAGCTGTTTGGGGTGCCAGTAAGGCACAGGGCCTGTGGACTCAAGAGGAATCTCTCCTCCTGATCAACATTTTGGAACTTCGATCTTCAATGCTCTGAAGGCTTGGCCTCTTCTGGGTTCATCCCAGTTTATCAGATTCCAATCAGACAACATAACCTTGGTGGCTTACATCAACCTTTATGGGGAATGAGGAGCTTCCTAGCAATGAGGGAAGTATCTCAGATTCTGGAATGGACGGAGACCCACAACTGCTGGCTGCCAGTGATCCACATTCCGGGTGTGGACAACTGGGAAGCGTATTAACTCAGCAGACAAATCCTTTCATCCAGGGGAATGGTCTCTCCATCCCAAGGTGTTTTTGCAGAGATTTGCAACAGATGGGGGATGCCGGAGATAGATCTCATGGCATCCCGGCTCAATTCCAAACTACCCAGATATGGGTCACCATCCAGGGATCCTCAGACAGAGCTAATAGATGCATTAGCAG
This sequence comes from Bombina bombina, assembly GCF_027579735.1. Classification (NCBI taxonomy): domain Eukaryota; kingdom Metazoa; phylum Chordata; class Amphibia; order Anura; family Bombinatoridae; genus Bombina; species Bombina bombina. The sequence continues at coordinate 626,348,951 of NC_069499.1, read as the reverse complement.
TGCCTTGGAGGTTCAATCTAATTTACATTTTTCCGCCGTTACCACTTCTCTCTCATGTAGTGGCCCACATCAAGCAGGAGCAAGCATCAGTGATACTGATTGCTCCATTGTGGCTGCGAAAGATGTGGTTTGCGGACCTGGTGGGGATGTCCTCATCTCCTCCATGGAAGTTACCTTGTAGCAGGGATATGCTGGAACAGGGTCCCTTTGTTCATCGAAATCTAGATTCTCTGAGGCTGACTGCGTGGAGATTGAACTCTTAGTCCTAGTCAAGAGAGGTTTCTCTGAGAGGGCTCTTAAGCCTGTTACTCGGGGCATCTACCATAAGATGTGGAGAGCTTACTTGTTCTGGTGTGAAGAGCGTGGTTTCACCTGGCACAAGGTCAAGGCTGCCAGGATTCTTTCTTTTCTCCAGGAGGGTCTGGAGAAGGGCCTTTCGGCCAGTTCCCTGAGGGGACAGATTTCAGCCCTTTTTGTCTTGCTGCACAAGAAGCTTGCAGAGCTTCCTGACGTGCAATCCTTTGTTAAGGCTCTGATCAGGATCAGACCGGTGTTTAGATCTAATGCTCCACCTTGGAGTTTGTTCTTAAGTTTTTGCAATGGGCTCCGTGTGAGCCTATGCATTCGATTGACCTTAAAATGTTGTCCTGGAATAATCTTTTTCTATTGGCTATTGCGTCAGCACACCGGGTTTCTGAAATGGCTGCCTTGCAATGTGAGCCTCCCCATCTAGTGTTTCACACTGATAAAGCTGTCCTATGTACCCGCTTTGGTTTTCTTCCTAAGGTGGTGTCTGATCGTAACATTGTTTTGCTTTAAAGTTTTTTCTTCAAGCTACTAAGGATTTTAGACAAACTTCTTCCTTGTTTGTTATCTACTCTGGGAAGCATAAGGGTCTGAATGCCTCTTCGACTTCCTTATCTTTTTGGTTGAGAAGCGTTATACATTAAGCTTATGAGTCAGTGGGACTTAGACCTCCTTAGAGGATTACAGCTCATTCCTCTAGAGCGGTGGCTTCCTCTTGTGCCTTTATAAACGAGGCATCTATGAATCAGATTTTTAAGGCAGCTACCTGGTCCTCCTTACATACTTTTTCAAACTTTTACAAATTTGACATTTCTATTGCCCAATTTTGGTGAGCCTGTGCAAATTGAAATCTCAGTTTCCTATTTTTAGCTGACAGGAGTGGCATCCGGTGTGGTCTTCTGCTGCTGTAGCCCATCTGCTTCAAGGCTCAACGTGTTGTGCGTTCAGAGATGGTATTCTGCATACCTTGGTTGTAACGAGTGGTTATTTGAGTTACTGTTGCCTTTCTATCATCTCAAACCAGTCTGCCCATTCCCTCCTCTGACCTCTGATATTTTCATCCATACAACTTCTGCTCACTGGATATTTTTTCTTTTTCGGACCATTCTCTGTAAACCCTAGAGATGGTTGTGCATGAAAATCCCAGTAGATCAGCATTTTTTTAAATACTCAGACCAGCCCATCTGGCACCAACAACCATGCAACGTTCAAAGTCACTTAAATCCCCTTTCTTCCTCATTCTGATGCTCGGTTTAAACTTCAGCAAGTCGTGTTCACCTAGTCTAGATGCCTAAATGCATTGAGTTGCTGCCATGTGTTTAGCTAATTAGAAATTTGGGTTATCAAGGAATTGAACAGGTGTACCTAATAAAGTGGCCGGTGAGTGTTTATTTACATTAAAAATAACATATGTGAAGAATATTAGAATGTAAAATATGAATAACTCCTGTCAGGTTAGTGCGCGCGCAATAAGTGTTAGGTTTTTTCTTCTGCGCTCTCCTTTGAAGCCTATGGGGCGAATATGTTAATGTGGTCACGATGTCACAAAGTCCTTTAGTAAGCGCGTGTTGAGTTTCGCTCCCACGCGCAAACTTTTTATGATCAACTTGTAATACCAGTGCAACCTGACGCGCACAAAAAGATTACTTTAAGGGAAAGCACTAAATATCGTGCCACTTATAATCTTGCCCTATGTATTTAAACTATGCAAAGGGATTAAACACATAGGTCTAGACTACTAACACTCGGGCCCTGGTGCTGCTGCACCAGCTGCACCAATAGTAGTTCCGCACCTGATGAAGTGTTGTCCGTAATAGATGCTAATAAAGAAACAGAATGTCTAACTCCCATATGAAGTGGTAGTCTCAGGTAAAGTATCCATAGGTTATAAAGATATGTAGGGCATAACTGGAGAAACAAAACATTTTACTGTTATAGTAGTTTCCCTATGGTAGTAACCATTCACTTGGTAGGCAGAAGAATTGCAGCTTGGTAGGCAGAAGAATTGCAGCTTTTCTCAAAAAATGATCCCTAGCACCAAAACATCTAAAGAGAAAAACTGATAGGTGCAGATTTGACTGAAATCAAATGTATACATTTAGGGCCAGATTACAAGTGGAGTGCTAAATATCGCTTTCATGAAAACGATATTTGCCCTCCACTGTATAATATCAGTGCACGCTAATGTGCGCTGGTACTGCAAGTTGTCAGCAATGCAAACACGAGCTCGCATTTGCATTGCTGGGCAGAGACAGCATCAGAACCTAAGTGCAGTGAAGGGGATAAGTAGCGCAGCAATTGATGTTTTGTTAAATTCACTAAGATTCAACAGTAAACAAAATATGGTAATAAGCAACATCAGTACATCTGTGAGCTTCATGAAATGGGTTTCCATTCTAGCTGTAGACAAACCTCACATTGGCCCGGATTACAAGTTGCATGGTATGGTACAATATGGTCTTTAGAAATATTGGGGTGGGGGATTGCAGAGTCTGGTATTAGATCTCAGGTGTCTCTTGTATCTATATATGTGGGACTCAGCCTCTAACTTATCTTAAAGAGACATCTGATGCAGTGAATGGTTACAACAAACATTCAACAACTAGTTAAACTAATTGTAATAGAGGATACAATCCAGTTTAAGAAAAGAAAACCAATACTGCAATAGTATAGTACTAGTTAACTCTGCTGATACGAAAGTATATTTAAATTAAAATAGTTCCATTCCATTCATACAATTAAACTTTATTTAATCAACAAGGAACTCACACACACTCAAATAACAGAGCTGAAAGAATAAAAGCACTTAAACTCTGTTGATTGCACTATGGCAATAAAGTATAAGAACCAATATTTAGAGTATCACCCAGTCCTCTGTCAAAATTTAAAGTGTTTAAATATAGACTAAGCCCTTACAATCCGAGGGCTAATTATTTGTATCATTACACTATTAAAGAACAGAGGCTGGGAGGGCTATAGTAAGTTCAATAAGGCATATTTTCAACAAGAGTAAGCAAGTTAAAAAACGAACAGGAGAGACTGAGCTACCCCTGTCGGACCCCTGACGCGCGTTTCACAAACGCTTCCTCAGAGGGGGTGCGGGCCGCTGTTGTTTGCCGTGATTTGTACCGTCTTTGGATCCACCTACTTGGTACTATTGGTCTCAGTAGTAGGTGTTGTCCACCTGTGATAGGATGAGTCTAATGTCAATCATTATTGCTGACATTTTCGCCTTGTGAGTATTATTGCGTCTGATTATACTGGATCATCCCTTGTTTATCATTGGTTTTAGCAGGAGGGAGTGTCAGCCAGTTATTGGTTCAATCGATTGTCAGTAAAAGATTTCCTAGCTGACGTTTCACATTGTGTTCGTCATAGGATGGGTGTATACCTATTGCTGACTCATTATGTTGGTAACCAATCTGTGGTTGTGGGATGGTTCGGGTAAATGGGTGTGTGATATCCTGTATAAGTCATTGGCTGATCATAACAGATGTAAACAGACTTGCGATTACCGTTATCAGTTTTATTTATCTTAGAACGCTGCATATCAATGTTTTTGTACAATGTTAAATAGGTTGCCTTCATTGTTGCTAGAACTAGTATCTACCTATTGTACTTATATCATTATTCCGTGTCTTGAAGGGGACTTAGTGCCAATACCTATTCTCCCAGATTCATTGAAAATGTACAGAGGTGTTGTAAAACTGGAGGATAATACATGCCTACATCTTGTGTGTAAGATTTGATTTTATAATAACTTATATAGAATAAAGAATTAAATGAAGGATATAGATATTTATTATATTTGAAGGGGGTGTGCAATATGAGTAATTTTAATACACACTATGTGCTTTTATATGTGGACTTGTGACTTTTAAAACAGAGAAGTGCTCTCTAGTTGTCAATATAAAATGAACATTTAAATAAAAATTGTTTATTTTTGTGAGGAAAGTGTACGATAAATTTTACTTTGTGCTTTTCAATGTGAACTTGTGACAATGTCAAATGGAGAAATGCTTCATTTGTTGCTATTCTTGATGCCAGAAAATAAAAACTACTTTTCATAAATTTATATCTGGTTGCTAATTCTATTCATCGAATAATGAAGTAGCTTGTTTATTCTAACTAGTGCTATATTGTGCTCTAAAATTAGACATTTTGTGAACCGTGCTTAAATGAAAATGCGTGAACCATGGTGAAAAAGTGAATAGAATTAAGTTAAAATTGGTGCATTGAAGGGTGAATTATTTATTTGTTACCATATCATTATATCTCCAACTCTTTGTGGTAACCACTTTGTTATGTTATATACCATAACTCACAGATTTTAAGTACTGCAATATATATCTTTAAGTACTGTAATATATAATGCTGAAATATGGAATGGTTGACCTATAAATATACAAAATAATTATTATAGTCATTCATTCCATTTGGTTTGACTGCATTTAGTGAATAAATCCACTTGCATTCCATTTTTAGTAATATCTTTTCAATATTACCTCCTCTTATACCAAGGGATGGTTTTTGGATTACTGTATATTTTAGATCCTTTGTCAGACTTTTATGATGTAATAAGAAATGTTTGGCCACTGAAGTTATTTTCTTTTCATTCTTTAAATCTCTTTGTGCATTTTTGATATTATATGCATGTTCTAGAATGCGTATTTTGACCTCTCTTGTTGTCATGCCAACGTAAAACATTTTACAGGAGCAGGACAATGCATACACTACTCCTGTGGATGTGCATGAGAAGTATGATGGTATTTTGTATACTCTCCCACTTCTTTCTGTTATACTTTTTGTTTTCCAAACAAACTTGCATGCTGAGCAAGTGCCACAAGGGTACATACCCAAATTTTTATCTTGTTTCTTTTTGGATCTCACAAAGTGACTAGAGACTAGCTTGTCTCTCAGATTTTGTGGTCTTTTAAATCCCATGGATACTTTATCTCCAATGATGGTTTTGAGAGTTTCATCATTTTGTAAAATATTCCAATGATCATTTATGATTTTGGATATGTGTGGAATCTGAGGATTATATGTGGTTATGAATCTTGGGCAGGATTCTGTTGGTGTTTTGTCTTTGGGTACTAGTAGGTTCTCTCTGCAGACCCTTAAGGCTTTGTATTTAGCTCTTTTAACTGACTTTTTGCTGTACCCCCGTGAGATTAGCCTCTGAGATAGATCAATGCTTTCTTTCATATAGATCTCTGTATTTGTGCAATTACGGCGAAGTCTCAGGAATTCGCCGTAGGGTATTGCTTTTAGTGTACTTGGAGAGTGTGCACTAGTTTGATGGAGAAGAGTGTTAGTTGCTGTCTCTTTTCTATAGATTGTAGTGTTGATTATACCTTCATTATTTTTAAATATCTTGAGATCAAGAAAGCAGATCTCTTGTTGGCTTGCTGAATAAGTTAGTTTTATATTGAGTTTGTTCTCATTTAATTTTGACATGAATATTTCGAGTTCTGCAGATGTGCCCTCCCAGATAAATAGAATGTCATCTATAAATCTTAACCACATAGGTATGTGTTCTGTATATTTTTGTAAATGGTCAGAGAATACACAAAAATTTTCCCAGAAACCCAAAAATAGGTTCGCGTACGTTGGCGCACATGCAGTGTCCATCGCCGTGCCCTGTATTTGGAGGTAGTATCTGTCATTGAATGTAAAGAAGTTGTGTGTCAGGACAAAACGGAGTAAGCGAATTATAAAATCATTGTGTGCTGTGTTGTCAAGATTATTAGAGGCTAGGTAATATTTGATTGCTTCAATGCCATCATTGTGCCTTATACTTGTATATAGGGATTCTACGTCTGCAGTAACTAACCACATATTATCCGTTAGTTGAATGTTTTGTATCACCTGTAGAACCTCCATTGTATCCCGTACATATGACGGAAGAGTAGTTAAATATTCTCTAAGCCTTAGATCTATAAACTTGCTGGCGCTTTCCGTGAGATTGTCATTGCCTGACACAATAGGTCTGCCTGGTGGAACTGTGGGATCTTTATGCACTTTTGGTAGAAAGTACAATGTGGCTACTTTGGGATTGTCTTTTGTTAAGTATTTCTTCTCAGAGTTTGAGAGTATTTTGTCTTCCCATGCATCCTTAATTATTTTGTTATATAGTGACAAAAAGGAGCTTTGAGGGTTAAACATTAGTTGTTTGTAACAAACAGTGTTGGACAGTTGTTTAGTGGCTTCATTTATATACATTTGACAGGGCCAAAGAACAACATTCCCACCCTTGTCTGATGGTTTTATGAGAATGTCTTGCCATGATTCAATATCTCTCAATGCTTGAGTTTCTGCCCTATTTAAATTATTTCTCACATTGTATATGGGCAATTGCTCTATTTTTTGGCATACCATTCTACAAAATACCTGTATCTCAGGTGACATAGATAGAGGGGGAGCATATGTGGACTTAGTTTTAACCTTGGATCTCCACACCTGTGAAGTGGCTGTCAGATTGGTATTTTGAGTGTCTGTACCTTCGTCAGCTAATTCACATAAAATGTCAGCTGTTATTAAATCATCAGCATTAAGGCTGTTCGGGTTATAAGCATATATTTTCTTTAACAAGATTTTTCTCGAAAATAAATGAATATCCTTAATAACCTCGAATTTATTCAAGGAATTTACCGGACAAAAGGATAAACCTCTAGATAATACTGATTCATGTGTAGTGCTGAGTATATGGTCAGATAGATTGATTATTCTCATTTGTTCAACCTGATTTTGCTGAAGGGACTGAGTTCCCTTCTTCGTGTGGATTGTCTCGTTGGACCTGAGAATTTCCTTTTGTTCCCCCTGTTCTGTGTGGGTTTCTGATTGATCTGAGTGACCGGTGGGGTTATGTTCTGTGGTGCGGTGGACAAAAAAGACGGAGTAGAGGAGGAAGAGGAAGAAGTCATGGACTGTACAGAACTATGGCTCCTAGGTCTGGTACCTGAGACAATATTCATGGTGTTATCTGGTTCTTCCCCTTGAGGGTCTGAATCAATATCTGAAATGTCAGTATCACTGTCTGCACTACTTTCAGACTGTTGTACTAAATATCTGTTAGTTCTTGGTCTGAATGAGGTGTTATTACGCCAACGGTAAACTTTTTTATTTGAGAAATCTTCAATGTCTCTTTGGAGTTTTTGTTTTTTGGTGGCTATAATTTCTAGTTCTAATTTGTCTAGTTCTTTTTGGTATTTATCATACTGATTTTTATAGTAAATTTTATCATTGAATTGAGATAACTGTGTGTTATATTCCTCAATCTCAGTGTCTAGTTTTGCAAGCTCAAGTTTATCGTGTTTGATTAGTATTTGAATTAGTTTTAGAGAACATTCGGATAGTGCAGATTCCCATTGATTTACTAAATCATCGTTGTTTAAATTGAAGGCTGGGAATACCTTAATTCTTAACCCTCTGGGGATTATGTTTTTTTCGGCATACTTCTCAAAGAAGTGCCAATTCCACCACCTCTTAGATTGTTTATGAAGTGTCTGGTGAAGTTTACATAAAACATTATTCAATTCCTCCTCATTAATTAAAGTGTTTTCCTTTGTTGATGTATTAAATATAGAGTTCAATTCCTGTAATCTCTTTAGATGGCGATTAGCCATATCATTTTGAATATTCATGTTTAATTTTCCCCCAAAGAACAGGGCTAAACTCAGAAAAGAGATCTGAGTATATTCTCCCAAAGTACAAACTTTAGAAATATTGGGGTGGGGGATTGCAGAGTCTGGTATTAGATCTCAGGTGTCTCTTGTATCTATATATGTGGGACTCAGCCTCTAACTTATCTTAAAGAGACATCTGATGCAGTGAATGGTTACAACAAACATTCAACAACTAGTTAAACTAATTGTAATAGAGGATACAATCCAGTTTAAGAAAAGAAAACCAATACTGCAATAGTATAGTACTAGTTAACTCTGCTGATACGAAAGTATATTTAAATTACAATAGTTCCATTCCATTCATACAATTAAACTTTATTTAATCAACAAGGAACTCACACACACTCAAATAACAGAGCTGAAAGAATAAAAGCACTAACTCTGTTGATTGCACTATGGCAATAAAGTATAAGAACCAATATTTAGAGTATCACCCAGTCCTCTGTCAAAATTTAAAGTGTTTAAATATAGACTAAGCCCTTACAATCCGAGGGCTAATTATTTGTATCATTACACTATTAAAGAACAGAGGCTGGGAGGGCTATAGTAAGTTCAATAAGGCATATTTTCAACAAGAGTAAGCAAGTTAAAAAACGAACAGGAGAGACTGAGCTACCCCTGTCGGACCCCTGACGCGCGTTTCACAAACGCTTCCTCAGAGGGGGTGCGGGCCGCTGTTGTTTGCCGTGATTTGTACCGTCTTTGGATCCACCTACTTGGTACTATTGGTCTCAGTAGTAGGTGTTGTCCACCTGTGATAGGATGAGTCTAATGTCAATCATTATTGCTGACATTTTCGCCTTGTGAGTATTATTGCGTCTGATTATACTGGATCATCCCTTGTTTATCATTGGTTTTAGCAGGAGGGAGTGTCAGCCAGTTATTGGTTCAATCGATTGTCAGTAAAAGATTTCCTAGCTGACGTTTCACATTGTGTTCGTCATAGGATGGGTGTATACCTATTGCTGACTCATTATGTTGGTAACCAATCTGTGGTTGTGGGATGGTTCGGGTAAATGGGTTTGTGATATCCTGTATAAGTCATTGGCTGATCATAACAGATGTAAACAGACTTGCGATTACCGTTATCAGTTTTATTTATCTTAGAACGCTGCATATCAATGTTTTTGTACAATGTTAAATAGGTTGCCTTCATTGTTGCTAGAACTAGTATCTACCTATTGTACTTATATCATTATTCCGTGTCTTGAAGGGGACTTAGTGCCAATACCTATTCTCCCAGATTCATTGAAAATGTACAGAGGTGTTGTAAAACTGGAGGATAATACATGCCTACATCTTGTGTGTAAGATTTGATTTTATAATAACTTATATAGAATAAAGAATTAAATGAAGGATATAGATATTTATTATATTTGAAGGGGGTGTGCAATATGAGTAATTTTAATACACACTATGTGCTTTTATATGTGGACTTGTGACTTTTAAAACAGAGAAGTGCTCTCTAGTTGTCAATATAAAATGAACATTTAAATAAAAATTGTTTATTTTTGTGAGGAAAGTGTACGATAAATTTTACTTTGTGCTTTTCAATGTGAACTTGTGACAATGTCAAATGGAGAAATGCTTCATTTGTTGCTATTCTTGATGCCAGAAAATAAAAACTACTTTTCATAAATTTATATCTGGTTGCTAATTCTATTCATCGAATAATGAAGTAGCTTGTTTATTCTAACTAGTGCTATATTGTGCTCTAAAATTAGACATTTTGTGAACCGTGCTTAAATGAAAATGCGTGAACCATGGTGAAAAAGTGAATAGAATTAAGTTAAAATTGGTGCATTGAAGGGTGAATTATTTATTTGTTACCATATCATTATATCTCCAACTCTTTGTGGTAACCACTTTGTTATGTTATATACCATAACTCACAGATTTTAAGTACTGCAATATATATCTTTAAGTACTGTAATATATAATGCTGAAATATGGAATGGTTGACCTATAAATATACAAAATAATTATTATAGTCATTCATTCCATTTGGTTTGACTGCATTTAGTGAATAAATCCACTTGCATTCCATTTTTAGTAATATCTTTTCAATATTACCTCCTCTTATACCAAGGGATGGTTTTTGGATTACTGTATATTTTAGATCCTTTGTCAGACTTTTATGATGTAATAAGAAATGTTTGGCCACTGAAGTTATTTTCTTGTCATTCTTTAAATCTCTTTGTGCATTTTTGATATTATATGCATGTTCTAGAATGCGTATTTTGACCTCTCTTGTTGTCATGCCAACGTAAAACATTTTACAGGAGCAGGACAATGCATACACTACTCCTGTGGATGTGCATGAGAAGTATGATGGTATTTTGTATACTCTCCCACTTCTTTCTGTTATACTTTTTGTTTTCCAAACAAACTTGCATGCTGAGCAAGTGCCACAAGGGTACATACCCAAATTTTTATCTTGTTTCTTTTTGGATCTCACAAAGTGACTAGAGACTAGCTTGTCTCTCAGATTTTGTGGTCTTTTAAATCCCATGGATACTTTATCTCCAATGATGGTTTTGAGAGTTTCATCATTTTGTAAAATATTCCAATGATCATTTATGATTTTGGATATGTGTGGAATCTGAGGATTATATGTGGTTATGAATCTTGGGCAGGATTCTGTTGGTGTTTTGTCTTTGGGTACTAGTAGGTTCTCTCTGCAGACCCTTAAGGCTTTGTATTTAGCTCTTTTAACTGACTTTTTGCTGTACCCCCGTGAGATTAGCCTCTGAGATAGATCAATGCTTTCTTTCATATAGATCTCTGTATTTGTGCAATTACGGCGAAGTCTCAGGAATTCGCCGTAGGGTATTGCTTTTAGTGTACTTGGAGAGTGTGCACTAGTTTGATGGAGAAGAGTGTTAGTTGCTGTCTCTTTTCTATAGATTGTAGTGTTGATTATACCTTCATTATTTTTAAATATCTTGAGATCAAGAAAGCAGATCTCTTGTTGGCTTGCTGAATAAGTTAGTTTTATATTGAGTTTGTTCTCATTTAATTTTGACATGAATATTTCGAGTTCTGCAGATGTGCCCTCCCAGATAAATAGAATGTCATCTATAAATCTTAACCACATAGGTATGTGTTCTGTATATTTTTGTAAATGGTCAGAGAATACACAAAAATTTTCCCAGAAACCCAAAAATAGGTTCGCGTACGTTGGCGCACATGCAGTGTCCATCGCCGTGCCCTGTATTTGGAGGTAGTATCTGTCATTGAATGTAAAGAAGTTGTGTGTCAGGACAAAACGGAGTAAGCGAATTATAAAATCATTGTGTGCTGTGTTGTCAAGATTATTAGAGGCTAAGTAATATTTGATCGCTTCAATGCCATCATTGTGCCTTATACTTGTATATAGGGATTCTACGTCTGCAGTAACTAACCACATATTATCCGTTAGTTGAATGTTTTGTATCACCTGTAGAACCTCCATTGTATCCCGTACATATGACGGAAGAGTAGTTAAATATTCTCTAAGCCTTAGATCTATAAACTTGCTGGCGCTTTCCGTGAGATTGTCATTGCCTGACACAATAGGTCTGCCTGGTGGAACTGTGGGATCTTTATGCACTTTTGGTAGAAAGTACAATGTGGCTACTTTGGGATTGTCTTTTGTTAAGTATTTCTTCTCAGAGTTTGAGAGTATTTTGTCTTCCCATGCATCCTTAATTATTTTGTTATATAGTGACAAAAAGGAGCTTTGAGGGTTAAACATTAGTTGTTTGTAACAAACAGTGTTGGACAGTTGTTTAGTGGCTTCATTTATATACATTTGACAGGGCCAAAGAACAACATTCCCACCCTTGTCTGATGGTTTTATGAGAATGTCTTGCCATGATTCAATATCTCTCAATGCTTGAGTTTCTGCCCTATTTAAATTATTTCTCACATTGTATATGGGCAATTGCTCTATTTTTTGGCATACCATTCTACAAAATACCTGTATCTCAGGTGACATAGATAGAGGGGGAGCATATGTGGACTTAGTTTTAACCTTGGATCTCCACACCTGTGAAGTGGCTGTCAGATTGGTATTTTGAGTGTCTGTACCTTCGTCAGCTAATTCACATAAAATGTCAGCTGTTATTAAATCATCAGCATTAAGGCTGTTCGGGTTATAAGCATATATTTTCTTTAACAAGATTTTTCTCGAAAATAAATGAATATCCTTAATAACCTCGAATTTATTCAAGGAATTTACCGGACAAAAGGATAAACCTCTAGATAATACTGATTCATGTGTAGTGCTGAGTATATGGTCAGATAGATTGATTATTCTCATTTGTTCAACCTGATTTTGCTGAAGGGACTGAGTTCCCTTCTTCGTGTGGATTGTCTCGTTGGACCTGAGAATTTCCTTTTGTTCCCCCTGTTCTGTGTGGGTTTCTGATTGATCTGAGTGACCGGTGGGGTTATGTTCTGTGGTGCGGTGGACAAAAAAGACGGAGTAGAGGAGGAAGAGGAAGAAGTCATGGACTGTACAGAACTATGGCTCCTAGGTCTGGTACCTGAGACAATATTCATGGTGTTATCTGGTTCTTCCCCTTGAGGGTCTGAATCAATATCTGAAATGTCAGTATCACTGTCTGCACTACTTTCAGACTGTTGTACTAAATATCTGTTAGTTCTTGGTCTGAATGAGGTGTTATTACGCCAACGGTAAACTTTTTTATTTGAGAAATCTTCAATGTCTCTTTGGAGTTTTTGTTTTTTGGTGGCTATAATTTCTAGTTCTAATTTGTCTAGTTCTTTTTGGTATTTATCATACTGATTTTTATAGTCAATTTTATCATTGAATTGAGATAACTGTGTGTTATATTCCTCAATCTCAGTGTCTAGTTTTGCAAGCTCAAGTTTATCGTGTTTGATTAGTATTTGAATTAGTTTTAGAGAACATTCGGATAGTGCAGATTCCCATTGATTTACTAAATCATCGTTGTTTAAATTGAAGGCTGGGAATACCTTCATTCTTAACCCTCTGGGGATTATGTTTTTTTCGGCATACTTCTCAAAGAAGTGCCAATTCCACCACCTCTTAGATTGTTTATGAAGTGTCTGGTGAAGTTTACATAAAACATTATTCAATTCCTCCTCATTAATTAAAGTGTTTTCCTTTGTTGATGTATTAAATATAGAGTTCAATTCCTGTAATCTCTTTAGATGGCGATTAGCCATATCATTTTGAATATTCATGTTTAATTTTCCCCCAAAGAACAGGGCTAAACTCAGAAAAGAGATCTGAGTATATTCTCCCAAATTACAAACTTTAGAAATATTGGGGTGGGGGATTGCAGAGTCTGGTATTAGATCTCAGGTGTCTCTTGTATCTATATATGTGGGACTCAGCCTCTAACTTATCTTAAAGAGACATCTGATGCAGTGAATGGTTACAACAAACATTCAACAACTAGTTAAACTAATTGTAATAGAGGATACAATCCAGTTTAAGAAAAGAAAACCAATACTGCAATAGTATAGTACTAGTTAACTCTGCTGATACGAAAGTATATTTAAATTAAAATAGTTCCATTCCATTCATACAATTAAACTTTATTTAATCAACAAGGAACTCACACACACTCAAATAACAGAGCTGAAAGAATAAAAGCACTTAAACTCTGTTGATTGCACTATGGCAATAAAGTATAAGAACCAATATTTAGAGTATCACCCAGTCCTCTGTCAAAATTTAAAGTGTTTAAATATAGACTAAGCCCTTACAATCCGAGGGCTAATTATTTGTATCATTACACTATTAAAGAACAGAGGCTGGGAGGGCTATAGTAAGTTCAATAAGGCATATTTTCAACAAGAGTAAGCAAGTTAAAAAACGAACAGGAGAGACTGAGCTACCCCTGTCGGACCCCTGACGCGCGTTTCACAAACGCTTCCTCAGAGGGGGTGCGGGCCGCTGTTGTTTGCCGTGATTTGTACCGTCTTTGGATCCACCTACTTGGTACTATTGGTCTCAGTAGTAGGTGTTGTCCACCTGTGATAGGATGAGTCTAATGTCAATCATTATTGCTGACATTTTCGCCTTGTGAGTATTATTGCGTCTGATTATACTGGATCATCCCTTGTTTATCATTGGTTTTAGCAGGAGGGAGTGTCAGCCAGTTATTGGTTCAATCGATTGTCAGTAAAAGATTTCCTAGCTGACGTTTCACATTGTGTTCGTCATAGGATGGGTGTATACCTATTGCTGACTCATTATGTTGGTAACCAATCTGTGGTTGTGGGATGGTTCGGGTAAATGGGTGTGTGATATCCTGTATAAGTCATTGGCTGATCATAACAGATGTAAACAGACTTGCGATTACCGTTATCAGTTTTATTTATCTTAGAACGCTGCATATCAATGTTTTTGTACAATGTTAAATAGGTTGCCTTCATTGTTGCTAGAACTAGTATCTACCTATTGTACTTATATCATTATTCCGTGTCTTGAAGGGGACTTAGTGCCAATACCTATTCTCCCAGATTCATTGAAAATGTACAGAGGTGTTGTAAAACTGGAGGATAATACATGCCTACATCTTGTGTGTAAGATTTGATTTTATAATAACTTATATAGAATAAAGAATTAAATGAAGGATATAGATATTTATTATATTTGAAGGGGGTGTGCAATATGAGTAATTTTAATACACACTATGTGCTTTTATATGTGGACTTGTGACTTTTAAAACAGAGAAGTGCTCTCTAGTTGTCAATATAAAATGAACATTTAAATAAAAATTGTTTATTTTTGTGAGGAAAGTGTACGATAAATTTTACTTTGTGCTTTTCAATGTGAACTTGTGACAATGTCAAATGGAGAAATGCTTCATTTGTTGCTATTCTTGATGCCAGAAAATAAAAACTACTTTTCATAAATTTATATCTGGTTGCTAATTCTATTCATCGAATAATGAAGTAGCTTGTTTATTCTAACTAGTGCTATATTGTGCTCTAAAATTAGACATTTTGTGAACCGTGCTTAAATGAAAATGCGTGAACCATGGTGAAAAAGTGAATAGAATTAAGTTAAAATTGGTGCATTGAAGGGTGAATTATTTATTTGTTACCATATCATTATATCTCCAACTCTTTGTGGTAACCACTTTGTTATGTTATATACCATAACTCACAGATTTTAAGTACTGCAATATATATCTTTAAGTACTGTAATATATAATGCTGAAATATGGAATGGTTGACCTATAAATATACAAAATAATTATTATAGTCATTCATTCCATTTGGTTTGACTGCATTTAGTGAATAAATCCACTTGCATTCCATTTTTAGTAATATCTTTTCAATATTACCTCCTCTTATACCAAGGGATGGTTTTTGGATTACTGTATATTTTAGATCCTTTGCCAGACTTTTATGATGTAATAAGAAATGTTTGGCCACTGAAGTTATTTTCTTGTCATTCTTTAAATCTCTTTGTGCATTTTTGATATTATATGCATGTTCTAGAATGCGTATTTTGACCTCTCTTGTTGTCATGCTAACGTAAAACATTTTACAGGAGCAGGACAATGCATACACTACTCCTGTGGATGTGCATGAGAAGTATGATGGTATTTTGTATACTCTCCCACTTCTTTCTGTTATACTTTTTGTTTTCCAAACAAACTTGCATGCTGAGCAAGTGCCACAAGGGTACATACCCAAATTTTTATCTTGTTTCTTTTTGGATCTCACAAAGTGACTAGAGACTAGCTTGTCTCTCAGATTTTGTGGTCTTTTAAATCCCATGGATACTTTATCTCCAATGATGGTTTTGAGAGTTTCATCATTTTGTAAAATATTCCAATGATCATTTATGATTTTGGATATGTGTGGAATCTGAGGATTATATGTGGTTATGAATCTTGGGCAGGATTCTGTTGGTGTTTTGTCTTTGGGTACTAGTAGGTTCTCTCTGCAGACCCTTAAGGCTTTGTATTTAGCTCTTTTAACTGACTTTTTGCTGTACCCCCGTGAGATTAGCCTCTGAGATAGATCAATGCTTTCTTTCATATAGATCTCTGTATTTGTGCAATTACGGCGAAGTCTCAGGAATTCGCCGTAGGGTATTTCTTTTAGTGTACTTGGAGAGTGTGCACTAGTTTGATGGAGAAGAGTGTTAGTTGCTGTCTCTTTTCTATAGATTGTAGTGTTGATTATACCTTCATTATTTTTAAATATCTTGAGATCAAGAAAGCAGATCTCTTGTCGGCTTGCTGAATAAGTTAGTTTTATATTGAGTTTGTTCTCATTTAATTTTGACATGAATATTTCGAGTTCTGCAGATGTGCCCTCCCAGATAAATAGAATGTCATCTATAAATCTTAACCACATAGGTATGTGTTCTGTATATTTTTGTAAATGGTCAGAGAATACACAAAAATTTTCCCAGAAACCCAAAAATAGGTTCGCGTACGTTGGCGCACATGCAGTGTCCATCGCCGTGCCCTGTATTTGGAGGTAGTATCTGTCATTGAATGTAAAGAAGTTGTGTGTCAGGACAAAACGGAGTAAGCGAATTATAAAATCATTGTGTGCTGTGTTGTCAAGATTATTAGAGGCTAGGTAATATTTGATCGCTTCAATGCCATCATTGTGCCTTATACTTGTATATAGGGATTCTACGTCTGCAGTAACTAACCACATATTATCCGTTAGTTGAATGTTTTGTATCACCTGTAGAACCTCCATTGTATCCCGTACATATGACGGAAGAGTAGTTAAATATTCTCTAAGCCTTAGATCTATAAACTTGCTGGCGCTTTCCGTGAGATTGTCATTGCCTGACACAATAGGTCTGCCTGGTGGAACTGTGGGATCTTTATGCACTTTTGGTAGAAAGTACAATGTGGCTACTTTGGGATTGTCTTTTGTTAAGTATTTCTTCTCAGAGTTTGAGAGTATTTTGTCTTCCCATGCATCCTTAATTATTTTGTTATATAGTGACAAAAAGGAGCTTTGAGGGTTAAACATTAGTTGTTTGTAACAAACAGTGTTGGACAGTTGTTTAGTGGCTTCATTTATATACATTTGACAGGGCCAAAGAACAACATTCCCACCCTTGTCTGATGGTTTTATGAGAATGTCTTGCCATGATTCAATATCTCTCAATGCTTGAGTTTCTGCCCTATTTAAATTATTTCTCACATTGTATATGGGCAATTGCTCTATTTTTTGGCATACCATTCTACAAAATACCTGTATCTCAGGTGACATAGATAGAGGGGGAGCATATGTGGACTTAGTTTTAACCTTGGATCTCCACACCTGTGAAGTGGCTGTCAGATTGGTATTTTGAGTGTCTGTACCTTCGTCAGCTAATTCACATAAAATGTCAGCTGTTATTAAATCATCAGCATTAAGGCTGTTCGGGTTATAAGCATATATTTTCTTTAACAAGATTTTTCTCGAAAATAAATGAATATCCTTAATAACCTCGAATTTATTCAAGGAATTTACCGGACAAAAGGATAAACCTCTAGATAATACTGATTCATGTGTAGTGCTGAGTATATGGTCAGATAGATTGATTATTCTCATTTGTTCAACCTGATTTTGCTGAAGGGACTGAGTTCCCTTCTTCGTGTGGATTGTCTCGTTGGACCTGAGAATTTCCTTTTGTTCCCCCTGTTCTGTGTGGGTTTCTGATTGATCTGAGTGACCGGTGGGGTTATGTTCTGTGGTGCGGTGGACAAAAAAGACGGAGTAGAGGAGGAAGAGGAAGAAGTCATGGACTGTACAGAACTATGGCTCCTAGGTCTGGTACCTGAGACAATATTCATGGTGTTATCTGGTTCTTCCCCTTGAGGGTCTGAATCAATATCTGAAATGTCAGTATCACTGTCTGCACTACTTTCAGACTGTTGTACTAAATATCTGTTAGTTCTTGGTCTGAATGAGGTGTTATTACGCCAACGGTAAACTTTTTTATTTGAGAAATCTTCAATGTCTCTTTGGAGTTTTTGTTTTTTGGTGGCTATAATTTCTAGTTCTAATTTGTCTAGTTCTTTTTGGTATTTATCATACTGATTTTTATAGTCAATTTTATCATTGAATTGAGATAACTGTGTGTTATATTCCTCAATCTCAGTGTCTAGTTTTGCAAGCTCAAGTTTATCGTGTTTGATTAGTATTTGAATTAGTTTTAGAGAACATTCGGATAGTGCAGATTCCCATTGATTTACTAAATCATCGTTGTTTAAATTGAAGGCTGGGAATACCTTCATTCTTAACCCTCTGGGGATTATGTTTTTTTCGGCATACTTCTCAAAGAAGTGCCAATTCCACCACCTCTTAGATTGTTTATGAAGTGTCTGGTGAAGTTTACATAAAACATTATTCAATTCCTCCTCATTAATTAAAGTGTTTTCCTTTGTTGATGTATTAAATATAGAGTTCAATTCCTGTAATCTCTTTAGATGGCGATTAGCCATATCATTTTGAATATTCATGTTTAATTTTCCCCCAAAGAACAGGGCTAAACTCAGAAAAGAGATCTGAGTATATTCTCCCAAATTACAAACTTTAGAAATATTGGGGTGGGGGATTGCAGAGTCTGGTATTAGATCTCAGGTGTCTCTTGTATCTATATATGTGGGACTCAGCCTCTAACTTATCTTAAAGAGACATCTGATGCAGTGAATGGTTACAACAAACATTCAACAACTAGTTAAACTAATTGTAATAGAGGATACAATCCAGTTTAAGAAAAGAAAACCAATACTGCAATAGTATAGTACTAGTTAACTCTGCTGATACGAAAGTATATTTAAATTAAAATAGTTCCATTCCATTCATACAATTAAACTTTATTTAATCAACAAGGAACTCACACACACTCAAATAACAGAGCTGAAAGAATAAAAGCACTTAAACTCTGTTGATTGCACTATGGCAATAAAGTATAAGAACCAATATTTAGAGTATCACCCAGTCCTCTGTCAAAATTTAAAGTGTTTAAATATAGACTAAGCCCTTACAATCCGAGGGCTAATTATTTGTATCATTACACTATTAAAGAACAGAGGCTGGGAGGGCTATAGTAAGTTCAATAAGGCATATTTTCAACAAGAGTAAGCAAGTTAAAAAACGAACAGGAGAGACTGAGCTACCCCTGTCGGACCCCTGACGCGCGTTTCACAAACGCTTCCTCAGAGGGGGTGCGGGCCGCTGTTGTTTGCCGTGATTTGTACCGTCTTTGGATCCACCTACTTGGTACTATTGGTCTCAGTAGTAGGTGTTGTCCACCTGTGATAGGATGAGTCTAATGTCAATCATTATTGCTGACATTTTCGCCTTGTGAGTATTATTGCGTCTGATTATACTGGATCATCCCTTGTTTATCATTGGTTTTAGCAGGAGGGAGTGTCAGCCAGTTATTGGTTCAATCGATTGTCAGTAAAAGATTTCCTAGCTGACGTTTCACATTGTGTTCGTCATAGGATGGGTGTATACCTATTGCTGACTCATTATGTTGGTAACCAATCTGTGGTTGTGGGATGGTTCGGGTAAATGGGTGTGTGATATCCTGTATAAGTCATTGGCTGATCATAACAGATGTAAACAGACTTGCGATTACCGTTATCAGTTTTATTTATCTTAGAACGCTGCATATCAATGTTTTTGTACAATGTTAAATAGGTTGCCTTCATTGTTGCTAGAACTAGTATCTACCTATTGTACTTATATCATTATTCCGTGTCTTGAAGGGGACTTAGTGCCAATACCTATTCTCCCAGATTCATTGAAAATGTACAGAGGTGTTGTAAAACTGGAGGATAATACATGCCTACATCTTGTGTGTAAGATTTGATTTTATAATAACTTATATAGAATAAAGAATTAAATGAAGGATATAGATATTTATTATATTTGAAGGGGGTGTGCAATATGAGTAATTTTAATACACACTATGTGCTTTTATATGTGGACTTGTGACTTTTAAAACAGAGAAGTGCTCTCTAGTTGTCAATATAAAATGAACATTTAAATAAAAATTGTTTATTTTTGTGAGGAAAGTGTACGATAAATTTTACTTTGTGCTTTTCAATGTGAACTTGTGACAATGTCAAATGGAGAAATGCTTCATTTGTTGCTATTCTTGATGCCAGAAAATAAAAACTACTTTTCATAAATTTATATCTGGTTGCTAATTCTATTCATCGAATAATGAAGTAGCTTGTTTATTCTAACTAGTGCTATATTGTGCTCTAAAATTAGACATTTTGTGAACCGTGCTTAAATGAAAATGCGTGAACCATGGTGAAAAAGTGAATAGAATTAAGTTAAAATTGGTGCATTGAAGGGTGAATTATTTATTTGTTACCATATCATTATATCTCCAACTCTTTGTGGTAACCACTTTGTTATGTTATATACCATAACTCACAGATTTTAAGTACTGCAATATATATCTTTAAGTACTGTAATATATAATGCTGAAATATGGAATGGTTGACCTATAAATATACAAAATAATTATTATAGTCATTCATTCCATTTGGTTTGACTGCATTTAGTGAATAAATCCACTTGCATTCCATTTTTAGTAATATCTTTTCAATATTACCTCCTCTTATACCAAGGGATGGTTTTTGGATTACTGTATATTTTAGATCCTTTGCCAGACTTTTATGATGTAATAAGAAATGTTTGGCCACTGAAGTTATTTTCTTGTCATTCTTTAAATCTCTTTGTGCATTTTTGATATTATATGCATGTTCTAGAATGCGTATTTTGACCTCTCTTGTTGTCATGCTAACGTAAAACATTTTACAGGAGCAGGACAATGCATACACTACTCCTGTGGATGTGCATGAGAAGTATGATGGTATTTTGTATACTCTCCCACTTCTTTCTGTTATACTTTTTGTTTTCCAAACAAACTTGCATGCTGAGCAAGTGCCACAAGGGTACATACCCAAATTTTTATCTTGTTTCTTTTTGGATCTCACAAAGTGACTAGAGACTAGCTTGTCTCTCAGATTTTGTGGTCTTTTAAATCCCATGGATACTTTATCTCCAATGATGGTTTTGAGAGTTTCATCATTTTGTAAAATATTCCAATGATCATTTATGATTTTGGATATGTGTGGAATCTGAGGATTATATGTGGTTATGAATCTTGGGCAGGATTCTGTTGGTGTTTTGTCTTTGGGTACTAGTAGGTTCTCTCTGCAGACCCTTAAGGCTTTGTATTTAGCTCTTTTAACTGACTTTTTGCTGTACCCCCGTGAGATTAGCCTCTGAGATAGATCAATGCTTTCTTTCATATAGATCTCTGTATTTGTGCAATTACGGCGAAGTCTCAGGAATTCGCCGTAGGGTATTTCTTTTAGTGTACTTGGAGAGTGTGCACTAGTTTGATGGAGAAGAGTGTTAGTTGCTGTCTCTTTTCTATAGATTGTAGTGTTGATTATACCTTCATTATTTTTAAATATCTTGAGATCAAGAAAGCAGATCTCTTGTCGGCTTGCTGAATAAGTTAGTTTTATATTGAGTTTGTTCTCATTTAATTTTGACATGAATATTTCGAGTTCTGCAGATGTGCCCTCCCAGATAAATAGAATGTCATCTATAAATCTTAACCACATAGGTATGTGTTCTGTATATTTTTGTAAATGGTCAGAGAATACACAAAAATTTTCCCAGAAACCCAAAAATAGGTTCGCGTACGTTGGCGCACATGCAGTGTCCATCGCCGTGCCCTGTATTTGGAGGTAGTATCTGTCATTGAATGTAAAGAAGTTGTGTGTCAGGACAAAACGGAGTAAGCGAATTATAAAATCATTGTGTGCTGTGTTGTCAAGATTATTAGAGGCTAGGTAATATTTGATCGCTTCAATGCCATCATTGTGCCTTATACTTGTATATAGGGATTCTACGTCTGCAGTAACTAACCACATATTATCCGTTAGTTGAATGTTTTGTATCACCTGTAGAACCTCCATTGTATCCCGTACATATGACGGAAGAGTAGTTAAATATTCTCTAAGCCTTAGATCTATAAACTTGCTGGCGCTTTCCGTGAGATTGTCATTGCCTGACACAATAGGTCTGCCTGGTGGAACTGTGGGATCTTTATGCACTTTTGGTAGAAAGTACAATGTGGCTACTTTGGGATTGTCTTTTGTTAAGTATTTCTTCTCAGAGTTTGAGAGTATTTTGTCTTCCCATGCATCCTTAATTATTTTGTTATATAGTGACAAAAAGGAGCTTTGAGGGTTAAACATTAGTTGTTTGTAACAAACAGTGTTGGACAGTTGTTTAGTGGCTTCATTTATATACATTTGACAGGGCCAAAGAACAACATTCCCACCCTTGTCTGATGGTTTTATGAGAATGTCTTGCCATGATTCAATATCTCTCAATGCTTGAGTTTCTGCCCTATTTAAATTATTTCTCACATTGTATATGGGCAATTGCTCTATTTTTTGGCATACCATTCTACAAAATACCTGTATCTGAGGTGACATAGATAGAGGGGGAGCATATGTGGACTTAGTTTTAACCTTGGATCTCCACACCTGTGAAGTGGCTGTCAGATTGGTATTTTGAGTGTCTGTACCTTCGTCAGCTAATTCACATAAAATGTCAGCTGTTATTAAATCATCAGCATTAAGGCTGTTCGGGTTATAAGCATATATTTTATTTAACAAGATTTTTCTCGAAAATAAATGAATATCCTTAATAACCTCGAATTTATTCAAGGAATTTACCGGACAAAAGGATAAACCTCTAGATAATACTGATTCATGTGTAGTGCTGAGTATATGGTCAGATAGATTGATTATTCTCATTTGTTCAACCTGATTTTGCTGAAGGGACTGAGTTCCCTTCTTCGTGTGGATTGTCTCGTTGGACCTGAGAATTTCCTTTTGTTCCCCCTGTTCTGTGTGGGTTTCTGATTGATCTGAGTGACCGGTGGGGTTATGTTCTGTGGTGCGGTGGACAAAAAAGACGGAGTAGAGGAGGAAGAGGAAGAAGTCATGGACTGTACAGAACTATGGCTCCTAGGTCTGGTACCTGAGACAATATTCATGGTGTTATCTGGTTCTTCCCCTTGAGGGTCTGAATCAATATCTGAAATGTCAATATCACTGTCTGCACTACTTTCAGACTGTTGTACTAAATATCTGTTAGTTCTTGGTCTGAATGAGGTGTTATTACGCCAACGGTAAACTTTTTTATTTGAGAAATCTTCAATGTCTCTTTGGAGTTTTTGTTTTTTGGTGGCTATAATTTCTAGTTCTAATTTGTCTAGTTCTTTTTGGTATTTATCATACTGATTTTTATAGTCAATTTTATCATTGAATTGAGATAACTGTGTGTTATATTCCTCAATCTCAGTGTCTAGTTTTGCAAGCTCAAGTTTATCGTGTTTGATTAGTATTTGAATTAGTTTTAGAGAACATTCAGATAGTGCAGATTCCCATTGATTTACTAAATCATCGTTGTTTAAATTGAAGGCTGGGAATACCTTCATTCTTAACCCTCTGGGGATTATGTTTTTTTCGGCATACTTCTCAAAGAAGTGCCAATTCCACCACCTCTTAGATTGTTTATGAAGTGTCTGGTGAAGTTTACATAAAACATTATTCAATTCCTCCTCATTAATTAAAGTATTTTCCTTTGTTGATGTATTAAATATAGAGTTCAATTCCTGTAATCTCTTTAGATGGCGATTAGCCATATCATTTTGAATATTCATGTTTAATTTTCCCCCAAAGAACAGGGCTAAACTCAGAAAAGAGATCTGAGTATATTCTCCCAAAGTACAAACTTTAGAAATATTGGGGTGGGGGATTGCAGAGTCTGGTATTAGATCTCAGGTGTCTCTTGTATCTATATATGTGGGACTCAGCCTCTAACTTATCTTAAAGAGACATCTGATGCACACAATGATTTTATAATTCGCTTACTCCGTTTTGTCCTGACACACAACTTCTTTACATTCAATGACAGATACTACCTCCAAATACAGGGCACGGCGATGGGCACTGCATGTGCGCCAACGTACGCGAACCTATTTTTGGGTTTCTGGGAAAATTTTTGTGTATTCTCTGACCATTTACAAAAATATACAGAACACATACCTATGTGGTTAAGATTTATAGATGACATTCTATTTATCTGGGAGGGCACATCTGCAGAACTCGAAATATTCATGTCAAAATTAAATGAGAACAAACTCAATATAAAACTAACTTATTCAGCAAGCCAACAAGAGATCTGCTTTCTTGATCTCAAGATATTTAAAAATAATGAAGGTATAATCAACACTACAATCTATAGAAAAGAGACAGCAACTAACACTCTTCTCCATCAAACTAGTGCACACTCTCCAAGTACAGTAAAAGCAATACCCTACGGCGAATTCCTGAGACTTCGCCGTAATTGCACAAATACAGAGATCTATATGAAAGAAAGCATTGATCTATCTCAGAGGCTAATCTCACGGGGGTACAGCAAAAAGTCAGTTAAAAGAGCTAAATACAAAGCCTTAAGGGTCTGCAGAGAGAACCTACTAGTACCCAAAGACAAAACACCAACAGAATCCTGCCCAAGATTCATAACCACATATAATCCTCAGATTCCACACATATCCAAAATCATAAATGATCATTGGAATATTTTACAAAATGATGAAACTCTCAAAACCATCATTGGAGATAAAGTATCCATGGGATTTAAAGACCACAAAATCTGAGAGACAAGCTAGTCTCTAGTCACTTTGTGAGATCCAAAAAGAAACAAGATAAAAATTTGGGTATGTACCCTTGTGGCACTTGCTCAGCATGCAAGTTTGTTTGGAAAACAAAAAGTATAACAGAAAGAAGTGGGAGAGTATACAAAATACCATCATACTTCTCATGCACATCCACAGGAGTAGTGTATGCATTGTCCTGCTCCTGTAAAATGTTTTACGTTGGCATGACAACAAGAGAGGTCAAAATACGCATTCTAGAACATGCATATAATATCAAAAATGCACAAAGAGATTTAAAGAATGACAAGAAAATAACTTCAGTGGCCAAACATTTCTTATTACATCATAAAAGTCTGACAAAGGATCTAAAATATACAGTAATCCAAAAACCATCCCTTGGTATAAGAGGAGGTAATATTGAAAAGATATTACTAAAAATGGAATGCAAGTGGATTTATTCACTAAATGCAGTCAAACCAAATGGAATGAATGACTATAATAATTATTTTGTATATTTATAGGTCAACCATTCCATATTTCAGCATTATATATTACAGTACTTAAAGATATATATTGCAGTACTTAAAATCTGTGAGTTATGGTATATAACATAACAAAGTGGTTACCACAAAGAGTTGGAGATATAATGATATGGTAACAAATAAATAATTCACCCTTCAATGCACCAATTTTAACTTAATTCTATTCACTTTTTCACCATGGTTCACGCATTTTCATTTAAGCACGGTTCACAAAATGTCTAATTTTAGAGCACAATATAGCACTAGTTAGAATAAACAAGCTACTTCATTATTCGATGAATAGAATTAGCAACCAGATATAAATTTATGAAAAGTAGTTTTTATTTTCTGGCATCAAGAATAGCAACAAATGAAGCATTTCTCCATTTGACATTGTCACAAGTTCACATTGAAAAGCACAAAGTAAAATTTATCGTACACTTTCCTCACAAAAATAAACAATTTTTATTTAAATGTTCATTTTATATTGACAACTAGAGAGCACTTCTCTGTTTTAAAAGTCACAAGTCCACATATAAAAGCACATAGTGTGTATTAAAATTACTCATATTGCACACCCCCTTCAAATATAATAAATATCTATATCCTTCATTTAATTCTTTATTCTATATAAGTTATTATAAAATCAAATCTTACACACAAGATGTAGGCATGTATTATCCTCCAGTTTTACAACACCTCTGTACATTTTCAATGAATCTGGGAGAATAGGTATTGGCACTAAGTCCCCTTCAAGACACGGAATAATGATATAAGTACAATAGGTAGATACTAGTTCTAGCAACAATGAAGGCAACCTATTTAACATTGTACAAAAACATTGATATGCAGCGTTCTAAGATAAATAAAACTGATAACGGTAATCGCAAGTCTGTTTACATCTGTTATGATCAGCCAATGACTTATACAGGATATCACACACCCATTTACCCGAACCATCTCACAACCACAGATTGGTTACCAACATAATGAGTCAGCAATAGGTATACACCCATCCTATGACGAACACAATGTGAAACGTCAGCTAGGAAATCTTTTACTGACAATCGATTGAACCAATAACTGGCTGACACTCCCTCCTGCTAAAACCAATGATAAACAAGGGATGATCCAGTATAATCAGACGCAATAATACTCACAAGGCGAAAATGTCAGCAATAATGATTGACATTAGACTCATCCTATCACAGGTGGACAACACCTACTACTGAGACCAATAGTACCAAGTAGGTGGATCCAAAGACGGTACAAATCATGGCAAACAACAGCGGCCCGCACCCCCTCTGAGGAAGCGTTTGTGAAACGCGCGTCAGGGGTCCGACAGGGGTAGCTCAGTCTCTCCTGTTCGTTTTTTAACTTGCTTACTCTTGTTGAAAATATGCCTTATTGAACTTACTATAGCCCTCCCAGCCTCTGTTCTTTAATAGTGTAATGATACAAATAATTAGCCCTCGGATTGTAAGGGCTTAGTCTATATTTAAACACTTTAAATTTTGACAGAGGACTGGGTGATACTCTAAATATTGGTTCTTATACTTTATTGCCATAGTGCAATCAACAGAGTTTAAGTGCTTTTATTCTTTCAGCTCTGTTATTTGAGTGTGTGTGAGTTCCTTGTTGATTAAATAAAGTTTAATTGTATGAATGGAATGGAACTATTTTAATTTAAATATACTTTCGTATCAGCAGAGTTAACTAGTACTATACTATTGCAGTATTGGTTTTCTTTTATTAAACTGGATTGTATCCTCTATTACAATTAGTTTAACTAGTTGTACAATATGGTCTTTGCGTGCAGAATGGTCACCTTCTTGATATTACAAGTTGTGCGGTATGGCTTTCCCGCAAATTATATGGCCTTTACCGCAACAACTTCTTAAATAATTACAACTAGAGAATATTGTAAAGAAAGATACACACGCCTAGATTTAGAGTTCTGCGGCCAAAGGGGTGCGTTAGCTACGCATGCTTTTTTTCCCCCGCACCTTTTAAATACCGCTGGTATTTAGAGTTCACAGAATGGCTGCGTTAGGCTCCAAAAAAGGAGCGTATAGCATATTTACCGCAACTTCAACTCTCGATACCAGCGGTGCTTACGGACGCGGTCAGCTTCAAAAACGTGCTAATGCACGATTCCCCCATAGAAAACAATGGGGCTGTTTGAGGTGAAAAAAAAACCTAACACCTGCAAAAAAGCCGCGTTCAGCTCCTAACGCAGCCCCATTGTTTCCTACATCTGCACCTAACACTCTAACATGTACCCCGAGTCTAAACACCCCTAACCTTACACTTATTAACCCCTAATCTGCCGCCCCCGCTATCGCTGACCCCTGCATATTATTATTAACCCCTAATCTGCCGCTCCGTACACCGCCGCAACCTACATTATCCCTATGTACCCCTAATCTGCTGCCCTAACATCGCCGACCCCTATATTATATTTATTAACCCCTAATCTGCCGCCCCCAACGTCGCCTCCACCTAGCTACACTTATTAACCCCTAATCTGCCGACCGGACCTGAGCGCTACTATAATAAATGTATTAACCCCTAATCCGCCCTCCCTAACATTGCCGACACCTAACTTCAAGTATTAACCCCTAATCTGCCGACAGGAGCTCACCGCTACTCTAATAAATTTATTAACCCCTAAAGCTAAGTCTAACTTTAACCCTAACACCCCCCTAAATTAAATATAATTTAAATCTAACGAAATAAATTAACTCTTATTAAATAAATTATTCCTATTTAAAGCTAAATACTTACCTGTAAAATAAACCCTAATATAGCTACAATATAAATTATAATTATATTATAGCTATTTTAGGATTTATATTTATTTTACAGGTAACTTTGTATTTATTTTAACCAGGTACAATAGCTATTAAATAGTTAAGAACTATTTAATAGCTAAAATAGTTAAAATAATTACAAAATTACCTGTAAAATAAATCCTAACCTAAGTTACAATAAAACCTAACACTACACTATCAATAAATAAATTAAATAAACTACCTACAATTATCTACAATTAAACCTAACACTACACTATCAATACATTAATTAAATACAATACCTACAAATAACTACAATTAAATAAACTAACTAAAGTACAAAAAATAAAAAAGAACTAAGTTACAAAAAATAATAAAATATTTACAAACATTAGAAAAATATTACAACAATTTTAAACTAATTACACCTACTCTAAGCCCCCTAATAAAATAACAAACAGCCAATAGAATGTGAGCTCAATCTGATTGGCTGATCGGATCAGCCAATCGGATTGAACTTGATTCTGATTCAGAATTTTCCTACCTTAATTCCGATTGGCTGATAGAATCCTATCAGCCAATCGGAATTCGAGGGACGCCATCTTGGATGACGTCCCTTAAAGGAACCGTCATTCTTCAGTTGGACGTCGTCGGAAGAAGATTGATCCGCGCTGGAGGTCTTCACGATGGAGCCGTTCCTCATCGGATGAAGATAGAAGATGCCGCTTGGATCAAGATGGTTGCCGGTCTGGATCGCCTCTTCTTCCCGGATAGGATGAAGACTTTGGAGCCTCTTCTGGACCTCTTCAGCCACAGGATTATGGATCGCCAGCCCCCGCTTGGGTTGGATAAAGATTTTGGAGCCAGGACCGATCGGTGATACCCGGTGAGGTGAAGATAAGGTAGGAAGATCTTCAGGGGCTTAGTGTTAGGTTTATTTAAGGGGGGTTTGGGTTAGATTAGGGGTATGTGGGTGGTGGGTTGTAATGTTGGGGGGGGTGGTATTGTATGTGTTTTTTTTTTTATTTTTTTTATTGAGGTTATTAGCAAGTACAGTAGTATATTCATGTACAACAAATAAACAAATATAAGGAGTGATACATCACAGCTTATGATACTATAATAAGTATCTAAGTAATAAGGATACAGAGCAACGTTACAGTGATAGTACATATTGGAATTGGAACCTCTTTTTAACAAATATAAGTTCCTCCCATGCCACAAGGGGACACTCATGGACCCTGATAAGTTTGAGCACTATAAAGGAGGAAAACTAATGGTATAGGTGGTCACTCATGGACCATTGATATTGATATAACATTGCCACTTTTGGGCTTCAACAGTTGGCAATAAATAAAACAGTATAAGGGGGACAGAAGAATAAATGCAAAGCCACTTTCAAACTTCAACAAGTGGTAATATGTAAAACAATATAAGAACAACAAAGGTATAAGGCCATAAATATAAACAACTATATAACCTGTGGAGGAAATTTGTCACCAGAGAAGATGTCAAATATGAAGAAGCGCCTTGTATCCGTAATGGGTGATCTAAAGTTCTCTGAGAGAGGCCGAGGGAGAGAGGATTGTGAACTAAACTGGGAAATAATAACTAAGATGAGCCTCTTAACCATGCCCATCAACCATATTCATTAAGGTTCTCGTAGAGGGAGGTTTTATTTATGTGAGATATCTAATTTGGTACATATTAAGAAGAACTAAGCTGAGATAGAATGATATAGTAGAGGGGAACACATCCACTTATTAATTATGGTAGGGCCCAATACATAAAGACACAGTGATAAGTAATGAAGAAGGTGGCCTGCTCTTATTTTATATCTAGTTGGACAGCCCTGAAGTAGTTTATACTTGTGGTAGGTTGGTTGTGGCTTAGGCATTGAGTACATTATGGAGAAATAAAACAGCCACTCTGGTAATTCCCCCCCCCCACAGTATAGTAGATGATGAAACATACAATCCAGCTTATCTAGAGAATATTCTAATATATACATGTATGTACAGCACCTGCCAAGTGTTACTATGAAAATACATAAACTAAGGACAATTAAATGTGAACCTATTAAGGCTGAAAAGGTTTTTACTGGTATTATAAGAGGATAACCAGCCGGGTAGAATGGGGTGAGAGTTAGCTGACACAATAGAATGTAGGAGACTATGAAGCATATTATGTGAGTGCCGGGTTGGTTGTTAATATCTAGTGACTCCATAGTATGCTGTTAGATGACAAGGCATCTGTCTTGCTAGTGTGGGAGAGTTATAATCTGAGCATACCTAGTAAGTCATAGGTTAGGATACTGTCAACTATAGCGAAACCATTGATCTACAAAAATATGTAATGTTCCTATAGTGAGCCTCTGAAAATACATCATAATTAGACATAGCAATAGGAGCTGCAAAATTTATGAGGTACAAACCTAGAACACTGGAGCCAAAACAGTATAGACAGAAGGTTAAAAAAGAAATATTGAACGGCTGAGGACCCATTTAAAAAAGACTTATAATGTTAAGTACTGTGGCCCAATAGATAACTGTAAGAATAGGTATTAGCGTACTCTATATCGGTAGAGAGCATATACATGGTATTTCTTCCCCTTACATGCTTAATAAAAACTCAGTAGTACTTAATATCTTGGATATATGGTCCAATACATGCCTAAATGTCAGGGAGGTATGAGTAATGAGATATCTACAACTATTGAGGATCATATGGGCTGCTCCTTGAGTTGAAAATAGAGGTTACTGCCCTGGCCACAAGCAGATATACCTCAGAGGTTCTCATAGGATGAATAGGCTACAAAAGGAGCTACTCATGTCTGATCATTCAATATATGAACCTGATATAAACATACCTTATAGTATTGGAATATGTATTTAACTTTGATACCCTAACAACTTTGTATGTCACAGTGATTGCACCAACATAATAATCATCCCCATGACATGGAACATTACAATCAAATACCCTAGTTTTAGACAGTAAGGTATACACAATCTAACACTCTAATACAGTCTCTTAATGAAATCCTTAATATAACAAATGTCCAGCTATCTATAACAACAGATCAAGATAGTTTGCAAATTAGTATCTCGATATATACAGTTACCACTGGTTAACAGTTCCATTTTATGTAGGCAAAATGACAACTTAGGAGATGTCCCATTTGAGGATCGAGTAGAAGAAAAAAAACAATTAGACATACGTTGCTGCTGCAAAGTAGGACCTCTGGCATCAGACTTTCTGGCCGTTATCAACAAGAGGAGAGGTTCTACATATATTCAAATTATTTGGGGCCCCTTTTAAACTTGAGCCACTATGAGCTAGGGTGGAAATAAAATTAAAAATGTGGCCCATATTCATCTGATGTACGCTGTCACAAAGATGTCACATAAAGAATGCATAAAAGGGTAGAGGGTTAACCGTGTCCTAGATCAACCTACTCCCACCTTCAGTCCTTTTGGTAGATAGATGTTGATGCTGGCGGTAAAGCAGAAATGGATCTCCACCAACTGTGCTTCCAGGGTAAAAGAGGTCATATATAATGAGTCAACAGTGCTAGGCGGTATCCGCAAGACAGAGTCCACGGCTGCTGCTTGAATCTGTGAGCTAAGTCCATTAAGGGCTTTTACAGGCGGGTCAAAACAAAGTTTACCCTGTCGGCTCGCTGGAATGGTGACTTTGATCTGAAGAGGCCTTTCCTCACCCTCTGAACCAGTGACAACCACTTTATACTCTCTCTCTGCGGCAGCTTGCTCCGCCGTAATACACTCTAGCTCAGTCTCATTAATGAAGACATTCTGGTCGTTTCCGGGGACATCTGAAATGTCCATGTGCTGATGAGGGCCGCTAGCATTAACTTGATCGAAGGGGTGCATCGTTGCACGCCCTCGTTCAGGAGGCGGGTCACATACAGTTGAGGGTATAGCCGATGGTTGTATTCTCCGGGCAGTCAGGTTACAATCTGCTCTCAAAGTGCTCCATTTCTCTTGAAATACTGTAGTAAGTTGCACGAAGTGAGCAGTAAGTAGATCTTCCACTTCCTGCAATCTTAGCTTAACTGCTGGTTCCATTTTAGCTAGGTCTGTGCGTAGTTGCTATGTGACGGTTTTTCTTTTGTCTTTACCTTTGGCCACAAGTGGGTCCGCAAAGCAATCACAGTGTTCTGTCCCCACAGTTCCAGTTATTGCAGTTACCAGAACTGCTTCACCCGGATAACCGGGGGGGGGTGTCAGAGAGAGTGTAGTATGGCCGCCGCCTTCCCTCTAACGGTCCAGACTTGGGCTTCAAGTGAGGCAAATCTGACCAAAATAATATCAGTCGATAAAGCAATGTGTTATAGGTCATTTATTGTATCCCAATAAAGCTGATGGGTCAGATGTTAGACAGAGCTCCAAGTATTGCAGCCGTTCATGGCTGCCGCCCGGACACGCCCCCCCTGTATGTGTTTTTTTTACAGGCAAAAGAGCTGAATACTTTGGGGCATGCCCCGCAAAGGGCCCTTTTCAGGGCTGGTAAGGTAAAAGAGCTTTGAACTTTTTTAATTTAGAATAGGGTAGGGCATTTTTTTATTTTGGGGGTCTTTGTTATTTTATTAGGGGGCTTAGAGTAGGTGTAATTAGTATAAAATTGTTGTAATATTTTTCTAATGTTTGTAAATATTTTATTATTTTTTGTAACTTAGTTCTTTTTTATTTTTTGTACTTAGTTTATTTCATTGTAGTTATTTGTAGGTATTGTATTTAATTCATTTATTGATAGTGTAGTGTTAGGTTTAATTGTAGATAATTGTAGGTAGTTTATTTAATTTATTTATTGAAAGTGTAGTGTTAGGTTTAATTGTAACTTAGGTTAGGATTTATTTTACAGGTAATTTTGTAATTATTTTAACTATTTTAGCTTTTAAATAGTTCTTAAATATTTAATAGCTATTGTACCTGGTTAAAATAAATACAAAGTTACCTGTAAAATAAATATAAATCCTAAAATAGCTATAATATAATTATAATTTATATTGTAGCTATATTAGGGTTTATTTTACAGGTAAGTATTTAGCTTTAAATAGGAATAATTTATTTAATAAGAGTTAATTTATTTCGTTAGATTTAAATTATATTTAACTTAGGGGGGTGTTAGTGTTAGGGTTAGACTTAGCTTTAGGGGTTAATACATTTATTACAGTAGCGGCGAGATTCGGTCGGCAGATTAGGGGTTAATAATTGAAGTTAGGTGTCGGCGATGTTAGGGAGGGCAGATTAGGGGTTAATACTATTTATTATAGGGTTATTGAGGCGGGGGTGAGGCGGATTAGGGGTTAATAACTTTATTATAGTAGCAGTGCGGTCCGCTCGGCAGATTAGGGGTTAATAAGTGTAGGCAGGTGGAGGCGACGTTGAGGGGGGCAGATTAGGGGTTAATAAATATAGGGGTCGGCGGTGTTAGGGGCAGCAGATTAGGGGTACATAGCTATAATGTAGGTGGCGGTGGTGTACGGAGCGGCAGATTAGGGGTTAATAATAATATGCAGGGGTCAGCGATAGCGGGGGCAGCAGATTAGTGGTTAATAAATATAATATAGGGGTCGGCGGTGTTAGGGGCAGCAGATTAGGGGTACATAGGGATAACGTAGTTGGCGGCAGTGTACGGAGAGGAAGATTAGGGGTTAAAAAATGTAAATATAGTGGCGGCGATGTGGGGGGACCTCGGTTTAGGGGTACATAGGTAGTTTATGGGTGTTAGTGTATTTTAGAGCACAGTAGTTAAGAGCTTTATAAACCGGCGTTAGCCCAGAAAGCTCTTAACTACTGACTTTTTTCTGCGGCTGGAGTTTTGTCGTCCCTTCAGCCACGACTCTTAATACCGGCGTTAGGAAGATCCCATTGAAAAGATAGGATACGCAAATGACGTAAGGGGATCTGCGGTATGGAAAAGTTGCGGCTGGAAAGTGAGCGTTAGACCCTTTCCTGACTGACTCCAAATACCGGCGGTAGCCCAAAACCAGCGTTAGGAGCCTCTAACGCTGGTTTTCACGGCTACCGTCCAACTCTAAATCTAGGCCACAATTAGCACTCTATTCCCCTTGATATGTTACAACTGTGTGGAGAATTTACATTAAAATTAGTTAAAAATTCAACTTGAATAGATATGCTTTAAAAATGGATGCTTTAAAATCAACATGTGATATAGGGCTGGCTTGTATAAGGAGCTCTGGGAGCGTCTCACCAGATTAGCGTGATATGTTGTGATTGTCTGTGTATTGTGTTAAAGTATTACTCAGGAGACCTTTTGACATTGACTCCTACATGGTCATTATTAAATTACAGAGACAATATTCAGATATATCAGGTCTGTGAAATAAGTGGATTGCAATCAACTGGATTACTTATATCATATATAGGGATTCCTTGATAACTATAGAAGAGACGGATCTTGTCTTTTATTCCAAACAAATGTAAATTTTGTATAGATCCGTTTATTCAATTAAACTGTTCCCAAAACGATGTAATGTGTTATAATCGTCTGTAGTAGTCTTGGTAACTATAGAAAAGACGGATCTTATCTATTGTTCCAAACAAATGTGAATTTGCTGTACATCAGTTTATTCAGTTAAATTGTTCACCAAAACGGTGTGATGTACTATAATAGTCAGTGGACTACAACAGAGTTTAGCACCTCTGATTAAGTTGCTACATATTATTACAAAACCACCGAAGACATCAATTTATATTACGTATTCCTACTAATTCAGGAGGAATTAGGGACAAACGTCCTTGTGCTAGATTAGGAAAATCTCCTAATGTGATTGCTTAAAGTATCCATAGGTTATAAAGATATGTAGGGCGTAACTGGAGAAACAAAACATTTTACTGTTATAGTAGTTTCCCTATGGTAGTAACCATTCACTTGGTAGGAACTATATAACAATTTTCATCTGACAGGACAATGAGAAATTATAACGGTGCTGTAGAAGCAATACAAAATATAAATTGTAAATAGTATTAGGTACCTATTATGCTTGTATGCACTGTTTATGCTTGTAAACATCGAAAATATACTGTCCTTGTCTCTGAGTTATATCGTTATATTACTTAGCCCTCTAGTTACAGTTACATGCTGCTGTGATACCTTTGTGGCGATTTCATCACATTACATTAAAGAGAGTTGCAACCCAAGTTAGTATTGAGATCAGAGGTGTATGTTCATAGTATCAGGAACCAATATAATGGTAATTAGTAGCAATCTATCAACAGTATATAAACGGAACCAGTGAAACTGTCAGTCACTGTCCGCTAATTATATTTCTTGCACAGCCTAAGAACTGTTGTGCTGTTATAGTAGTTTCTTTATGGTAGTAACCATTCACTTGGTAGGAACTAGGGATGGGCGAATGTGCAAATTTTCGAATTTCGAATGTAGAACAAATGTTATTACCGAAATTCGAATTCTAAATTCGAATGTCGATAAGAACGAATATTCTTAAAAATTCGAAAATCGAATGTTATTTACAGTTTTCGAATGTCACTTTCGAATTCGAATGTTTATAATTATATTAAATGTCTACATTCGAAATTCGAATTTTTCGAATATTACATTTAAAAGTATTAGAAATACTATTACAATCTAAATTCGAATTTTTCAAATTCGAATATTGCATAATTCGAATATTACATTTAAAGAAAAAGCATTAGAAATACTATTACAATCTAAATTCAAATTTTTCAAATTCGAATATTGCATAATTCGAATATTACATTTAAAGAAAAAGCATTAGAAATACTATTACAATCTAAATTCGAATTTTTCGAATTCTAATACACGTATTGCATAATTCGAATATTACATTTAAAGAAAAAGCATTAGAAATACTATTACAATCTAAATTCGAATTTTTCGAATTCGAATACACGTATTGCATAATTCGAATATTACATTTAAAGAAAAAGTATTAGAAATACTATTACAATCTAATTTCGAAATTTTCGAATTCGAATACACGTATTGCATAATTCGAATATTACATTTAAAGAAAAAGCATTAGAAATACTATTACAATCTAAATTCGAATTTTTCGAATTCGAATATTGCATAATTCGAATATTACATTTAAAGAAAAAGCATTAGAAATACTAATACTATCTAAATTCGAATTTTTCGAATTCGAATACACGTATTGCATAATTCGAATATTACATTTAAAGAAAAAGCATTAGAAATACTATTACAATCTAAATTCAAATTTTTCAAATTCGAATATTGCATAATTCGAATATTACATTTAAAGAAAAAGCATTAGAAATACTATTACAATCTAAATTCGAATTTTTCGAATTCGAATATTGCATAATTCGAATATTACATTTAAAGAAAAAGCATTAGAAATACTATTACAATCTAAATTCGAATTTTTTGAATTCGAATATTTTCGAATGTAATCGTAAAATTCGAAACCGAACATTCGAAAATCGAATGTTAGAATGTTATGTAAACATTCGAAATTCAATTCGAACGAACGAATATGTTAAAATTTGTGCCGTTTTTCGAATGTTGCGAAACATTCGCCCATCCCTAGTAGGAACTGTATAACAATTTACTTCTGATAGGACAAAGAAATTATAACGGTGCTATAGAAGCCATACAAAATATAAATTGATAAATAGTATTAGGTACCTATTATACTTTTATGCACTGTTTATGTTTGTAAACATCTACGAAAATATACTGTCCTTGTCTAATTAGTAGCAGTATATAAACGGAACCAGTGAAACTATCAGTCACTGTCCGCTAGTTATATTTCTTGCACAGCCTAATCTAGCAAAATCTGAGTATACACTCGTGTCAGCTCAGATATCATTTTATACCAGTCTATGGGGCCCATTTATCAAGCTCCGAATGGAGCATGAAGGGCCGTGTTTCCGGCGGGTCTTCAGAATCGCCAGAAACAGCAGTTGTGAAGCAGCGGTCTAAAGACCGCTGCTTCATAACCTTGTCAGCCTGCTCTGAGCAGGCGGACAGGAATCGCCACAATTCAACCCAATCGAGTACAATCGGGTTGATTGACACCCCCATGCTGGCGAATCTGCAGGGGGCGGCGTTGCACCAGCAGCTCTTGTGAGCTGCTGGTGCAATGCGGAATATGGAGAGCGTATTGCTCTCCGCATTCAGCGATGTCTGTCGGACCTGATCTGCACTGTCGGATCAGGTCCGATAGACATTTGATAAATGGGCCCCTATATCTACATCAAGATCATTAAAAATGAAGGGTCCCATATGCCCTTTCCCCTAATATGTTTCGCCAGCAACTCTGGCTTTTTCAAAGGCCTTTACCGCAACAATCTATTCCGCATTCAAAGTCCTGTAGTTATGTGTTTTGTACATTAAATCACATCAAAAATATGTTACAAAGTAGACTAACATTATTAACCCCTAATCCACAATCCCCCCACATCGCAACTAATAAATAAAGCTGTTAACCCCTAAACTGCCATCCCACTGCTTCGCAACAAAGAAATAAACCTATTAATCCCTAAACCGCCACCCCGGTTCACAACTACCTAAATTAAACTATAAACCCCTAAACTGCCATCCCCCCACATCGCTAACACTAAATAAAGCTATTAAACCCTAAACCGCCACCCCCCCCACATCTCCAAAACTAAATAAAGCTAATAACACCTAAACCGCCATCCCCCCACAATGCAAATACCTCAATTAAACTATTAACCCCTAAACCTAGCACCCCCTAATTTAAATTGTTTTAAATACACATAAATTAAAGTTAAAATATACTAACTGGGGGGGCGGAGCTAGCCATCAAGGGAGCAAGACGTGCACTGATAGAGCTCCTGATTTTATATCATTTAAAACAACTTTTATGTCTAAAATTCCTCACAAAATGATTTAGGACCTATGTTCCAGAAGGGGATAACACCACTTGGTGAGCTAAGAGATAGCTGGAAATACAGAAACATATAGGAGATTCAGCTTCTCGATCGTCGGAATACCACGCGGCATTGTAAATTATGCCCTGGGATACTATGAAACAGCGTGGATCTTAAGCAGCACTGATCGTGTTAAGGAGCAGCTCTACCCTTTTCAACTATCATACCACTCAGCGCAAATACCCATCACGTTACTATTCAGTGGATCTGTTACCATCGTGGAGCAAAATTAAACCTAAAATGGCGGAGATCACTTTGCTTTTTCAGCAGCTGGGAGACAAGCTTGACGCCCAACTCTTTTCACTGCGGGCAGAGCTTACTTCTGGCTGGGATCCAGCTGGGGAGGAGAGCGGACTTAGCGTGGGGAGACCACAGGTTAAGAACAGCCCTGATCACATACCTCCAGCCGGCTCTTCCTCACTAACACCACGGGGACCGCAACGCAGCTGTGACCTGAAATGCCCACACACAGCTTACCAGAATCAGCGGGCATTAGCTTCTCTACGGAGTAGAGCTGGAGGAAGCGTAGCTGCATATCAGTTGTATCCCGCGGGAGGTACGGCCGACTCCCGTGGTCATATTGCTGAGTGTCCTGAGCCTGCATTTGAAAAATGTTTGCCGATGGAGCTGTTTACTATTGCACCCGATAGCCCAGCAGAATTTCAAGCAGGAGAGACCTTGCGGGGGTTTACCTCTGTTTCCAAGAGGTTTATGCATGGTGGTTGGGATTCCCAACATAACACACAGGGCTTGCCCCGTTTAGGGGTAGGCTAGGATGGAGGGTTTGGCATATGATCTGGCAGGGTATTAAAGTAAGCTGCAATTGCTTCTCCCTCTAACTCTTAGATACCCCTCTATTGTATAACCCTGGATTCCTACACCGGTGACATCGGAGATATCACACCAGGACCTCAGCTTGCTTATAAAAGGACAAATACATTTGAGCCATTCTGAAGTTGGATTTAAGTTTATATATTGTATATATTGCCTATAGATGTTATGGTTGCTTTTACATGTTATTTGTCTTCTTTACATAATTTTTGCACTCAATGTCCTTGTAATTCAGCAAGATATTAATGACATGCTTTCACTGAAATATTTGCTACTTCACTATACAATCCAGCATTATCACAAGTTCATTTTTATTCTAGCTTTGCAAGGAAATTCACCCCTATAATTTTAGAGAAACAAACCCGGTTAGGTTTGGGACCAGGGT
Organism: Bombina bombina; assembly: GCF_027579735.1. Classification (NCBI taxonomy): domain Eukaryota; kingdom Metazoa; phylum Chordata; class Amphibia; order Anura; family Bombinatoridae; genus Bombina; species Bombina bombina. The sequence continues at coordinate 626,309,743 of NC_069499.1, read as the reverse complement.
TGTCCCCTCATGAGGTACTGTTAGTTACATAGGTTACTAATATCGTTAGTGTACGAGACATACATTCTACCTCCAGCTATTTGACCACACTGTATGGTTTCATGTGGTCTATTACACATGGTGTTTCATAGGCCCTCCTTTACACATTTGAGCTCAGCGAGACATGCTAGTTTGCCTCTAGGCAGTTCATAATAATGAGGTACTAAATGTTATCTTTCCTCTAATATTTATATATTTTGAGCTCTTCAGAGAATTACTTTACTATAACTATATGAACTCTTGCTTCTGAGGATATGGGGTTCAGTAATATCCAGACTTAGAAAGTTGAATAAGTATACTTTGTTATAATATTTTATGATTCCCCAGCTAATAATCCATAACTTTTCGTTTAGTTGCAAATTAAAAATTCAGCACCTAACTCATGCAAGCAGTGTAGCTAACGCAGTATGTTTTATTGCAAAATTGCTATTTCATTAAAAGGTATGTTAAGTACTGCGCCATTTTGACCCCTCCCCCCCCCATCTAACCTACTTTTTAGGTACTCACCCAATCTGGTGAATTGTTGTTGTGGTATTAATCCACTTTCTTCTACTAATCTTTATAACCATTATATACTTTTGATGCGAAAAATTTGATAGGTAATAAGTTGTCATATGCCGATGAACCACAGCAAGTTAATGTTAACATAGAGCAAGTGATGTATGGCGCTATATATGAGCCTAGGATTGTCACTAATGCAGTTTGCAGACCTCACTTAGCATACTGAAGAGGTATTATTATGGAGTCCCGAGATCACAGAGACAGACTGCAGTTACTAGTCTCTGGCGATACATTTCTAATGGAATATCCCCTTTTTATACGTTATCCTGTCATGGGGATACTAATAGTGTTAACTTTTATCTTACTCCAGTAGGAGCTTGCCTGTTCCCAATTATTCCAATATAAGGTATCCGGTGTGCTCATCTTAAATTTACCAGCTAAACGGGTTACCACCTAGGAATATAGATATTTTGTAAAAATCTCCTACGTCTTCTGTATATTTTTGTGGCACCTCCTCACTTCCATATAAAGAAAAGGTTCCAGGCATTTTTCACCTACATGTCGTATCATTAGTTAATTTCAATACTTGTATAAACATTGTTTGGGTCCCAGAGAGACCATATGGGTTAGTTGAGACCCTCTCTAGTTTGAGATTTTTTCTTCAGGGTACAAAAGTGACCCGGCTTAAGCTGGGAGGTGTTACATTATATTATACTATAGTTGTCCTTTAACGTTCAAACTTTACCTCTCATTTCTGAACGTATGGTATTATGCTGAATATCTTAATTGTGCGTATCATGCTAGTTATTAGCTTAATTGCATATAGAGGTATCACAGTAAATTTAATATATAAAATAAAACCTAAGGTATCATGAAAATAGCTTAAATGATATACTAGATGTGTAATTTTATAGACTTGTTATATTTTTATGTCGATCTATCGGTTGTTATGCATTATACTTTGTATCGCCAACTACCTTAATAAAAAACTTTGATTTAAAAAAAAAAAAAAAATATATACTAACTGCCTTAAAATAAATAAAAACTTATCTGTGAAACAAAATTAAATCCTAAGCTTAAACTAAAAAAAAAACTAACATTACTTGTTTTACAAAAATAAATAATACAAAAAATAAAAAAGCTACTTTACCAAAAAAAACAAAAAAACTAACGGCTAGATTATGAGTTGTGCATTAGGCTTAAAAAGCAGCGTTGGCCGGTCCTAACGCTGCTTTTTAACGCCCGCTGGTATTACGAGTCTTGCAGGTACAGGTGTACCGCTCACTTTTTTGGCCAGACTTGGAAATACCGCAAATCCATTTACGTAAATTACGTATTTTCTTTTTTCAATGGGACTTGCATAGCGCCGGTATTACGAGTCTGCCAAAATGTGAGCAGTAGACCCTCTCCTGTCAAGACTGGTACTGCATTTTAAAGTCAGTAGATAACGCCTAGATTTAGAGTTCTGTGTTAGCCGTCCAAACCAGCGTTAGGGGGTCCTAACGCTGGTTTTGGCAACCCGCTGGTATTTAGAGTCAGTCAGAAAAGGGTCTAACACTCACTTTCCAGCCGCGACTTTTCCATACCGCAGATCCCCTTACGTCAATTGTGTATCCTATCTTTTCAATGGGATCTTTCTAACGCCGGTATTTAGAGTCTTGGCTGAAGTGAGCGTTAGAACTCTAACGACAAAACTCCAGCCGCAGAAAAAAGTCAGGAGTTAAGAGCTTTATGGGCTAACGCTGGTTCATAAAGCTCTTAACTACTGTGCTCTAAAGTACACTAACACCCATAAACTACCTATATACCCCTAAACCGAGGTCCCCCCACATCGCCGCCACTATAATTAAATTTTTTAACCCCTAATCTGCCGACCGCACACCTACATTATCCCTATGTACCCCTAATCTGCTGCCCCTAACATCGCCGACACTTACATAATATTTATTAACCCCTAATCTACCCCCCCGTGTCGCCGCTACCTACCTACACTTATTAACCCCTAATCTGCCGACCGGACCTCGCCGCCACTATAATAAATGTATTAACCCCTAAACCGCCTCACTCCCGCCTCATAAACCCTATAATAAATAGTATTAACCCCTAATCTGCCCTCCCTAACATCGCTGACACCTAACTTCAAGTATTAACCCCTAATCTGCTGACCGGACCTCACCGCTACTATAATAAATGTATTAACCCCTAAAGCTAAGTCTAACCCTAACCCTAACACCCCCCTAAGTTAAATATAATTTAAATCTAACAAAATAAAATAAATCTTAGTAAATAAATTATTTCTATTTAAAGATAAATACTTACCTGTAAAATAAACCCTAATATAGCTACAATATAAATAATAATTACATTGTAGCTATTTTAGGATTAATATTTATTTTACAGGCAACTTTGTATTTATTTTAACCAGGTACAATAGCTATTAAATAGTTAATAACTATTTAATCGCTACCTAGTTAAAATAATTACAAAATTACCAGTAAAATAAATCCTAACCTAAATTACAATTAAACCTAACACTACACTATCAATAAATTAATTAAATAAACTACCTACAATTATCTACAATTAAATCAACTAAACTAAATTACAAAAACAAACAAACACTAAATTACAAAAAATAAAAAAAGATTACAAGAATTTTAAACTAATTACACCTACTCTAAGCCCCAAAATAAAAAAATGCCCTACCCTATTCTAAAATAAAAAGTTTACAGCTCTTTTACCTTACCAGCCCTTAAAAGGGCCTTTTGCGGGGCATGCCCCAAAGAAAACAGCTATTTTTTCCTGTAAAAAAAATATAATACCCCCCCCAACATTACAACCCACCACCCACATACCCCTAATCTAACCCACCCCCCCCTTAAAAAACCTAACACTAAGCCCCTGAAGATCTTCCTACCTTATCTTCACCACGCCGGGTATCACCGATCCGTCCAGAAGAGGCTCTGAAGTCTTCATCCTATCCGGCAAGAAGAGGTCCAGAAGAGGCTCAGAAGTCTTCATCCTATCCGGCAAGAAGAGGACATCCAGACTGGAATGAAGGTTCCTTTAAGGGACGTCATCCAAGATGGCGTCCCTCGAATTCCGATTGGCTGATAGGATTCTATCAGCCAATCAGAATTAAGGTAGGAAAAATCTGATTGGCGTATTGAATCAGCCAATCAGATTCAAGTTCAATCCGATTGGCTGATTGGATCAGCCAATTAGATTGAGCTTGCATTCTATTGGCTGATCGGAACAGCCAATAGAATGCAAGCTCAATCTGATTGGCTGATTGGATCAGCCAATCCGATTGAACTTGAATCTGATTGGCTGATTCAATCAGCCAATCAGAATTTTCCTACCTTAATTCCGATTGGCTGATAGAATCCTATCAGCCAATCGGAATTCGAGGGATGCCATCTTGGATGACGTCCCTTAAAGGAACCTTCATTCGTCGTCTAGTCGTTGGGAGAAGAGGATGTTCCGCGCCGGAGGTCTTGAAGATGGAGCCGCTCCTCGTCGGATGGATGAAGATAGAAGATGCCGCTTGGATGAAGATGTTTGCCGGTCTGGATGTCCTCTTCTTGCTGGATAGGATGAAGACTTCTGAGCCTCTTCTGGACCTCTTCTTGCCGGATAGGATGAAGACTTCAGAGCCTCTTCTGGATGGATCAGTGATACCCGGCGTGGTGAAGATAAGGTAGGGAGATCTTCAGGGGCTTAGTGTTAGGTTTTTTAAGGGGTTTTTGGGTAAGATTAGGGGTATGTTAGGGGTATGTGGGTGGTGGGTTGTAATGTTGGGGGGGTATTGTATGTTTTTTTACAGGCAAAAGAGCTGTTTTCTTTGGGGCATGCCCCGCAAAAGGCCCTTTTAAAAGAGCTGTAACTTTTTATTTTAGAATAGGGTAGGACATTTTTTTATTTTGGGGGGCTTTGTTATTTTTTTAGGGGGCTTAGAGTAGGTGTAATTAGTTTAAAATTCTTGTAATCTTTTTTTATTTTTTGTAATTTAGTGTTTTGTTTTTTTTGTAATTTAGTGTTTGTTTTTTTTTTGTAATTTAGTTTAGTTGATTTAATTGTAGATAATTGTAGGTAGTTTATTTAATTAATTTATTGATAGTGTAGTGTTAGGTTTAATTGTAACTTAGGTTAGGATTTATTTTACTGGTAATTTTGTAATTATTTTAACTAGGTAGCTATTAAATAGTTATTAACTATTTAATAGCTATTGTACCTGGTTAAAATAAATACAAAGTTGCCTGTAAAATAAATATTAATCCTAAAATAGCTACAATGTAATTATTATTTATATTGTAGCTATATTAGGGTTTATTTTACAGGTAAGTATTTAGTTTTAAATAGGAATAATTTATTTAATAAGATTTATTTTATTTCGCTAGATTTAAATTATATTTAACTTAGGGGGGTGTTAGGGTTAGACTTAGCTTTAGGGGTTAATACATTTATTATAGTAGCGGTAAGGTCCGGTCGGCAGATTAGGGGTTAATACTTGAAGTTAGGTGTCAGCGATGTTAGGGAGGGCAGATTAGGGGTTAATACTATTTATTATAGGGTTTTTGAGGCGGGAGTGAGGCGGTTTAGGGGTTAATACATTTATTATAGTGGCGGCGAGGTCCGGTCGGCAGATTAGGGGTTAATAAGTGTAGGTAGGTAGCGGCGACGTTGGGGGAGGGCAGATTAGGGGTTAATAAATATAATATAGGTGTCAGTGATGTTAGGGGCAGCAGATTAGGGGTACATAGCTATAATGTAGGTTGCGGTGGTGTCCGGAGCGGAAGATTAGGGGTTAAAAGTATAATGCAGGGGTCAGCGATAGCGGGGGCGGCAGATTAAGGGTTAATAAGTGTAAGGTTAGGGGTGTTTAGGAAACAATGGGTCTGCGTTAGGAGCTGAACGCTGCTTTTTTGCAGGTGCTTTTTTTCAGCTCAAACTGCCCCATTGTTTCCTATGGGGGAATCGTGCACGAGCACGTTTTTTTAAGATGGCCGCGTCCGTAAGCAACGCTGGTATTGAGGGTTGAAGTGGCGGTAAATATGCCTGTACGCTCCCTTTTTGGAGCCTAACGCAGCCCTTCAGAGAACTCTCAATACCAGCATTGTTTAAAAGGTGCAGGGGAAAAAAAACATGCGTAGCTAACGCACCCCTTCTAACGCAACACTCTAAATCTAGGTGTATGAGTTTTACACTACAACGCTGTAGCATAAAACTCATAACTAAAGTGCTAAAAAGTACACTAACACCCATAAACTACCTATTAACCCCTAAACCGAGGCCCTCCCGCATCGCAAACACTAAAAGAAATGTTTTAACCCCTAATCTGCCGAACCGGACATAGCCGACACTATAATAAATATATTAACCCCCTAAACCGCCGCACTCCCGCCTCACAAACATTAGTTAAATATTATTAACCCCTAATCTGCCATCCCTAACATCGCTGACACCTACCTACATTTATTAACCCCTAATCTGCCGCCCCCAACGTCGCCGCCACTATACTAAAGTTAATAACCCCTAAATCTAAGTCTAACCCCATCCCCCCAACTTAAATATAATTAAAAGAAATCTAAATAAAAATTACTATCATTAACTAAATTATTCCTATTTAAAACTAAATACTTACCTGTAAAATAAACCCTAAGCTAGCTACAATATAACTAATAGTTACATTGTATCTAGCTTAGGGTTTATTTTTATTTTACAGGCAAGTTTGTATTTATTTTAACTAGGTAGAAGAGTTGCTAAATAGTTATTAACTATTTAATAAATACCTAGCTAAAATAAATACAAATTTACCTGTAAAATAAAACCTAACCTAAGTTACACTAACACCTAAAACTACACTATAATTAAATTATTTCCCTAAATTAAATACAATTAAATAAAATGAGCTAAAATTAGCTAAAGTACAAAACCCCCCCACTAAATTACAGAAAATAATAAACAAATTACAAGATTTTTAAACTAATTACACCTAATCTAATCCCCCTAACAAAATAACCCCCCCCAAATAAAAAAAGCCCTACCCTACACTGAATTACAAATAGCCCTTAAAAGGGCCTTTTGCGGGACATTGCCCCAAAGTAATCAGTTCTTTTACCTGTAAAAAAAATTACAAATCCCCCCCCAACATTAAAACCCACCACCCACACAACCAACCCTACTCTAAAACCCACCCAATACCCCCTTAAAAAAACCTAACACTAGCCCCTTGAAGATCACCTTACCAGGAGAAGTACTCATCCAACCGGGCCGAAGTCCTCAATGAAGCCGGGAGAAGTCTTCAGCCAAGCCAGGTGAAGTGGTCCTCCAGATGGGCAGAAGTCTTCATCCTGACGGCATCTTCTATCTTCATCCATCCGGCGCGGAGCGGGTCCATCTTCAAGACATCCGACGCGGATCATCCTCTTCATCCGACGGCTAACACTGAATGAAGGTTCCTTTAAATGATGTCATCCAAGATGGTGTCCCTTCAATTCCGATTGGCTGATAGAATTCTACCAGCCAATCGGAATTAAGGTAGAAAAAATTCCTATTGGCTGATGCAATCAGCCAATAGGATTGAAGTTCAATCCTATTGGCTGATACAATCAACCAATAGGATTGAGCTCGCATTCTATTGGCTGTTCTAATCAGCCAATAGAATGCAAGCTCAATCCTATTGGCTGATTGGATCAGCCAATAGGATTGAACTTCAATCCTATTGGCTGATGCAATCAGCCAATAGGATTTTTTCTACCAATTCTATCAGCCAATCGGAATTGAAGGGACGCCATCTTGGATGACTTCATTTAAAGGAACCTTCATTCAGTGTTAGCCGTCAGATGAAGAGGATGCTCCACGTCGGATGTCTTGAAGATGGACCCGCACTGCGCCGGATGGATGAAGATAGAAGATGCCGTCTGGATGAAGACTTCTGCCCGTCTGGAGGACCACTTCGCCTGGCTTGGATGAAGATTCGTTGAGGACTTCGGCCCGGTTGGATGAAGACTTCTCCTGGTAAGGTGATCTTCAAGGGGTTAGTGTTAGGTTTTTTTAAGAGGGTATTGGGTGTGTTTTAGATTAGGGTTGGCTGTGTGGGTGGGGGGGTTTTAATGTTGGAGGGGAATTTGTAATTTTTTTTACTGGTAAAAGAGCTGATTACTTTGGGGCAATGCCCCGCAAAAGGCCCTTTTAAGGGCTATTTGTAATTTAGTGTAAGGTAAGGCTTTTTTTTATTTGGGGGGGGGGTTATTTTGATAGGGGGATTAGATTAGGTGTAATTAGTTTAAAAATCTTGTAATTTGTTTATTATTTTCTGTAATTTAGTGTTTGTTTGTTTTTTGTACTTTAGCTAATTTTATTTAATTGTATTTAATTGTATTTAATTTAGGGAAATAATTTAACTATAGTGTAGTGTTAGGTGTTAGTGTAACTTAGGTTAGGTTTTATTTTACAGGTATTTATTTTAGCTAGGTATTTATTAAATAGTTAATAACTATTTAGTAACTATTCTACCTAGTTAAAATAAATACAAACTTGCCTGTAAAATAAAAATAAACCCTAAGCTAGATACAATGTAACTATTAGTTATATTGTAGCTAGCTTAGGGTTTATTTTACAGGTAAGTATTTAGTTTTAAATAGGAATAATTTAGTTAATGATATGAATTTTATTTAGATTTATTTAAATTATTTTTAAGTTAGGGACGGTTAGGGTTAGGGTTATACTTAGGTTTAGGGGTTAATAAACTTAGAATAGTAGTGGCGACGTTGGGGACGGCAGATTAGGGGTTAATAAATATAATGTAGGTGTCGGCGATGTTGGGGGCAGCAGATTAGGGGTTAATAAATATAATGTAGGTGGTGGCGATGTCCGGAGCGGCAGATTAGGGGTTAATAGTTATAATGTAGGTGTCGGCGATGTCGGGGGCGGCAGATTAGGGGTTAATAAGTGTAAGATTAGGGGTGTTTAGACTTGGGGTTCATGTTAGGGTGTTAGGTGTAAACATAAATTTTATTTCCCCATAGGAATCAATGGGGCTGCGTTACTGAGTTTTACGCTGCTTTTTTGCAGGTGTTAGACTTTTTTTCAGCCGGCTCTCCCTGTTGATTCCTATGGGGAAATCGTGAACGAGCACGTTACACCAGCTCACCAATAATGTAAGCAACGCTGGTGTTGGAGTGAGATGTGGAGCAAAATTTTGCTCTACGCTCACTTTTTGTCTGTTAACGCCGGGTTTGTAAAAACCCATAATACCAGCGCTGTCTGTAAGTGAGCGGTGAGCATAAACTGCTCGTTAGCACTGCATAGCCTCTAACGCAAAACTCGTAATCTAGGTGTAACATTACTAAAAATAATAAAACTACCATTACAAAAAAGATAAACACTAAAATTTAAAAAATTAAAAAAAGCTACCATTACAAAAAATAACAAAAAACAGCTAGATTACATGTTTTGCGTTATGAGTGAAAAAGCATCGTTATGGCCCATAACAATGCTTTTTCCCGAAGGCCGCTATTACAAGTCTTGTCAGAATAGCTGCACCGCACACCTTTTTGACCATCACGCAACGTCAATATTTTTTCAATGGGACTTCCATAGCGCTGCTATTACGAGTTTTGCGGTGAGGCCAAAAAGTGAGCGGTACAGCCTAAAATGACAAGATCCCTACAGCCATCTAAAGTCAGTAGTTATGAGTTTTATGCTACAAAGCTGTACCATAAAACTAAAGTGTCACAAAGTACACTAACACCCATAATCTACCTATTAACCCCTAAACTGAGGCCCTCCTGCACCGCAAACACTAAAATAAAATTATTAACCCCTAATCTGTCGCCACTTAAAACATTTATTAAGCCCTATTCAGCCGCTCCCCGACATCGTCTCCACTATAATAAACCTATTAACCCCTAAACCACCGCCCTCCCGCATCACAAACACTATTTAAATATTATTAACCCCTAATCTGCCTTCCGCCCACACCGCCGCTATAATAAACATATTAACCACTAAACCGCAAGCCCCCCACAACGAAATATACTAAATTAAACTATTAACCCCTAAACCTCTGGCCTCCCACATAACTACATAAATATATTAACCCCTAAACCTAACCCTAACGTAACCCTAAGCTTAAGTCTAACCCTAACCATAACACCCCCTAACTTAAATATAATTAAAATAAATCTAAATAAAACTTACAATTATTACCTAAATAATTCCTATTTAAAACTAAATACTTACCTATAAAATAAAACCTAAGCTAGATACAATATATAATGGTTTTTATGTTAGGGTGTTAGGTTCTAAACGTAACTTTTTCTTTCCCCATAGACATCAATGGGGCTGCGTTACGGAGCTTTTCATTCTGCGATCGCAGGTTCTTTTTTTTTTAGCCAACTCTCTCCATTGATGTCTATGGGGAAATCGTGCACAAGCACGTCAAAGCAGCACTTGTATTTGGGTGAGGTATGGAGTTCAACGCCACCATATCGCCCTCGCAAGCCTGATTTTTCAACACCTGTAGTAGCAGCGCTATGAAAGGTGATCAGTGAAAATAACGTACACAAAATTAGCGAGCAGCCATAACGCCATAACTTGTAATCTATCTGAAAATTATCCAAAATAATAAAAATTATTCCTATTCTAATACCCCCAAACCCCCCTAATCTAAAAATAAGGGCCTTTTGCAGGGCATTGCCCCAAAGCTAACAGCTCTTTTATTTTAAAAAACACCAATTACCCCCTAACATTAAAGCCCCCCAACCCCCCATAATAATAAAAAAAAACTAATAAAAGGTCATTTGGATAGGTATTTCCCTTAAAAGGGCATTCAGCTTTTTTTCAGCCCCCCAAAAAAAATCCCTAATCTTAAAAAAAAAAAGCACACCCTGAAAAAAAAACAACCTAACATTAATCCCCAAATTGGTACTCACCAATGATGAAGGGCGTCACTCCATCTTCATCCCTTCGGTAAAACATATTCATCCATCGGCGGAGCATCTTCTACAATCTTCATCTAGGCTGCGATCCATCTTCTATCTTCATCCCGGTGGCAACTGCAAAGTACTTGGCCATGTCATCAGTGACGTCGGTCCTCCTCTTCAGAACATCAACACGGAACTCCTATAAATGTGGTCTCCAGCCACACACTGAATGCAAGGTACCCCTTTTATATGGGGGTACCCTTGCATTCCTATTGGCTGACAAATTCAAATCAGGCAATATGATGAAAGCATCTATCATCCTATTGGCTGATTTGAATTTATTTAGTATTGGCGATGTGGGGAGGAGCGGTTTAGGTGTTAATACTTTTATTTACTGTTGGCGATACTGTTGGTTATGTGGGGGGACGGCGGTTTAGGGGTGATTAGAATAGGGGCATATGTTAGGGTGTTAGGTTTCTTGATAACTTTCTTTTCTCCATAGACTTCAATGGGGAATGAGAAAATGCGATGGCAATTTCCCAATCGCAGGTGTTTTTTTTCCCAAAAATTTTTCTCTATTGATCTCTATGGGGGAATACGTGCATGCGCATGGCAAGTCGGAACTTGGTTTGTGTGCGCGAAAAGAACGTTTTATTGCACGCTGAGCGAAAAGAAAGTTTTTACATTGCACTCTGAGTGTTCGCAACGGATTTAGTGTGCAATGCCAAGTGTTGGCTGGAGTGGTGTAAAGTCACTGGACTCAGGAGCAGTGGAAATGTGTTCTCTGATAGAAGAATCTAGGTGTGGCAGTTGCTACGCTACCTACAGGAATGCATATTGCCTACTATAAAGTTTCGGGGTGTAATGGTCTGGGGCTGTTTTTCAGGATTTGGGCTAGGCCTCTTAGTTCCAGGGTGGGGTTAATGTTACAGGATACAAAAACATTTTAGACAACTGGGTGCTTCCAACATTGGGCTAGATTGCAAGTGTTGTGCTAACTGTTGTACACTGTTGTACATGAGCAATAAGGGTTTTTGTGCTCCTTTGCATGCATCAGAAGTAGCATGCACATTGAAAGTAAATGCGTTTGCTTGAGTGCAATTGGATTTAACATGCATCGGGATAATGCGCCTTCAAAGCTCAGGTTAACAGTTATGCAAGTCAAATAAGTTACATAAAAAACATCAAAAAAATATTGTACTGTACAGTTACACTCAATAATATCTAATAAAAAATATTTTGAAAAACATTTTGCATAAAAAAAGTTATAAGGGCTCAAAGATATGAGGTCTCAGGTGTTAGGGAAAAAAAGGCATGCAATGGGTAAATATATACACATATAAACACATACAGTAAATACATATGTATACATAGACATATATATATAAGTGCATTGGACCTCTTTGCCGTCAAGTAGCTCAAAACATGAAAAATCATATTTTATGCAATATATTTAAATTAAAAAGTGTTTAACTGTGTATTTACTGTAAATATTTCACATTCCAATGTTATTCACATAGGGGAATATGTTCTAAGTATTTATAAATATATACTCCTATATATATCTGCATATAGCTATACATATATAATCATATATATATATATATATATATATATATATATATATATATATATATATATATATATATATATATATATATATATATATATGTTCCAAAGGTATCTGCACTCACACTGTAAAGAGTCAACAACCAGGGTACTAGATCATTTAGGTAACACTTCTGACAAAAGGACTGCACTCAATTGATTTTTGAATATAAAATCTTCAATCTTTATTCTTTATTACATATTGACCTAATGGAATAAAGATTGAAGATTTTATATTCAACAAATCCAGTGAGTGCAGTCCTTTTGCCAGAACTATACATATACTATATATATATCTTGAAAAGTAAGAAATTGGGTAATCCCAGAACTACCCGGGTAAACCTGACTTTACCCAAGTGGCTGATGGTAAAGCCTGATGTAACATGATAAATCTTATCAGAGTGCATCAAGTCACTGCATCAAACATATATACAATGCACTGTAATTCCCACATCTTCACAATCTTTTTTTGCCTTCTCCTGGTAGGGTCAAGGGGGGTGAAGCCCCCTTCTAAACATTATTCCCTAAGGTTTACTTGGGGTGGATGCCAGAGGATCAGCAGGCATCTTCCTTGAACCCCCCCAGGCAGAGGAAAAAAAATATTGCAGATGGGGGAATTATATTACATCAGGCTTTACCCACAACAGCTTGGGTAATTACCCAGATTTCTGACTTTACCCATAACATATAATATATATCTATATATATGTGTGTGTTACGGGTAAAGTCATAAATCTGGGTAATCTCCTGACATTACCTAGCAGCTCTGGGTAAAGCTCAATGTAAAATCATACATTGGGCTTTACCCGGGTAATCCTAGGATTACCCAAAGTCTACTGGATAAAGCCCAAAGTAATCCTTAAGTGCCTGGATAAAGCCCAAAGTCTGAATAAAGTGGATAATCGCTACCTGCTTTGCTTAAGGGCCTGGATACAGTTAATTTTTTTTCAAGTAGGCAGTTATCTGTGTTAACACAGGTAGTTTGCAGCTTAGTGCAAATTTGATAGGGGATTACCCATTAAATAGTGATGTATTGAATAATGGTGCATAGAATGCATTAATTTACCAGTGTGAATGCAGTGTGTATTGCCACTGAAAAGGCTCCATATAGCAATAAAAATTATTCTACAATTCTCCCTTTAGTGAGTAGACATGTTAATGTTGATGAGGGGTTTAATCACTAAATGTTGATAAGGGATTATTCACTAATTGTTGATAGGGAATTATTCACTAAATGTTGATAAGGGGTTTAATTAATAATTTCTAACAAAGCGGCTGTGGGTAAAGCCCAATGTACTGTAATTCCCACATCTACACTATTTTTTTTGCCTTTACTTGGGGGTTCAAGAAAGGCTCCCCGCCAATCCTCTCGCATCTACCCCAAGTAAACCTTGGGGAATGAGGTTTACAAGGGGGGCTTTACTACCCTTAAACCCCCAGACGGAGGCAAAAAAAATAGTGAAGATGGGGAAATTACAGTGCATCGGGCTGTTGATGTAACAAAACATGCTTACAAAACAAACATATGAAAAATAAAAAAAAATTAATTTCTTAAAAAATGTTTAATTTCATGTTGGTGTGTTTTCCTAGCATTACCCAGGTAAAGCCCAATGTATGATTTTATTAGCTTTATTAAGATGTTTAAATTCCTGTTGGTGTGTAAAATGTTTACCATTTTATGTAACAAAACATGCTACAAAACAAGCATATGAAATATTATCTTTATCCAGAAGTGTTTGGGTAATACTAGCATTACCTGAGTAAAGCCCAATATATGATCTTACATTGGGCTTTACCCACAGCTACTGGGTAATGTTAGGATTACCCAGGTAAACCTAGGATTACTGAATGTGAAATATTAATATTTCATGTCAGATTAGCTTTGTTAAAGGTGATTGGATTTGCGTGCGACTAATGGTTAGAGTTTTCTCCCCACTTTTCGTGCTCCATTGAAGTCTATGGGGCAATACGTTAATATGGTCGTGATATTCGAAATTCAACTTTTTGCGAATGTCGAGTTAGCGCTCTTGCAAAAACATTTTACTATTGACTTGTAATACAGTAAAGCACAAAAACAAATACAGGAGCACCTGGAGATGGCCGTTACACAGTGGTTTAATTGAAAACAAAACAAAACAAAAATGAACAGGGTACAAAAGTTGCAAAGCAGTTTCAGGGAAACGTCCCTATTAAGATAATGCACCCAATACAGAGAGGAAGTGCAAAAAAATGTGAGCTAAATGACAGAACAGCGGCTAACGCGTTTCGGCGTGAGCCTTACTCATAGCCTCTTAAAGCACAAATAGACAGAAACAGTTTAAAAGACTTAGCTCTAAATGTGATTGGAATAGGGCAAACACACCCTCTACTCAATTAACCAATCAAAAACAAACACACGCACACCCATCACCCCCTATCCTATTCTTATTAGTGGACTGTCAGTAATATATTAAATGACTAAATAATGTCACATCTAATCCATGCATTCATGTAAATGAGGGATAGAAGTAATGATAATGATACTGGTCCTGTAAACATGTCCCAAATCCCTCCGTCACTGAACACTCCCAAGTTACAAACAAATCAGTCCACAATTGACAAGGGCCCCACTAATGTCATGGAGCAGAGGATCAGATGTATATTGCGTAAGCTGACCGCGTGATGCCACAACGTCACCGTAATCATATGTTTCCAAAAGTAGACGGGGCCCGCTGTCAGCGCTCACGAACAGGAAGGTTCTAATTGGTTGGCTACCAAGAGCTCTACGCCTATCCCTCACATAGAGTACGCCCCTGTGATACACATCATCATTGCAGGTAAATAAATAAACAAACACGGAACCCCAATGGGCAACAGTGGGCAATCTAAAGCAAACTAATTTGTCCAGTGAACCAGAAAACCTGGGCAACACACTAAAGGCCAGTGGAGAGGTAGGGAATACCTCCGGAGCAAATATGTGTGGATAAATACATAGGTTGCAGCGATGTAATCCCCAGATCGGGACCACAATAATTGTGAAACCCGCCACACTCAGAACACCCGGGTGACTTGGACGATGAGTGTACAGGAATAAATAATCTCAATTAACAAATAAATAAACTTAGTCAATGTTCCAAACAAATATCATTAGCAACCAGGGAAAGTAGATTTAAATTTAAATTTTAAAGTGAGCTGAAAGAGGCAAAATGCTTGATGCATTACAATGAAGATACAAAAATAGATAAACAAATCAATAAATAGAAAAAATATCTCAATCATAGAAAGACCGCACCAATGAGGTTAGAGATTAATAAGAGATAAGCTAGTATGGGACTGAGGGGTGAGAACCAGAGTCAAGATCAAACCCAGATCGACCAGGTTTTTTCCTTACCCCAAAAAAGACCAGAAGGGGGGGGGAGGAGACCTACACAGGGTCCAGGATACAAACCACCAATACAAGGAACAACGGAGGTACCCCCAGAGACGAGGAAGGGGAAGGGGGAACTACAGATTTTAAACATTATCAATCTTTCAAATTACACTCCGGACACCAGCGAAGCTGAAGTTTTGAGCCTGGGCTTAACATTTGTGCCTACGGCGGACTTTGACCTATTCAGGACATTACTTAACATTAATAAACTCATACGGGACTTAACTCTAAAGAAATTCTTTAAGATGAATCTCGTAAGGGGTCTTAATGAGAGCCATGGTACCATGAGTTTGGATGAGAGAGTGAGGTCAAAGGGGTCACAGAGAGACAGTACTTTAAGTTTCCAGGAGTTCTGTGATATTGCGACTCTGGAATCTCTCTCAGAAGGTGGGGGAAGGAATCAAATTGCATGTAGCAAATTACCCAATTTCAAGGAAAAATCCACCTTTTACCCGATTCAATGTCGTGGTAACCTTCTAGAGAAATTCCAGAGTAGGTAGAAGAGGACCTCACCCGCCTGTACTACAAATCAACAAGGGGGCTAAAGAGCAATATCACTAGGAAGCAGAGAATATCAATAGATAAGCTTGGTAAGAATGATGGAATTATCATCAGGGCGGCAGATAAGGGTGGCACCATTGTCCTACAAAATAGAGAGGATTTTATCTCGGAGGCCTTGAGGCAACTTACCAATGTGGAAGATTATCTGCTGCTACCAGGTGACCCCACTCGAGCCTACCAGTCACAATTGGCCTCCCTAGTGGATTATGGGGTGGAGGGTGGTTTTATTGACCCGGCCACAAAGGAATATCTTCTTGTTGTAAACCCTACCATCGCGACTTTTAACCATCTCCCGAAGGTACATAAATCTATAGTGAATACACAGGGGAGGCCAATTGTGAGTGGGATTGGCTCACTACTTGAGCATCTCTCGGAGTGGTTGGATGGCATCTTACAGCTAATAGTGAGCACTCTGTGGAGCCATTTGGCTGATACAAAACATGTTCTGAACCTATTGAGTCAGGTCAGATGGGAAAACCATTACAGATGGCTCACTGTGGATGTAAAGTCCCTCTACACCTGCATTCCTCATGACAAAGGGGTGGAGGCTGTACGTTTCTTCCTTAATAGGTATTATGCTGAGGAGCCAATGTTTGTCAACTTTGTGATTGAGGTGACTCGGTTCCTCCTCACTCACAATTATTTTGAATTAATGGGACGGTTCTATCTCCAGAAGCGTGGGACAGCCATGGGAGCCAAGTTTGCCCCATCCTATGCGAAAATTTTTATGGGGTGGTGGGAGCTGTCCCACGTTTTTGGAGATCAGAATCCCTTTAGAACAGAGATCGCTTGGTACGGTCGTTTCATTGATGATCTATTGTTTATCTGGGGAGGAACCGATTCACAACTTGGTGAGTTTGTGGCAAATTTGGACAACAATGACTGTGGCCTGAGATTTACGTCTGAGATACAGGATAGATGTGTAAACTTTTTAGACATCTCACTGGAGGGTGTAGAAGGCCAAGGAATCAATACAGAGGTTTTCTGCAAACCCATAGCGGGGAACTCGTTATTGCACGCATCAAGCTGCCACCCCAGAAGAGTGTTCAGAAAGATTACTGTCTGGAACCAAAAGGAGAGAGGGGGAGAACCTAGAGACCACCCATAGAGTGTCCTTTATCACTGAGTACTCTAAACAGTATGAAGAAATCTGTCAAATAGTGAGGAGACACTTTGGCCTCCTGCTAGCGGATGATGGACTAGCTGATGTGGTGAAAAGGGGGATCAGATTTGCGTACAAAAAGAACAGGACCATTGGAAACATGGTCGCTCCCACCAAGATTTGGTCGGAGCCTGTTGGGCATAGTGCCTCATCTTGGTTGACATCTGTGGGGGTCTTCAGGTGTCATCACCACACGTGTGTTGCCTGTGAAAGAGTAGTGGTAGGGGATATATTCAAATCTTCAGCGACAGGTGCAAGCTGCAGGATAAAAAATTGTTTAAACTGTAGACAAACGTATATAGTGTATTTGATCACTTGCAATGTGTGCTCTTTGCAATACATTGGGCTCTCGACAATGGAGGCCCGAACCCGCATAAAGGAGCACCTGTCTGACATCAGAATAGGGTCCAAAACTACCCCCCTGGTAAGACACTTTGTTGAGATTCACAATAAGTCAGTAAGATCCTTTGTGTGGAGCATTATCGATAAAGTTCCCCCGAAACGTGGCCAGGGAGAATAAACTTGGTGAAAGAGAGGCCTTCTGGATCTTCAAGTTGAAGACGAGGATTCCAGGGGGCCTAAACTCAGAATTTGATTTGATCAATTTTTGGTCACATTGACACTCTTTTACATCTTTCTGAATAGTTTGTGTTTCCAAATATCTAGGGAATGATTCCATACTAGCTTATCCCTTATTAATCTCTAACCTCATTGGTGCGGTCTTTCTATGATTGAGGTATTTTTTCTATTTATTAATTTGTTTATCTATTTTTGTATCTTCATTTTAATGCATCAAGCATTTTGCCTCTTTCAGCTCACTTTAAAATTTAAATTTAAATTTAAATCTTCTTTCCCTGGTTGCTAATGATATTTGTTTGGAACATTGACTAAGTTTATTTATTTGTTAATTGAGATTATTTATTCCTGTACACTCATCGTCCAAGTCACCCGGGTGTTCTGAGTGTGGCGGGTTTCACAATTATTGTGGTCCCGATCTGGGGATTACATCGTTGCAACCTATGTATTTATCCACACATATTTGCTCCGGAGGTATTTCCTACCTCTCCACTGGCCTTTAGTGTGTTGCCCAGGTTTTCTGGTTCACTGGACAAATTAGTTCACTTTAGATTGCCCACTGTTGCCCATTGGGGTTCCATGTTTGTTTATTTATTTACCTGCAATGATGATGTGTATCACAGGGGAGTACTCTATGTGAGGGATAGGCATAGAGCTCTTGGTAGCCAACCGATTAGAACCTTCCTGTTCGTGAGCGCTGACAGCAGGCCCCGTCTACTTTTGGAAACATATGATTCCGGTGACGTTGTGGCATCACGCGGTCAGCTTACGCAATATACATCTGATCCTCTGCTCCATGACATTAGTGGGGCCCTTGTCAATTGTGGACTGATTTGTTTGTAACTTGGGAGTGTTCAGTGATGGAGGGATTTGGGACATGTTTACAGGACCAGTATCATTATCATTACTTCTATCCCTCATTTACATAAATGCATGGATTAGATGTGACATTATTTAGTCATTTAATATATTACTGACAGTCCACTAATAAGAATAGGATAGGGGGTGATGGGTGTGCGTGTGTTTGTTTTTGATTGGTTAATTGAGTAGAGGGTGTGTTTGCCCTATTCCAATCACATTTAGAGCTAAGTCTTCTAAACTGTTTCTATCTATTTGTGTTTTAAGAGGCTATGAGTAAGGCTCACGCCAAGACGCGTTAGCCGCTGTTCTGTCATTTAGCTCACATTTTTTTGCACTTCCTCTCTGTATTGGGTGCATTATCTTAATAGGGACGTTTCCCTGAAACTGCTTTGCAACTTTTGTACCCTGTTCATTTTTGTTTTGTTTTGTTTTCAATGAAACCACTGTGTAACAGCCATCTCCAGGTGCTCCTGTATTTCTTTTTGTGCTTTACTTCGTATCCAGGCTGGAGTGAGCACTGGTTTTTGGCCATGAGGTGCTGATTCACTGGATCACCGAGGGACAGCTCGCAGGACCAGCGGTCGATGACAGCCCTCTGACTACAGCTTAGGTAACCAAATCTGCAATCCGGTGTGATACAAGGAAAGCCGCTGGAGCAGAACTTGACAAGGTATTTACCTAATGTCTTTTTAAGAGGTATCTGTTATGTTGCGATTTCAATAACACATAGCCTTAGCCTCTGGGAGTGAGAGTGCTCATTTGGCGTGCAACTTTAGACCCGTTATCCAGCATATAGACACCTGTACCCGGGGAGGGAGGAACCCTGCTGTACAGGACTGAACCTGAACTGTCCAAAATAAGCGAATCTAGTGGTGGGTGTGAAACGTTTTAATATTTCTATACACCACCATTATTGATAAGAGTTTTCCCGTGCTTTATTTTTGTGTAAACACCCATTCCTCCTTTTGTCCTCTTGTTTTGTTGTAATACAGTATATGCTCTATTTGATGCACTTAAAAAGCTTACTTCTAGCAAACTTAACGCACAAGTGGGATCGCTAACTAGTGCCACTTGTAATCTAGCCCTTTGTGGCAAAAGTTTGCGTAAAGCCTTTTCCTGTTCCAGCATGACTGTGCCCCTGTCCAACAAGCACATTTAGGTGTGATGGTCAAGTTTTTGCATAATTTTGGCCTTGTAGGCCTTGTAGTTCTCTAGTTTAAGAATAGATTTCTCACACAGGAGTGTAGTTATTAATTTCATAGGCCTAGATTTAGAGTTTGGCGGTAGCCGTCAAAACCAGCGTTAGAGGCTCCTAACGCTTGTTTTTTACGGACTCCGGTATTTAGAGTTCAGTTACCGACACTCAAAAATCACCCAACGCACAAATCTCTACCGACAGCTCAGACCCAGTAGTTAACATATACCGACAAAATAAACATCCACGAATCACAAAACAAATATTACACAAAGTACACTTACACTCATACAAACACTACACTATATTTATTTTTCAGATTTAATATTTTTTCATCAAAATACAAAGGATCAAAGTTGCGAGATCTCGGGTGTTAGAAAAAAAACAACACAAATCCATTTTGCCATTGACTTACATTGACACACAGGAAAAGACCCTCATATAGCTACATCTAACTAATAAGATTATCACAAACATACACTCATCGATGCATACAAACAATATACACCACATTACATACACAAAAAAGTTATTTATTACAAAATGAACACGATTTAATTACTTTTTCACACAAGCTCATGACGTCACTCACTTTACGAGGAAAACCAGTCTTTGAAAAAAAAATTACCAAAATTTGGAGCCTCCATTGACTTCTATGGGGAAGACGTGCTCGTGCACGCGACACACAGATTTCCCTAACGCACGCAAATAGCGTAGACAAAAAAAACTCCAAATACCAGTGCTAGAAATAGGAAAAAAATACATGCTTTTCTGCGTTAGACCCAGCTATGATAAATAGATCAAGAAATGACTATTTCCCTATGGTGGACTTATGGATTGTACTTATTGAATATTCACAACAGCATTAAATTGTTTCATACTTTTATATTACATCAACTACAAATCAACATTACTAGTAACAAACTTTTTAACAAAAAAAATAATAAATAAACGGACACAAAAATAATTTAAACATTTCAGGATTCACAAACAGTACACAATGGGAAACACCTCTCATTTACCTTTATTATTGCATTTCATTTATTCAACTCATATGCTTGCAGCAACAGCATATCTACATAGGCTTAACACATGATCAGTTATGGATGCACATACATTACTTTTAGCATTCACTCATACATGTGCATTCAAATGATGGGGGAAAAACACATTACATTCTCTCTAGGAATCACAAAACAGAACATATGGATTTTACTGTACTTTTAACATCATGATTCCATCACAAGAAACCATTAGGAATTACGCACAAGAAGAACATCATTACACCAGATTACAGATGTCACTTTATGGGAAGGAACAACAATGCCAGACCGCTATATAGAAGTCAGCATATGTGGGACACAATCACAATATATACGTAGATGTACATAACACGCATCACCCATCACGCAACCACAAAGCACACATTTATATTTTATTCAGCACACAATAACAATGTAGTCAAATACAACAACACAATGAGGATTTCAGAACTACATAGGCAGGTTAATAATATGATGACGTCATTAGAAGATTCAACCATACACATTACAGATTCACGACTGTACCGCCCCTTTCTGAACTTTAACACTCAATACTACAATACAACATATACATAAATAACAGTTTGGAACAGCATTATTAGGGAGATTTGAATGGGAAAATTAATAAATATTGTCAGATCGCAAATCACTTAGATATATAATACTACAGATGACAGCCGGAAGTTATTCAGTATTAGTGCCATTTGAATGGGACGCATACAATATTGACAGCTCGGCAATCACTTATATACACAATACTACAGATGACAGCCGGAAGTTCAGATTTTTTATGGCGATTTGAAAGGGACGCATACAATATTGACAGCTCGGAAATCACTTATATATACAATACTACAGATGACAGCTGGAAGTTATTCAGCATTAGTGCGATTTGAAAGGGACGCATACAATATTGACAGCTCGGAAATCCCTTATATATACAATACTACAGATGACAGCCGGAAGTTATTCAGTATTATTGAGATTTGAATGGGACGCATACAATATTGACAGCTCGGCAATCACTTATATATACAATACTACAGATGGCAGACGGGAAGTTCTGAATTATTATTGCGATTTTAAAGGGACGCGTACAATATTGACAGCTCGGCAATCACTTATATATACAATACTACAGATGACAGCCGGAAGTTATTCAGTATTATTGAGATTTGAATGTGACGCATACAATATTGACAGCTCGGAAATCACTTATATACACAATACTACAGATGACAGCCGGAAGTTATTCAGTATTATTGAGATTTGAATGGGACGCATACAATATTGACAGCTCTGCAATCACTTATATATACAATACTACAGATGGCAGGAGGGAAGTTCTGAATTATTATTGCGATTTTAAAGGGATGCGTACAATATTGACAGCTCGGCAATCACTTATATATACAATATTACAGATGACAGCCGGAAAGGAAGTTATTCAGTATTAGTGCCATTTTAAATGGACGAGCACAATATTGACAGCTCGGCAATCACTTATATATACAATACTACAGATGGCAGATGTTACTTTATCGTTTTCAAACAATATTGCAGCAACATTGATCGATCACATTCGATGCACATTATACACAACTATGCACTTTCATTCGTTAGCCTGGACGTGTGCTTGTTACTATAAGATCGCGTTTAATAAATATTGATTACGCATATGATCAAATATTACAAACATGCACTGTATGTGTGATATTGTACACTTTCCCATTGAGATTCATTGTGGGGAAAAAACATTTCAGCAAACAACAAACAAACGCCCACTGTGAAAGCATTCGCGCCGCTCACATACAAACAAGTGAATAGAATCAGCAATCATTACAAACTCAATACCATTGGACTAATTGTACTATAAATCCCCCAAGCAACATGGCCAATGCATCACTTGTGATCCACATCAGATCAAGTGCATACCTTGTTACGCTGTTTTGAAAGATGGATGACGATGACATGGTAGACGCTGCTGGTGCTGCTATTGGCGAACTAGCTGTTGGTCGAATCAGGCAGCCTCGGCGGCTCAGACTGAGACGAAGGGGTCATCTGGTTCGAGGTCCTCGTGTCTACAGGGTGAGACCCACCTTGGAAAACATGAGCGACTTTGAGGTTTATGATAAGTATCGGCTCAATCGCGAACAGCTCATTGGCCTTTACGATCTTCTTAAACCTCATTTGGAGCCACGTATAAGAATAAGGACTGCTGTTCCCGCCATGAGTAAGATGCTAAGTTGTCTATACGTCCTGGCCTCCGGGAGTTTTCAATCCGGAGAAATGTACATACATGGCCTGGCTCAAGGTACATTCTCTGTGGTGTTTGATAACTTTCTGGACGCCATGGTACGTATCAGTAAGCAATACATAGGATTCCCACAAAATGATGGTGATTGGAGGCACCTGAAGCGGGAATTCTTTGCTATTGCTGAATTGCCCAATGTCTTGGGAGCCATAGATTGTACCCACATTGCGCTGCGTGCTCCAATTGATGACTTGCCCTTCAGAAATCGCAAACATTTTCATAGCCTCAACGTGCAGTATGTTTGTGACGCACAGATGAGGATTATGCATGTGTGTGCGAATTTTGGAGGAGCTTGTCATGATGCCCGCATCCTCGCTCAGTCGTCCCTGTGGAGACCGTTTGAGGAAAGACAAATGCCCCCTGGTTATCTCGTTGGTGAGTATTTGTGCACAACATGGTTAATTAGTTTGACAATTGCCACTGTAGTTTTAAAATGTTAGCGTAATGTTCAGCTATAGGATGCAATTTAACCATTTATTTTTATTTCCGCAAATGTCTAGTTTTAGTTCAATGCAGATATGTAGCATGTCTTACCTTAAATGCTCAGATAGAGAATGCAATGTAACCATTTAGTTTGCATTTTACACAAGGTCTGGTTTAGGAGAAATACGCATATGTAGCATGTCTTAGCTGAAATGGGAAGATATTAGCTAATGCAATTTAACCATGTCATTGTCTCTTTCCGCTAATGTCTAGTTTTAGTTCAATGCAGATATGTAGCATGTCTTACCTTAAATGCTCAGAGAATGCAATGTAACCATTTAGTTTTTATTTTACACAAGGTTTGGTTTAGGAGAAATACGCATATGTAGCATGTCTTAGCTGAAATGGGAAGATATTAGCTAATGCAATTTAACCATGTCATTGTCTCTTTCCGCTAATGTCTAGTTTTAGTTCAATGCAGATATGTAGCATGTCTTACCTTAAATGCTCAGAGAATGCAATGTAACCATTTAGTTTTTTTTTTTACACAAGGTTTGGTTTAGGAGAAATACGCATATGTAGCATGTCTTAGCTGAAATAGGAAGATATTAGCTAATGCAATTTAACCATGTCATTGTCTCTTTCCGCTAATGTCTAGTTTTAGTTCAATGCAGATATGTAGCATGTCTTACCTTAAATGCTCAGAGAATGCAATGTAACAATTTAGTTTTTAATTTTGCACAAGCTTTGGTTTTGGAGAAATACGCATATGTAGCATGTCTTAGCTGAAATGGGAAGATATTAGCTAATGCAATTTAACCATGTCATTGTCTCTTTCCGCTAATGTCTAGTTTTAGTTCAATGCAGATATGTAGCATGTCTTACCTTAAATGCTCAGAGAATGCAATGTAACCATTTAGTTTGTATTTTACACAAGGTTTGGTTTAGGATAAATACGCATATGTAGCATGTCTTGACTGAAATGGGAAGATTGAGAATAATATTGAACTAGATTATTCTTGTAAAAATAAAACATTTGTTAGTGGAATATCGTGTACACAAACTTTTATTGGACTCTAAATACTATTTAGAGGATTCAGTTTGAATTATGTTCTGTTCATCATTTATAGGTGATTCTGGGTACATGAGCCGGCCTTGGCTTATTACCCCCTTGCGTAGCCCGACTGATGTGTCTGAGGAGCGCTACAATTGGGCTCATAAGAGAACCAGGGCGGTGGTTGAACGAATGTTCGGGCTCCTGAAGATGAGGTTCAGGTGCCTGAACAGGTCGGGAGGAGCCCTCCAGTACAACCCAAAGAAGGTGGCTAAGATTGTTATAGCCTGTAGTGTCCTGCATAATATTGCACAGCGGGCTGGGATGCTGCAGGGCGTCCAGGCGCACCGAAACCTCCTCAGAGATGAGGAGGATGATCCTGTTCTAGAGGGGCCATTCCGGGACGAGGGGCTCAATGTCAGAGCAGACATCATCAACCGCCACTTTAGACGGTAAATAATAGAAGTTAGACTGGAGTATTGTCAATAGATGTGAACTCTAGGGAAATGACAAGTAGAGAATTGTGCAAACATGTTAGGATTGTTCATCAAATGCTAAAAATGTGTTTCATTTATTAATATAGGTGATGCTCTGGTCATTGGGTCCTGTAGCGAGTCTTTGCCACCTGGTTTTTAAAGAGGACATCAGCTGGTAAGTATAAATGTATGGACTGTTGCTGGCATGAAATGTACACAAATACATCATATGGCATACATTTTCGAAAATAGTATTTAGTTTACACATTACTTAAAATGTAAATACTCAGCAAGGGATCCTCTAGCATAACTATCCTCTAGCATGACTATGGTTCAATGTCACACATTAGAGGTTAGTTCTGCTCAATATGACTCATCTTCACACTTCATAGAACATAACACAAGATGCTACACACGCTTAGTAAGCTAATGACAGAAATTGATTCAGAAATGGGGGGTGGGAGAGGGGTACAAAACTGATTCACACACTTGTATTAGTAATTTTATAACAACAATTTATGACATTAGGGAGATGACTTCATGTAAAGACTGAAAGGGAAGAATTCGAAGAATGACAGTGAAGAATTCCCAGACTGACAGTGGAAAAAGACAAGATTGAAATTGAAGAATACCAATGGGATCATGTCTGGCATTATCTTTCAAATCTGCTGACCTTGAAAACCATACAAAGACATGTTCACATGGTAAGTGCCAACTAATTGATAGAATAAGGCTGTGGAGGCATCCTATTGGAGACACTTAGATGATTTTCTAATTTTTAGATTGGTATTTCAGTCCTCTATTTATGAAATGATGAATAAGACACCTATTGAAGATCAACTGTTTACCCCTGAATTGACTTTCAAAGACCATGCATTATCCAGGTTTGTTTACCAATGCATGCTAGTTAAGAATCACAGGAAGAATGTCGAATATTAGTAGTTTACATACATTAGTCATACTTAGTTCATAATTAGATATTTAGGTATCACAATCAGACACTTAGATGATTTTCTAATTTTTAGATTGGTATTTCAGTCCTCTATTTATGAAATGATGAATAAGACACCTATTGAAGATCAACTGTTTACCCCTGAATTGACTTTCAAAGACCATGCATTATCCAGGTTTGTTTACCAATGCATGCTAGTTAAGAATCACAGGAAGAATGTCGAATATTAGTAGCTTACATACATTAGTCATACTTAGTTCATAATTAGATATTTAGGGATCACAATCAGACACTTAGATGATTTTCTAATTTTTAGATTGGTATTTCAGTCCTCTATTTATGAAATGATGAATAAGACACCTATTGAAGATCAACTGCTTACCCCTGAATTGACTTTCAAAGACCATGCATTATCCAGGTTTGTTTACCAATGCATGCTAGTTAAGAATCACAGGAAGAATGTCGAATATTAGTAGCTTACATACATTAGTCATACTTAGTTCATAATTATATATTTAGGTATCACAATCAGACACTTAGATGATTTTCTAATTTTTAGATTGGTATTTCAGTCCTCTATATATGAAATGATGAATAAGAGACCTATTGAAGATCAACTGTTTACCCCTGAATTGACTTTCAAAGACCATGCATTATCCAGGTTGGTTTACCAATGCATGCTAGTTAAGAATCACAGGAAGAATGTTGAATATTAGTAGCTTACATACATTAGTCATACTTAGTTCATAATTAGATATTTAGGTATCACAATCAGAAAAAGGAATACATATTATAGTTGATATAGAGGTATTTGAATGGACATGAAATATTACATTTATGTTCAGCATACATATATATTTATTATTGAAATGTGATATACATTATTATGTATAATTAGAAATTCTGATATTTAAATTTATTTTTTATTACACAATATAATGGTGTATGTTTATTTTATTAATTTTTAAATTTAAATCATAAATATCTTGATAAAATTATGCACAAAGTTAGAGCATAGACACAAGATGATTGTAAATGTATTTTATGAATACTTTACAACGTGTGTATTAACTTTGTCAAATTTTGTTTTTTAATTTCAGATTGTCATCTGATGACTTCCAGGAATATTTTCTTGTTTTTGGTTTTGTTTGAAAAACATTTTATTTTTAAATGGTAATAATCAACATTTTATTATTAAATACCCTCTTTTGAACAGATTATAATAAATATCCATATAATCTGTCAATAAAAAACAATTTGACTCCCATGACTGGTAGTTGTCTATTTGACAAGCACATGCATAAGATCAAATTATGCATTCATTTTTGAAAATCCACTGATTCAGAGAATATAAATTAAACTATCTTTTTTAAATTAATTGGGGAGTGAGATCCATCGATGCTTTTCTTGTGAAAATCTTAGATGTTAAAATAATTTCGGAAATGTAGTCAGAATTTGACCTAAATTTATTTTTTTCACTTTTAAGAAGGGGAAGTGGTTCACTTACATTAAAGTGACAGTGTTGTTGAATGTAAAATTAATTTTATAAGATCTTGTATCTTCCTTAGGTATCTCAAAACATTATTTTATAAAATTAATAAATTGTTAAATTTATAAATGGTAGGTCATTTAACTTCATATTTTGCACAAGCTAGTTATTGGATGCCATGTTAATAGATTTTATTTTCTAGTGGAGTCATTTAAAGGGACATTTAACTATAGTTATTAATATTATGTAGTTTTTAAAATCTTACCTCTTGGGTTAGACATCACATATCTATATATAATTTTCATTCCCCTTTAGTTTCTTTCGACAATGTTAAATCAAAATTCCGAATGTTTTGGTCCTTAAAGGGACATTCACAAAGTATATTGTGTATTGATTTATAAAAAATCATAAAAGAATTTAAACATATTTAGAAAGTACTATAGAATTACATTCAGTCTTTAAATATACTACGAAAAATATACATCAATGCACATATCTTATTCAATTACATAAGGCATCTATGTGCAACCAACAATCAGCATCAAAATAGCCTATGTAGATATGTATTTAATCCAAGAATATATATAATTACAATCTAATGATTGAATACCAAAACATATTAAGTTGTTCAAATATTATAATCTTATCCAAAATGCATAAATAACATATAGCTTAATGTCCCTCTAAGCTGAAGACTGCGAAATACAATCCATTACAATATATATTTCAGTCAGTGTGTAAAACAATTCAGAAGTTAATCTAAATATGCTTTACTCATATGGTATACTAATTTTGCAAAAGGAAGGTGCCTAGGTTTCTGATTTTTCAAGCATTATAGTGAAATGTCTCTTTAAAGGGACATGAACTCAAAATATACTTAAAGGGAGACAGTTAAAAAATTAATGATTTATACATTCAGAATGAGTATTCTATTTTAAGCAACTTTAAAAATTGTCTCATATTATCAATGTTCCTCGTGATGTTGCTATCATTACTTTAAAAATAAGGCATTCAATTTATTATTTATTTGCTTCAGTACTCTGGACAGAACTTTTTTTTTTGGTTGGATTAATTTCTCCAACAATCATCAAGGACAACCCAGGTTTTTTTCAAATATTGTCCGTAATCTAAAATATCATTATTGATTTGCAAAGAAAGATAACAAGATAATTCTTAACATTTGAGAATCGGATTAAATTATAAAGTTGCTTAACATTTCATGCTCAATCTGAATCACGAACGCTAAATTTGTTTGGACAGTGTCCCTTTAAGAGATTTAAAGAGTGTATTTACTTCTCTTCTTATCTTGACATACTTTGCTTGAAAAGCATATCGAGATAGGCTCAGTAGATGAAGATTGGTGGATGCACAGAGATGACTTATGTGATTGGCTCAACCATGTGCATTTAAATTTCTTCTGTTGAGGATATCTAAATACAAAGATAAATTGAGTTACATTTTAAAGTCTAAACAATTTTCTATCTCTACAGATCATTTGATACAATTGTTTGTTTGTAATGTCTATTTAAAAATAAAGACGCCATTGCACAATAACATATATGAGCAGTTCAGACAAATACAAGCTCGAGGTTTATTTACTAATAACAAACAAACAAACAGTTTAACATCTATAAACAGATTATCCAAGTTACTGACATTATAACCTGAATTTGAACATTCAGAAATGTTGCGTGGGAAACGGATCTTGAAACACCAGATTTGCATCTTTAAACATTAGAGTCTAATGTCACGCAAAAGCACACAATCAATGTGCATTCTAAAATACATTTAATAGAGCAATGTCAATACTTCACAATAAGTCAAAAAATTGATTTTATGAACAATAAAGACATACAATATTAAATGTGTATTTGTATTAAAGAAACAGACCGTTATTAAACCGAAAAATGTATACAACATTTAATAATGTGACAGTATTAGATTTTAAAGTTAATTTAAACATTAAGATTTAATGGATCACGGATATTAAATCTGCGTCACACATATCCGCATGACAGGCCCATGAGTTACAAATAAGTCTACATGGAAAATGAAGTAACAGCACCACCAGCAGGTATGTGTAAGGAAGTTACTAAGATATGAAACATTAAGGAACGGCCAATCAGAGTTCATCACACAAACACAACTTGAGTCAGGATGGTCTCACAGACATTCTAACAATATTTCAAACTTTTATCCAATCAGATGTACAGATAACTTGTCCCATGGTGCATCTCATGTTTACTTCACCATATAAAAGTCCATTACACGTTGCCATCTTTGTCAGTTCTCTAATGCCTGCAGGCAGATTATATTATTATAATATATTTATTAGACAACCCAGCAGGCATGTCATCTCCCAGGTTCACCAAGCAGGAGAGCGCTGCACTGGTCCACGCCATCAAGGACTTTTATCCCCAGCTGTTTGGGAACAAGAGGAGGTCGACAGATGCGCCTGTTAAGAAGGCCCTCTGGGAGTCTATCACCAATGCGGTTAGATTGGTGTGTGGCGTCCAGAGGAGCCAGGATCAAATCATGAGGAGATTCGGAGATATGAGGTTGCGCTTGACAAAAAAAGTCAACCTCATAAGGGACAGGGTACAAGCCCGTAAAAGAGGGGGCCAAAGAAAGGCCCAGCGGAAACTATACCGACTCCCTTATGAGGTGACTTTATGCGAGCTCCTCACTCTCCGGGTCCCCAAAAGATTTAGATCCTCGCCATCCTCGGCCTCCTCTTCTTCCCTCCCAGCTGCGGGATCTGAAAGTCCTGACGCGGGGGCCAGGGCAGCTGCTTCTCCGTCCGGTGGCCTGGGAGGAGATGAAAGAGAATCTGAACCAGGTAACTATCCAACTTCATATAATATCTTAATATTTGATTAGAATTTTAGAAAATGTGTATATAGTCAGATACTAAACCTATACAGATCTCACAACATACACTACATATGATGTTTAGATATCTGATTTTAGATTAGTGACACATGAAATAGGAATGATGTTTCTTGCGCTCTACAGAATATGCGTCACAGAGCGAAAATGGAATAGCGCATACACGTTAACATGGGTTTGCTGTAAGTGGCATTGCTTTATACATGTTGGTCAAATGACGGATGCGTAATTCCGCTTGGAATCATTGCGCAATGATCGCGAAAATGGAATTGTGCATACACGTTAACATGGGTTTGCTGTAAGTGGCATTGCTTTATACATGTTGGTCAAATGACGGATGCGTAATTCCGCTTGGAATCATTGCGCAATGATCGCGAAAATGGAATTGTGCATACACGTTAACATGGGTTTGCTGTAAGTGGCATTGCTTTATACATGTTGGTCAAATGACGGATGCGTAATTCCGCTTGGAATCATTGCGCAATGATTGCGAAAATGGAATTGTGCATACACGTTAACATGGGTTTGCTGTAAGTGGCATTGCTTTATACATGTTGGTCAAATGACGGATGCGTAATTCCGCTTGGAATCATTGCGCAATGATCGCGAAAATGGAATTGTGCATACACGTTAACATGGGTTTGCTGTAAGTGGCATTGCTTTATACATGTTGGTCAAATGACGGATGCGTAATTCCGCTTGGAATCATTGCGCAATGATCGCGAAAATGGAATTGCGCATACACGTTAACATGGGTTTGCTGTAAGTGGCATTGCTTTATACATGTTGGTCAAAATGAAATGTGAATTATTATATATGTGAAGAATACAGTATTCTTATTTTCAATATTATACATAATTAAAAAAAATAGCAGAATCAAAAAAAATAATAACATATGCCCATCAATTGATGAGAATGAAATAACACAAAAAAATAATTAAAGCTACAGTAAACAACACAACTGATTGAAAATAAGAGTACAGGATATATTTATCATGAATTTAATTGAGGAAACAATTAACTCATGGGACTACCAAAAGATTAATAGTTTTTAATTGATTTGCTAATAATGTAAAGATTTTAAACATGGCATGATTTGTATTAATGATATCCAATCCTCATTTAATATATTACAGATCTGGATGTTGGTGCTGGATCCTCAAGCCAGGGCTTGTCACAGTATGGTATGTCTCATTTTAATTGACATTTGTCTTAGAAACATGGACAGAACATTACATACTAAATCCACATTGTTCAATATTTATATGTATCTGCAAAATGGATTATTAAAATCTTTACAAATAAGAATAAACAAAAAAAAAACATAGGATTACATTGTAAGACTACTCTGATTTTTTTTCGAATTTAAGATATCCCATATATTCTGGATATCTTAATTTTAATGTAAGATTCTTTGAATGTCCAATTTATATTCTTCCCTTGTGTATTGCTTAATCTTATTTGTATATATTTGGAAAAAATTCACACACTTTTGCATATGATTTGATTTTAAAAATATAGATTCCATTATTGAAATTGATCACATCATTTAAGGGACATGCCAACTAAATTTTACATTGAATGATTTTTAAACGTGATTTTATAGTTTTGTTTAAACATTTTATGAGCTACATTGGTTCAGTCTATTGTTTTAGTTCTTCTAAAAACATATTGATTTTGGTTTAGGTTAAACAATGCATTACTGGTATTATCCGGCTTTTTTTTTATGCATAAATTGGCATTGGGTCAAAAGTTAAAATCATGTGTTCAGATAACAGTAGTACATAGTTTCAAAAAGTATACAATTACACATTTAGAGCTTCATGTCCCTTTAATAGATGAAAATTAAATAATTCCTAGGATATCCTTAAATAACATATTAGATTGGAATTGCATGCTCAATCCCATTCATTACATCAACATATGGAGTAGAGAATTCATTAACACCAACATTGTCAAATCAATATATTTTTATATTAAAGGGACACTGATCTAAAATTATTAATGTTGTCATTCAGATAGAGCATGCAATATTAAGCAACATTTAAATATAATACTATAATCATATGTGAAATATTCTATTGCTAAATGTATTTTAAAATCAAGAATGTACGTTTATCTGCAGCTCAATTTTGGTTGACCAACCTGGGTTTTTATTGATGATTGGTGGATACCTTCAACAAACAATATTTATTGAATCCAATATTGCTTATCTGCCTTTAAGATTAAAATGTAGCAACATTAAAATTATAATAGGAGTCAATGTTAAATCATTTGGAACAGTTAGAACAGTGAAATCAATGATTGAAATAAATCATGTCAGTGTCCCTTTAATAAACAATAGATTCATTAATCCTTACATTCTTTGGATTCGACAATATTGATATATAATTCACATATTCACTGTTGGAGTTACTTTATAGATATAAGCATACTCTAACAGCACCATGATTACATATTTGTACTAATCAATTTGGTTTGGTATTGTGATCAATATGTGTTGTGTCCTAAACAAGATTACTGTACATTGCACAAATGGCTCGATGTGCCACATGTCTTTGTTTATATTTGTCAACAGCTGTTATTCAAAATGTGGTTTGTGTGTATTCTTTTAAGAACATTGATCAATGGGTATATTTAGATATGCAATAGCATCGTATGAGATGAGTTTGATGTCTAATATAGTCAGAAATTAAACATATGTTCAATACATCATTTTTTACAGAATCCCCTTGATTCAATCAAGTATTTTTTTTTATAATGACTGCTCTATTCTTCACATTTTCAAGTTGATTATTCTTATAAATCGATACAGATGTGATTTAGTGATATCCCAACTGTGTTCACTAATATATATCTATATCATTCATAGAGAGTTGGTGTGGGGAGCCCAGAGGAATCCAGCACCGACGCAGAGCTGCCCTTGCGGTCTTCTGGTAAGTCCATTGACTCATTTATATGTCATTGAAGGTGTATTGGTAATCAATATTATGAACATGATTCTGATGAAGCATAATATTTGAAACAAACATATAATTTACTCCTCTGATTATATATTCATTTTATTTGAATATTGAAAGATTAATAATTAAAACTTTCTTAGTCTACACCTTTGTTATTCAGAAGATGTATAGCATATGTTTGTTTCCATGTTCATTTTTGACAACAATCATCAAGTGATACACACATGAGAAATCTTAAATGTTCAATGTACTATGCTTTTATGATTTAAAAATTAATACAAACAATAAATTGAAAATCTGAATCATTGAGAATAACAAATCTAATGTCATTTTTATGCTCCATCAAAATGATGTAAATCATAACTTTGGGTGTGTATATCTTTAATGCAACATTGATGTGTGTCTTTGAGCAACAGTAACATATGTTATAATATCTGATCTTAACGTGTACACAACATGTTATGTTTTACAGAGATTGATTTAACATGTGGGACGGAGGAGGAAGAGACTCCCTTGAAGTCTGATGGTATGTGAAATATATCTAGCATGTTTCCAACATGTTGCTTTATTGGAAATCATTTTATTGAAGACATTCAAAGTCTACAGCTTTTGCACTTTAAAAAGGAATATTATTTGTCTGTTCAAATACACTACTGCCCCCTTTATATATCAGGCATCATGAAGATATGCTTGGATTTGTTTAAATATTTGGATTTGAAATTCATGCCATCATGATGTCACATGCATATTCTAGGCCAAACCACAATAATAATTTTATAATTGTACAGACAGTCATTGCTATTCATCTGAGTGCCTATATGCATACCATATCCTCATGTCATCATTGTTTAGAAATTCAAACACACTTCTAAGTATATTGCAAACATAATCAAGTTGAAATGCGTTGATTTGATTTCATTATGTATGAGATGTTAATATATTTATTATATTTATTTCAGATGGATCCTCCGCTTCTGGTCATCATTGTTCCTCCCCTGCCCAGTCCCCTGCCCAGCCCCCTGCCCAGCCCCCTGACCAGCCCCCTGACCAGTCCCCTGCCCAGCCCCCTGCCCAGCCCCCTGCCCCTCCCGGCCCTTCCCATTTGTCCTGTTCTATCCCTCCCAAAAAACGCCCCTTCGTCCCCCTTCGCCGCTCTCCCCGTATTTTGGCCCGTACAGCTACCCCAGCTGCCCAGCCCCCAACTCACCACTCCCCAGCTGTATGGGCTACCCCAGAGCAGCACCATCCCTCCCCAACCCAATCCCATCCCTCCCCAACCCAATCCCATCCCTCCCCAACCCAATCCCATCCCTCCCCCCTGTCTCAACCTTCATTGTCCTGGGTGTCGGATTGTCCTTCCCAGGCACAGCTGTAAGTATCATTCAAAATCAACATTATAAGATACTTAAAGGTACACTGAATTAAAATTTTTCAATTGTGATTCAAATAGAGCATGCAATGTTAATCAAATTTATAATTTACTACTCTTATCAATTATTCTTCATTCTCTTGCTATCTTTATTGAAACAAAGAAATGCCTATATATTTTTTAATTTTTTAAAAAAATCTGGACATCATTTCTTTATTGTTGGATGAATGTATCCATCAATCAGCAGGGACAACCAAAGTTAATAACCAAAAATGGCATGCCCTATAAACTTACATTCTTGCATTTAAAATATAGATCGAGAATTCAAACATTTAAAGAATATGAGTAAATTGATAATTCTTTTTAATGTCATGCTCTATCTGAATCAGTAACTAATATATTTAGGTTTACTGTCCCTTTAATTTGATATCACTACATATACCAATCACCACTATTTGGATCCAAATATTTATGTCCAAATGTTCATACATTATCTCTTGTATAACCCAGTGGGAATGTAATTTATTCTGGTTGCTATGTTTACACAGCTTGTCATCAACGCCAAAATGTTTAAGGATAGGTGTGCCTACCACAGTATAACTAAAATCTTAAAATTGCTAATGTAAGTACAATGTAAATCCTTTAACAAGATTTTAGACACTCAAGCTGTAAAAGTGGATCATCAAAAACCAATTAAAGGGGACAACATGTTGGATTAAAATGTCCATTTAATGGTTTAGGTCTGTCTGAATAACATATTTCATGTGTAAATAATCAATGTCAACAAATTATATTAAAGAATTATTTGTCTTTATGATGACAATGTATCTTTGCTTTTTATTTTGTCTGTTGTGTAATTATCATTAATATTTTATTTATTCTTTATTTTAGGCTGTGACTCAACATGGCTCACGCTCGAAGGTCTAGCACGCATAGAGCAGGCTGTGTTGAGGAACGCAGCTGTCCTGAGAGGGATGGCCGACACCATGCAGGCCCAGCTACAGGTTCAGCAAATGACTCTACGTCAGATGAGGTGGTGGAACTCAATGCTTGAATCTGTAGCTGGACATGCACAGGACGATGAGGGGGATGACCAGTAAGTGGAGGATCTGGAGATGCTCCAAGGGCGCAGATAAGAATCCTCCGTCCACATGTTGATGTTTTTGTTATGGTTGCCATTTGGCCTTTTTTTCTGATTATTGTTGTGCCTGTTGCACTCTTTTACCTTGTCATATGGCTCAAATGGGGCTATGCTGGCCCTTGGCAACTCTCTTCATGGACTGTGATGCACTCTGTTACCTTGTCATATGGCTCCAATGGGGCTATGCTGGCCCTTGGCAACTCTCTTCATGGACTGTGATGCACTCTGTTACCTTGTCATATGTCTCCAATGGGGCTATGCTGGCCCTTGGCAACTCTCTTCATGGACTGTGATGCACTCTGTTACCTTGTCATATGTCTCCAATGGGGCTATGCTGGCCCTTGGCAACTATCTTCATGGACTGTGATGCACTCTGTTACCTTGTCATATGG
This sequence comes from Bombina bombina, assembly GCF_027579735.1. Lineage (NCBI taxonomy): Eukaryota > Metazoa > Chordata > Amphibia > Anura > Bombinatoridae > Bombina > Bombina bombina. The sequence continues at coordinate 626,273,397 of NC_069499.1, read as the reverse complement.
CTCAAATGGGGCTATGCTGGCCCTTGGCAACTATCTTCATGGACTGTGATGCACTCTGTTACCTTGTCATATGGCTCCAATGGGGCTATGCTGGCCCTTGGCAACTATCTTCATGGACTGTGATGCACTCTGTTACCTTGTCATATGGCTCCAATGGGGCTATGCTGGCCCTTGGCAACTCTCTTCATGGACTGTGATGCACTCTGTTACCTTTTCATATGTCTCCAATGGGGCTATGCTGGCCCTTGGCAACTCTCTTCATGGACTGTGATGCACTCTGTTACCTTGTCATATGTCTCCAATGGGGCTATGCTGGCCCTTGGCAACTATCTTCATGGACTGTGATGCACTCTGTTACCTTGTCATATGGCTCAAATGGGGCTATGCTGGCCCTTGGCAACTCTCTTCATGGACTGTGATGCACTCTGTTACCTTGTCATATGGCTCAAATGGGGCTATGCTGGCCCTTGGCAACTATCTTCATGAAGTGTGATGCACTCTGTTACCTTGTCATATGGCTCCAATGGGGCTATGCTGGCCCTTGGCAACTATCTTCATGGACTGTGATGCACTCTGTTACCTTGTCATATGGCTCAAATGGGGCTATGCTGGCCCTTGGCAACTCTCTTCATGGACTGTGATGCACTCTATTACCTTGTCATATGGCTCCAATGGGGCTATGCTGGCCCTTGACAACTATCTTCATGGACTGTGATGCACTCTGTTACCTTGTCATATGGCTCCAATGGGGCTATGCTGGCCCTTGGCAACTATCTTCATGGACTGTGATGCACTCTGTTACCTTGTCATATGGCTCAAATGGGGCTATGCTGGCCCTTGGCAACTCTCTTCATGGACTGTGATGCACTCTGTTACCTTGTCATATGGCTCCAATGGGGCTATGCTGGCCCTTGGCAACTCTCTTCATGGACTGTGATGCACTCTGTTACCTTGTCATATGGCTCCAATTTTCCTGATCTTTACCAGATTATTTATAAACGTTGTTGATGTTTTCTGACATACTAATAAAAGACATGTCATTGCACGAATCTTTATTCATGTCATTGATTGAAATCTCTAGTTTATCTGGTTGATCCTTAAAGGGACCTACCAAAAATAATGGTGTTTCCTGAATCATATATGTAATACAATTGTAAATGACTTTAAGATTAACATCTCCAATGTAATTTTATTCTTTGTCTTTATATATTTTTCAAAAAGCTTTATCATTGCATGATTATGATTAGCATAGTAATTAATTTATATATGTATATATAGATTGTTATTTGTGTATATATATGTATATTTAAAATTTCACATCCATGTGTGTATTTATAAACTCTGCATGAATTGATGCACCTTTAACAAATGATCTGAGGATTGATACAATGATATAATCCCTGTAAAGTGTTCATTTTATTGAATTAGTATTGTCTCTGTGTATCCTCTTTTTAAAAATAAAAATCATGTCCCTTTAAGTGATGGTGAGCACAATTGTTAATGAATGGATTTCCATTTCTAAAGCGTTTTTGTCCTTTTTACATGAACAAGGACATATAATCTTATTAATAAAGAATCTTATTGTAATGTTGACAGCACATGTATTTCATTTTCAATTCTATCTTATTGTAAAAGTGTAACCAAATCAATCTCTGTGTGTAATGCGCATATTTTAGATGAAGAATATGTTTTGACAAATATTGTAGGCTGACCATATTTCAACTTGAATAAATGACACGTTTGATCAATACATGTGTCATTATTGTTATTCCAAAACAATCTAAACATATCTTAAAACATCAATGGCATATGTATTTCTCATGTGTATCTTTTAAATTTTAAAGATATACACCATAGCTATAGTTAAAGGGACAGTCAAGTCCGAAAAGATGATTCATGATTTCGTGACATTCCTAGATAGCAATCTAGACACATACTTGTTACTAAAATATAAATAAGTTTCTTATTGATATGCCAAGCTGTCAACTGAGTCCTTGTATTGGCTGCGGTTTTTCCTTGATCTCGGATGCGCCATGTTGCTTAAGATGTCACCTGCCAGGCTGTCCAATGATTCCTTGTATTGACTGATGTTTTTACGCGATTAAGGATGCACCTTTTATTGGATGGCGTTTTTACGCGATCAAGGATGCGCCTTTTTTTGCTTTGCGTTCTTACGTAATCAATAATGCGCCTGTTATTGGATTGCATTCTTACGTGATCAAATAAGCGCCATGTTAATTAAGACGTCACATGCAAAGGTAAAAAAACGTCTGATTGTATTACGTAGTCCCGCAATATTTGTTTGTGCACGTTAAATACGTTTGTGAATGAGAAGACAAGTTTAAAAACATGTCGAATATGGATTGTTTGCATCATGTTACATTGTTGACCCATAGCTGATAAAGACCACCACATTCTCTTTTGCTGGATGTCTGGTTAAATAAACGAACGAAAGCAAAATGTTTTCATGCATAAGATATTTCGAGGCAAGTGCAAATCTCTATAGTCCATGTTGTTTAATATGTTTGTCAACAATATGTTCCTTTTTATGAAAAATGACTGTTGTGTTTAATGTTAAAGATATCTAATTCATAAATATGCGCTATTGTGTTAGAATAAAGTCATCAATATGCATTTATCTTTATCATATGCTAAATATATGATGCCGACTTTTTCTAAATGTAATTTCGTCGTATATTTTATTAAAGGTTCATTAGACACTCACATTAAAAACCAAAATATTTTATTTGGTCTCTAGTTATATAGTCCATTGTTTACCAAATACAGGTCTCATTTTGCTTCTGTTCAAATAAAATTTAAGTACTTTTCAGACTCCTCGCCAAGCCTCAAAGTTTCATGTGAGTACCATCTCCAGCTTTCTCCAGTTTGTGTAAAGGGTCTTTTCATATGTTAATGATGGGGTATTGTCTTGTTTTACAGTTGTAATGGGGGTTCATCTATATTTTCAATAGAGATAACCCGAATTTATTAGAAAGTGTTTAAAGCTTTCTAATATTGATATCAGTATATGTTAATCTTGTTGTTTCTAGTAGTGTCTATTACATGCAGTTCTGTTAAAAATATAGTATACTGTCCCTTTAATGCAAATGTTGATTTTTGTATCATGTATGAGTTCCACATTGGTTAATCTCCAAATATATTATTGTTAGCATATTTTCCCCCCCCACTCCTAAAAGGACTTTAAACCATATTCATTGTTAAAACAAATGTCTTTCTTAAAAAAAAAAAAAAAATACAATAATGTCTCTTTAAGAAAATAGACTTTATTTAACACGTCAATATAAATCTTTTTTCAAAATTTATTGTTTGAACAAGTACATGTAGATATACGAACAATCTGCAAATATTATGTTAGCATATGTAATTTTGTTAAAGGGACAGTTTAGAAAACAAATAATGTTTTGCATTATTAAAAAAGTCAATTTTGTAATATCAATGATATCAAAGGTTTCTCAGCAATTAATAATTTGTGTTTATTTAATTGCTAGCTAAACCTATGAGGTTCGTGTGCTCATTTCTTAGAGCTTGAAGAGTGCATGTAATCATTATGCAATTTGACCACTACAGGGCATTTGGATAGCATTTGTATATGTAAATCCTTGAGCTCATACAGCATATTTACCATGTATTGATCATTGATGTCTAAAATGTTGTTATGTCAGAACAACAAATAAGTGGTCATTTTTCATAGGCATAGATACAAGGGTAAGCACATAAGTCACACGTATTTCTCCATGTTTTGTTGTTTCCAACTTTATAATGCGTAATACAGTGTTTTCTTTGTAATCAATAATTCTGACTGTCCCTTTAAGCTGTGTTATTGTCATTCAAACAGTAATATGCCATCATGGATAATTGTAATGTTAATTTTTTTTGCGATTCGGGAAACAGTTTGGACATCACATCACAGAAACCAATCAATATCATGAACAAGGATAGGTATGTGATGTGGTTTTCACACACTTATAACCCACACTCTGCAAACAATATGCCTCCATGGACCCGGTCCCATAGAAGTAGATTATATACAGAGTGTGGTCCACAAGTGTATGAAAACCACATCACATACCTATCCATTACACATTAAATAAAAAAAACATTAAACATGAAAACAAATACTTACTTCCTCTTCCTTCCCCTCTTCCCACGGGGCTGAAGCTCTGGGAGGGTCAACTGCCGACTCCGATGAGTTCTCATTGGAGATGTTGTGGGAAGAGTGGAAGAAAGAGTACTGGGACGACCAAGGTGAGGAGGAGGAGATGGGCCGGCAGGAGGAGATGGGCCGGCAGGAGAAGATGGCCCGGCAGGAGAAGATGGCCCGGCAGGAGAAGATGGCCCGGCAGCAGGAGGCCCGGCAGCAGGAGGCCCAGCAGCAGGAGGCCCAGCAGCAGGAGGCCCAGCAGCAGGAGGCAGACCAGCAGCAGGAGGCAGGCCAGCAGATGGCGGACCAGGAGGCAGACCAGCAGGAGGCAGACCATCATGCGCCTCCCGGAAGAAATTAAGCATCTCTTGTTGGAGATTAAAGGTTCTGTTTTGGCCTTCTTCTATTCGAGTAAGGATGTTTATTATTTGGTTTTGGCCTTCAATGATTTTGTTTTGTCCTTCAAGAATTCTAGTTCTGCCTTCTATATTTTGTATCCGGGAGTTACGCATCTGGTCAATGTAGTCTAGTAGAACCTGCACCTCCGCTATTTCCTCTTGTTGTGCACGGCGGGGTGCCCGTGCACGGCGGGGTGCCCGTGCACGGCGGCCTGCTGGTCCTTGAGGGGCCTCTGGTTCCGCGGCCTCTTCCTCTGCTTCTGGGGCCTCTTCGTCAAGGGTGGCCTCTTTGTCAAGGGTGGCCTCTTCGTCAAGGGGGGCCTCTTCCCTCCGAGGTAGAGATTCATCCCCACCACTCTCATCCCGGGGAAAAGGAGGAGCCTGTATTTGCTGTGCTGCCTCCTCCCCAGACTCTGTATATTTGAAAAAGAAAGAAATGTATATATTAGCATATTTCCAAATAAAGCTTTAAATTACTTAGCTTACGATACAATTACAAATGCAGCCTCATTAATCCACTTTGAAATCTAACAATCAATACGATTTCCGCATTTTCTAAACCGTGTTTGTGATATCTCTGGTCAATCTGAATGTTTTAGCGTTTGTTTTCAGTCTGTTTAAATGCACACCTAACCTATAGCCTAGATACTGATGTAACCGCAAAGTAATTGTGAATGCGTGTAAACAACGTTATAGCATTAATCTGATCCTTAAAGGGACATGAAACCCAATGTTTTATCTTTCATGATTTAGAAGCATACAATTATAATCAACTTTCTTTTTTTAAAATTTTTATTTTCCAACCGACAGCATAACATTAATTTCTAGTGACAGAGGAAAAAGGACAAATATGTTTACAATAACAACCCATATTCCCTTATCCATATTACAACAATCAAGGGTTTGTACCGTCACATCTTACAACCTTCCCCACCAGGCCATGCTAAACCCTAAAAAAGTCCTCAATATACATGTTACTCTCTAAACCCCGCTGTCGGTATTTACCTGAATTCTTTAATCATTCCATTCATATCCACCCCATTCACACAAAACAAAAAACAAAAAAAAAAAAAAAAAAAAATTAAAGCCCCTCTCCTAACTGCATCAGGCCTGCCCATTCTCCCCTTAGATTTGCTTCCTGCATGAACATTGAGTTTTGGAAAGGGGCTATAATTAACTTCTGTGTACTGTTATCAAGTGATCTAATGTATTTTTCCCATTTAGCAAAAAAATCCTCTATGTTAACCTCCATTTCCATTTGTATTTTAGCCCTTTCTAAAAATAACTGATGTAATACCCCATTCCTGAATTCTGAGAATCTGGGTTCTTTCTGAGATTGCCAATTTTTCAGGATTATTCTCCTACCTATGAGAATTGCTGTATTTAACAAAACAGAGTTCCCCCCAGCGTCCTCATATGATGTTAAAAAGAATACGTTTAACCTTGTTAAATAAATGTGTGTTTTAAGGGTCTTTGTAGCCCAAAAAGAAATTTTACCCCAAAATCTCTGGATCACTGGGCATGACCAAAACAGATGGACCAAATCCGCTAAATGAAAGTTACATCTTCCACAGACTAACTTTTCCCCTTCTCTCTTCCAATATACGCAAAGCTTGGGGGTACTATAGAACTGGTATAATATCTTAAATTGCTGTTCTCTGTAATATTCCCCCCTCATAGCTTTAGCCGCCTTTCTAACGGAGCTTATCAGCACCTCAGATTCCATTTCCGGGCTAAGAATATCTCCCCATTTTAAAGTGAGGTACCTAATATTACTCTGCTCCTGACTACTTAGTAGTGCGGCATAGGTGGGGGAAATCGATACTTTCCCTATTCCAAATAGCACTAATATTTGTTTTAAGACTTTGTTATGCCAGTCCACATTTTCTACTCTCAAGATCTGCTCAGCATAGTGGCGGAGTTGCAAATAAGCGAAAAACTGGGAGTTCCCAATCGCAAATTCAGTTTTGCACTCATCAAAAGTTTTAACCTTATTTCTCTCCGTATTAATGACCTGAATCATATAGCTAACCCCTGCATCCATCCAGCTTCCAAATCTTAAGGAGTCATATCCTGCCAAGAAGTCAGGGTTCCCCCTTATAGTTAAATAGGGAGAAACCCTGAAATTAAAACCTATTCTTGTACAAAATTTTCGCCAAGCTCTGATCAGCTGTTCTATTATTATTAGTTGTCTTAATCCTTTAGGGATCTTATATAGCGGCATATGAACCAGAGCTTTAAGGGAGAATGGGGCAAACATCCCTTCTTCAGCTTTACACAAAGCAAAATTGTCTGTTCCTAAGAACTAATCTAATACGTACTTCATATTAGCCGCAATATTGTATGCCTCTATATCTGGAATTGCTAACCCCATCCCCCTTCTACCTGCATACATACGTTTGAAGGCTATTCTAGGCCTTTTTTTATTCCATACAAATATTCTTATATGTTTATTGATTAACATACTATCTTTCTTTAATAACATTATTGGGATGGCCTGAAATGTGTATAAGAATTTAGGTAGTGAAATCATTTTAATAAGCTGGATCCTTCCTGACAAAGATAGGGGTAGATTCATCCACCTCTCTATATCCTTCCCCAAAGCACAAATGAGCGGTGGGAAATTTAATTTATACCAATTTTTTGGATCTGATGCAAATTTTAACCCTAAGTATGTAATATACTCCTTTGCTTCTTTAAACGGTGTGACCGGTGAGTTCTTATCTTTAATCAACCACAAAATCTCGGATTTATCCTTATTTATTCTAAAACCTGTAAATAGCTGAAATCTATCCAAAGTATCAATAATCACGGGTAGGTTAACTCCTAGATTTTGAGTAAAGATGAGAAGATCATCTGCATATATTGCCTGCTGAACTTTAAAGCCACCAATATCTATTCCCTCCAAATTATCTCGGAAATATATAGCCAATGATTCTAAAGACAAGTTAAAAAGAAGGGGTGAAATGGGACACCCTTGTCTTGTTCCCCGCTGTAAAACAAACTTATCCGACAACATAGAGTTGACCACTAAGGCAGCTGTAGGTGCAGCATACAGTAGGGAAACAGTATTAGCAAACTTGCCTTGGATCCCAAACTTCCTTAAAGTGGTGAACATATGATCCCAGATCAGGGAGTCAAAGGCCTTCTGTGTATCTATGGATATCACCGCCGCGTCTTTTGCCTTGAAAGAACCCTCTCCAGCTGCCTTATCGCAATAGTTTATCACTACCTCCAATTTTCTAATGATTTTCACCAATGTTCTTC